>NW_019154145.1:9658663-10196619 GCF_002288905.1 Enhydra lutris kenyoni | reverse complement strand
CAGGGTATGTGCTATGGTGAGTGCTGTGAAGTGTGTAAACCTGGCGATTCACAGACCTGTACCCCTGGGGATAAAAATATATGTTTATAAAAAATAAAATTAAAAAAAAATATCCAAGAAAAAAAAAAAGAACAGGGGAAAAAAAGGAGGAATGTGATCATCACATGTGAGAGGATGTGATCTAGGCTGGAGACTAGAACAAAGCCATGAGCTACATTTAGGGTGTATTTTGATCTATTAGAGGAAAGTTTATCCCAAAAATTTTTAGGGAAAAAAAATCTATATGTATACAAAAAATAAGGTTAAATACAATGAAGGGATAAAATATAACAGTGAAAATTTAAAAAGATTTTTAAAAAGGTATTGATAAGATCAAGTAGTTTAAAAAATGTTAAAATAGGAACGAGGAAAAATTTAAAAAACAGAATAAGGAAAAAATAAAATAAAAAAAAATTAACTTTGAAAGACTTAAAGATCATGGGAAAAAAGCCATGAATTCTAGGCGTTGCTTTCCCCTAACTCTCGAGTTCTGCAGTTCTCATTGATCCTTGAACTTGGGCTTGGCTGGATGTTGTTGCTGATCTTCTCGGGGAGGGGCCTGTTGCCGTGATTCTCAAATGTCTTTGCCTGAGGTGGAATTGACCCGCCCTTGCCAGGGGCCAGGCTAAGTCATCTGCGCGGTTTTGTTCTCGGAGCTTTTGCTCCCTGCGCTTTCCGTGGAGTTCCGGAGGTCGGGAAGGAAGATGGCGGCCGCCTAATCTCCTGCCCGGAGGAGCTGAGAGCTCGGGCCCCGCTCCTCAGTGCGCCCTCGGAGAAAAGCCGTCAGTCCCTCCCATCTCCCTGGTCTCCGGGCTCACCCGGCCTGTGACCGAGCGTTTTTCTCTCTGGCACACGGTTCCGTTTGGAGTCTCCAAACCCAGCAGATTCCTGTGCTGTGCTTCCGCGCTGCTCCTCCCAGGGGAGGAAGGTGAGTCTCCCCATATCTACCACTTGTGGGGTCCCTACAGAAAAAGCAGTGTCCTGACTGTGTCTCGGATCACGGTGTAAGGTAAGCCTGAGCTAAGAGCCCCTCCTCGGCTCCGTCTCTGCCGCCGGCTTCCCCGCTCTGACACCTGCGAGCTCTGCCACACTCAGACACCCCTGGTCTGTCAGTGACCCCGTGAGTCCTGAGACCACACTGTCCCTGCAAGGTCTCCAACCCCCCAACCTCCCCACCCCCACTTAGCCTCTGGAGTGACGTCCCTCAGTGGAGCAGACTCTAAAAGTTTCGATTTTGTGCTCTGCTGCTCCACCGCTTGCCGGGAACCAGCCCCTCCCCCGGCAGTCTCTCTTCCCACCTATTGCCTTGGATTCACTTCTCCGCTTGTCCTACCTTCCAGAAAGTGGTTGCTTTTCTGTTCCTAGAATTGCTGCTCTTCTTCTCTTCGATCTCCTGTTGAGTTTGATAACTATCTAGCTGAACTCCTGAGACCCAATGACATTTAGTCTCCTACTCCTCTGCCATCTTGCTCCTTCCCCCTCTCTTTCTCTGTTTCTTTCTCTTTCTCTTCTTTCAAATAGGCTCCATGGCCAGCATGGAGCCCAATGCAGGGCTTGAACTCATGACCCTGAGATCAAGACCTGAGCTGAGATCAAGAGTCAGGTGCTTAACTGAGTGAGCCACCCAGGTGCCCCATACCTGCTAATTCTCAAGAATTTTAACTCAAATCATCAATATACCAAAGTGGCCTCCTATGGGGGACATGCTCTGAACACTTCACCATCCGTCCTTTATCTCTATCTGTCTACATGCCTATCTGCCCACCCACCCATCCATCCATCCTCTCCACCTCTGTCTGTCTATCCATCATTCACCAATAGCCTGCATGTCTGGGCCTTACCAGTCTGTGACCACCCCTCAGCCACACTTCATCTTTCCATGAATTCCTCAGTGGCACATTAGTCTTGGGAATTGTTAACCTTGGGTCCCCTCTGTGCCCAGATTCTCAGTCCTCCTGAGATCTCTCAGAGGTCTGATTTGGAGGTTGTGGTGGTACAAAAATGCTCTGTCATTGGGCCAGGCCATGCTTCCTCTCCCTCAGGCTGCTGTCCTTACCAGCAAGCCAGCTTGGGCACTTGGCACTGCATTTTAGGCATAGAACAGACTTTTCCCTTAAATTCCTCCCTCACAACAGGAACCAGACTGGGTTGATGAGCTAGGAAGAAAGAGGGAGAAGAGGGTAGAGCATAGGTAAGTGATAAGCCTACTGGATGTGGCTACTCTTGGAGTTTCTAGGTGGGTCTGTCTGGGTGTCCTTTCCAGGGCTCCCCCATCTGGCTTCCAGATGGCCTTCATGGGAAGGAGGGGTCCCCCCTCCCCAGAAGGGCTTTGTGGATGTCCCTGATTCCAGCTGCTCAGATGCCCAGAAAGAAGGACTGTCTCTCTTGTCAGAGGCTGGCCTCCCTCATCCTTGTTCCCTAGCTCAAGACCAGCCCATTCCCAAGATGACTGACCCAGAAGTAGCCCTAGGTTTGAGGGATACCCCCTTAGCCTCTGGAGAGCTCCCTTGCCTTCTGGTCCCTGATGAAACTAGCCCATCGGAACATAATTATCCAGCAGGAGTCTTAACTGGGCCTTAAAACTAAGCTTAGCCCCATAGCATCCACAAAGGCTAAGTGAAACAAGCCCCACCCAGACTCCTGTCCTAACCTTCCTTCCTTCCCTTGCGGGGGAATTCTCCAACCCAGTCTGGCCTCCAGCAGACACATCACCCCACAGGCTATAGGTACAGTCACAGCAAACTGATTCCTCTACCCCTTACTGACCAATTTTTTCCCCCAGGTCCAGTTCTGATTCTGCCATTTACTCTGCACAGAATGTGGAGCTTCTCAGCCTCAAACATCCACCTACAGGCCAACAGACTCAACAAGCATGGTGAGTATTTGCTTTACGCTTTGTCATCGAAGTCATGGTTTTCCTGCGAGATTGCCGTATGTGACAGCTGGGAAGGAATTCTTGAGACTTTGTATGGTGCAACTTAGTAAGTTTATTTCAGTAGTGTGGGGACAGGGCCTGTGGGCAGAAAGAGCTGCACTTTTGCTGTGTGAGGCTGGTGGTTATACACTTGGTGCTCAAGAGGGAGGGGAGGGGACGGGCAGGGAGTATTAGATCATAAATATCTTCCTCGAATTTCTGATCATAGAACTACCTTTGCATGATTTCTCTGCTGCTTATCATTCAGCTCAACATTAACTAGGGTTGAGATGTACGGGCAATCACAAGACCCTTTAAGAATGTAGCAACCAGCACGTATTTGATCCTTACCAGAGCTGTGCAGGCTGTAGGTCAGCCTTCTGGGCTAAGAGTGAACATTTTTCTGCTTCTATCCCTCATCAGTTTAAATGGGAATTCATTTTAGGAATTCATGTAATGGTCCCTTTCAAAACAAAGAATCAATCTGCCCCCAAAGGTGAATTCAAATTTCTTCTTTTTCTTTTTTTTTCAGAGAGGAAAAAAATCATACCTATTTTTATTAGGTAAATACTGCTTGCCTGTTTAAAATGATTTTGAAAAGGTAGCAAACAAAACCCAAAAAACGTTGATTAGGGTCTGGGGTTCCCTTTGGGAATTCTATGCCTCTTCTTACCTTTCTATTGGCTAACAACTCATCTTCCTGCCTGAGGTGCTTGGAGACAAGTCTTTATCGATAGTGCCGCGTGGCTTACCCCAGAAACTCTCTGACCCCGTGCCCTGCTCTGACTGTGTTTGCCCTGATAACCTGTTCTTTCCTGGCCCCTTCTGGATGGGGGTGAAGGAGACCATGTCACATGTCCAGTTTTAGCTGGAGGCAGCAGCAGGGGCCTGGAACCCCCTTTCCTTGGAAGCATCAGTTGGAAGGGAGCATCGTCTCTCGGCTCTCCGCTCACAGACGCTTGTTATGAGAGAGTATGTATAACTTGGAAATGAGGCCAAAAAGTGGAGGCATATCATGTCAGTGTCAGAATGAGCATCATTGGATAGGTCTGCCCAAGGATACTTAATGATCTGAGGCAGTGGTTCTCAACCCTGGGTCCCTCAGGGGACATTGGCAATGTCTAGAGACATGTTTGATTGTCACGACTAGTGCGGAGCGCGGTGTTGGGGGGTGGGGGTCACTGACAAGTAGTGCATAAGGCAGTGATGCTGCTGAATGTGCCGGAAGCCACGGAGCAGCCTCTCCCTGCATAGAATGACTCTACTCCCTGCTTTCTGTAGATTCAAGATGTCAGAAGTTCTGCGTGAACTTTAGATGTTTGACTGACACAGATGAAACTAATTTCTGTTTGGTGGAAAAGATAACCCAAAGGTGGCCGTTCATTACTCCGTAGGACAGGAACTGGTTTCCTATTATTTTGTATGAACCCAGCCCTTGGACTCTAACAGCGTGTCCTTAAACTGCCCATAAATGTCAAGTTCCTCAGATACTCTGGGAACTGTATTCCTATTTTCATCATTGTTAGTTAATGAATTGAATGAAATTGTCAACATGTTTATTTCTATCCTGTAATAGTTACCTGTTGCTGGGTAACAAATTACCCCACACTGTAGCGGCCGAAACCGATACTAAATGTATTATTATTATTTGGACATAGTGCCTGTGGGGCAGGAATTGGAGAGCACTTTCATACAATTATGGGGCTTGGGTTCTCTCCTGAGGTTGCAGTGAAAGGGCCAGCCAGCCCGGGCCCTGCGGCCATCCGAAGGAGGCCGGCGGATCGGCCTGCCACGATGGCTCCCACGCGCGGTGGCAAGTCTATGCTCTCTGTGGGCAGAGGCTTCAGTCTCTCACCAGGTGGGCCTGGCAGAGACCTGCTCAGGTGTCTGCATGACGTGACTGTTGCCTTCTCCCAGAGCACGGGCCCCTGGGCTCGGGTCAGTCCCATTCCAGAAGCAAAGGACAACACAGGCCTGAGAACACTAGAGGGAGGGGTCAGTAGGGGTATCTGAGAGGCAGGTGGTCACACTTGCCCTCTGTCCCACCGTGGTTCAGGGCCTTCCCATGGGCAAGATGTGCTCAGCCTCTCCCAAGGCCCCCAAACTCTCATCTTGTCCAAACCAGATCCATACTAATGAGGCTCCTTGAGCTCTCAAATCCAGTTCTCTTTGATCTGAGATTTGTGAACTAGAGACATTAGCTATCCACCCCCTCCCACATACAACAACAGGCAGTGATGGGACAAGCAAAGGGTGACACTGTGGGCCTTCCTGTTCGGCCTGGATGGAAGGTGGGAATACACCCAGGTCATGGGCTCAGAGCACTTATGAAAGGAAGGTGGGCACCAGTGGGCGGCTCCGGGATACTTTCCTCGGCTCTCAGACTCACTCTGCCGGCCTCTGTTTCTCCCTCTGGGTTATCCTTCCTTTCCCTGGGACTTCCTTTTCTCAGCCGGCTTCCCGCCTGTACAGAGTCTGGGGGCCAACGACGTCATTTCAGTGTGTGCTATCTGTGCCTTTTAGCCCAAGCTGGCCACATTCCTCCAGTGTCAATCCTCCATGAGACTTTGTGGGTCTCCAGTCTCCTCGGTGCTCATTCCATCTGGAAAAAGAGGAGCCTCAGCTGTCTTCAGAGGACAGGGTTGTTCTAGTCCCCGTCTGTGGGCCTTACTGCTATTTGTCATGTCATCCAAGCAGATGTAGACCAGTCACACTTCTGGATTCATCTTTGGATCCAATTCTCCGGACAGCACCCTGCACTTGTCTTTGGCCAGGGAGCCCTTTCTTAATTTTGACACCATTTGGCATCCAGAGAGGTCAAGAATTTCCCAAACCAGGACGGTGGCTCCCTTTTGTCCAAGGGCCCTTCCTTTAGCTCCCTCTCCCTCTGGTTTTTACCAGAAGCAGCAAGAAGGCAGATGGTGTCTCCCACTCTCGGTGTGGACCATCTCCTCAGCCAGATGACCCCGGGTGTAGGGTACATTTTCTATTTTCCCTATTCCTTTAGGCAGTGAGGCTGGGAGGCTTCCTGCCACAACTGCTAACTGTTTCATCTTTGAGTTTTCTCTGTCCTTGAAGCCCTTATTGGAGGCCCCGCTCGAAGACAGTCATGCTTCTGTGGTCAGGCTTTCAAGGTCATTCAACTTTTCAGTGACGTGTCCCTCAGGGTCCTACAGGACCAGGTTCCAAACCACAAGGGAAATTTCCATGAATGTCCCCAAACTTATCTGGAACTTCTGTACCAAGAGATGAGGGGTCCTTCTTGGAAAACCTGCTCTCATTAGCTCTCTGCAAACCCCTTCCCCTCCAACCTTCCTCTGTTTTTCTTCTCTCGCTCACTTCCTCTCTCTCTCCCTCCTTCATGGGGTGGGGTGATTCATTGGTCAGATACAATTTAGTCTTCTTGTCTTACCCAGAGACCGTAGCTCTGAAAATTTGGGGCAAACACTGAAGCCACTGCAGGTCCTTGTCTGTTGTGGAAGAGGCGGGGGTCCCTGGTCAAGGGGAGAGCAGGAGCCTTCTTACCCATGAACACGTCATGCTGTCATTCAGAGCCCGATCATGCCACCTGCCATCTAGGTGTGGTCCCAGTTCATTTCTTGACAGCCTGTATGAAGCAATTTCACTGATGAGAAGATAGAAAGGTCACAAGATTATCTCAAAGGCACACAGGTTGTCACAGAGCCAAGATTTGAAAACAAGTCTTTCGTAAAAGCCCACGACATTTCTGTCACATCCAACAGTGTGTTGTCTAAGGGGCCCCTCAGTGTTCAAAGAATGTTTGAATGGATGAAAGGGTTTCTCTGAGTCGGTTCCGCCACGTCCCCAGGTTCCGTGGTGGAAACCGCAGGTGCTGGGGGTGGGATTCAGTTAGACAGGTAGAAAGACACACCGCTGTCCTCTGCAGGTGCTTACAATGGGGAAGGTCAGCTCAATGCCAGTGACTTACCAGACCCAACAGGTTGACCAGGTGTACGCTCGGGGAGTCACACTGGATCAACGCAGGTGTCCCATCTCTGCTGCCATCAGAGCGTGAGTCCAGGCATTTGTAAGGAACCTGTGACACCCAGAATACAATGGCTGCCACCACAACCGGCATCTCTCCACTCTGTCACATGGCCCCTTGGAGTCACGTCTGTGTCACCTTCACATGTGGCAGCCAGAGAAGGCTGGCATTGCCCCATCATGGCCCTTGCTAGAAACAGCTTCCTGCTTCCTGCCCACCTCCTCCCCGCCCCATTCACAGGAGGGAGCAGCACCTGATCTCAGTCACCCAGATCAGCCTCGGTCAGAGAAGGGCCAGCGGATTGCGATTTGTTCATTTTCACCCTCCGCCGCCGTGGGAAGAGGCATGACAGCTCACTCGTCAGTGGCAAATAGATCTGTGAGGTCATCGCTGATATTGGAGAGGCACCCACGGTCTTTGGAGTCAACCTGATCACAGTCCGCATTGTGACTTTGGGCAGATGACTTAACCTCTCTGAGCCTCTGCGTCCTCATCCACCAAGTGGGATGCCAACCTCTTAGCAGTGTTGTAAGGGTTAAATATCAAGCATTTGGTGCCATGTTGGACAAACTGGAGGTGTTAAAAAAATATGTTTCCTCATTTAGGAATAAAAGAAGAGGTTTTTATTTGGGAAAAAGTGGGGTTTAGGAGTAAGCAAAAAATTAGGTCATCTCAGCTTAATATAGAAAAAAACATTGCAGGAACATGAAATTCTGTGCCTCCCCACCAAAGAGCAGTGAGGGTCCCTCCTGTGTAGTATCAGGCTGTCTGTGGGTCGCGTTGCTTGCTGAGGCCACGGTATGGACCGGATGCGTGTGTCCTGCCACCAGACTCGTATGTAGACTTTGTCATCCCAAGGTGATGGTAATAGAAGATGCGGCCTTTGGGAGGTGATTGGGTCATAAGCAGGGAGCCCTCATGATGGGATCAGTGTCCTTATAAAGAGACCCCAGAGAGCCCCGGCCCCTTGTCCTGTGAGGACAAGCATGCACGGAGCTGCCCGCGAGCCAGGAAGCGGGCTCTGACCAGAAGGACAATCTGCCTGTGGCTTGAACTTGGCCCTTCCAGCCCCAGAGGTGAATGCACGTTTTCTGCCCCCAAAACTGTCATATTTTGTTACCGCAGCTGAAGCCGACTAAGTCCACATGGCTAATTGGAACCAAGATAAAATCAGAGGTTTCCTGACACACTATTCCTATGATTTCGAAGCAGTCATAGACCTTATTCTTGGGGGGAAGGGGGTAAGTTTACATTTAATTTACCATCTCTGTGCCTCCGTTTCTTTACCTGGAAGGTGGAGGATTAGACTTGTCTTTAAGCCCACCCCTCGGAGGACCTTGGGCCATCGTTCCTGGGGTGAAATGGCCTTCCTGTGGCCTCTGAGTGTTCTTTCCCTTTGCCCTAAATCGCTTATATCCATGGGACCCGGCCTGTTGTAGGCACGTAAATCAGTGCTCGGGAAAACTGCAGGGACTCCCACAGGTTCATCTTTCCTTCTGCCTTCTCTGTTTTCTGTCCTCCGCCACCTGGCACCACTGGGACTAAAGCACAGATTCCTCTGGGCCAGACTCTGCCTCCTTCCAGGGCCTTTAATGGAACCTCTCCCCCTCCAGCTCCATCCAGCCACCTCTGTCTGGCCACCTCCCAGTCCTGGCTTCCATGCACTGTTTCTGTCCTGATAATACCTGTATTTGGGTGCTTCATTGGAAAGGTGTGCTTGCAGCTGAAAAGAAGACCCCCCCAACCCCAAACACACACACAAAACCCCAAACCCTTGACTCTGATCCTATTACAAATCATCCCTGAAGCTTTACCGAGCTCAGCCTTGCCGTGCGGTCCTGGGAAAGAAGGATGTGGCCTGGGTTTCAAGTGTCCTATCGAGATCCAGCAGGAGGAATGAGTCACATTAATGCCGTCTGACTTCAAGGGCCTCGTTGCAATTCTTTACTGGGCCTGCTCAGAGGCCCTCGGGGAAAAGCATGTTTTCAAATCGAGGACAAAGCCTCCGTGCGAGCCAGCTTCGGGGCCTTTGCAGTTGACTCTCAATAGAGAAATCCAGCTTTCAGCGTCAGACTTTATACATGGAAAGCGTCCCCCACCTACATCACTGAACGCAGAGCCCAGACAGGTGGTTCTTTCTGCCGGAAAGCAGAGTTGGGCGACTGAATGTGAACTTGGTGGTGCAGGGCACTGGGCGTCCGCGTGCCCGGACACGGATCCCTGTCCTCTCTGTCCCCGGGGGACTGTGTCTGCGGGCCTGTGGGTCCCTGGATGAGGTCATTATTTGGTTGACAGTAAATGGCATGGGTTTCGTGCTGGGGAAGAAGGGTGGGCATCGCTCTGTGGGGGGCTTCCCCTGGGGCCGGGCCACGGTGATGCCCGGTGGAGTGGCCTGCGTGTCCCTCCTCTGTGGTCTGTGGGTCTCTGTCCTCCCAGACTTGGCCACATCTCAGCGTGGCTTCAGGTTTTGTGCATGCGTGCGTTCTCTGAGCCTGCCACCGCGGCCGGAGGCTTCATGGCCTCTCCAGCTTCCGGAGCCTCTGCTCTGACGGCCACTGTGTGTGCAAGGGACGTGCCGTTTGGGGAAAGGAGCCGTTTGCCTTCTGACTCGAGGATGGATGCAAGCGGAACATTTCCTCTTCTACTTAGAGCTCGACTCCAACCTGGACACGTGCTTCCCAGGGCCGCCAAGCCCCCCGCTTACTCAGAGTCGGGGCCTCCACGCGTGCTTTCCGCAGGATCTGCTCTGCGCCAGATTCCTTCCGAGGCGTGTGTCACCGTCCCGTGCTTTTTCTCGCTGAGATAAATGGGTGGGATCCCTCCGAGAGCTACAGAAGGCCTGAGGCTGTTTGGAGGCCAATCTCCACGCTCTCCGTGTAGGATGAGACACTCCGTAGCCTGGCCTCCTCCACGGAGAGCGGGGCTCGGGTTCGGGCGGTGGACCTTGCTGCAAGAGCTGTGGGGAGGGATCAGGGTGACTGTCACAGATGTTCTCACCTGCAGGGAGCTCAGAACGTGGGGCTGTGTCCTGGCCCCTTGAAACAAGGGAGCCTGAGTCAGAAGGGGCAGGAGCGAGTGGGGACTCAGGGACCCCATTAGCAGCAGCGGAGTGAGTACAGGGTCGTGGTGCAGGTCAGCGTCCCAAAGCTGGGCTGGATTCTGCGGGAACCCACGGACATGGTCGAGACCAGCAACATTTTATCCCCTCTGCTCTGGGGCCTCAGGCAGGAGACCAAAGCAGGTTACACCCCAGTACATCAGCAAGGAGGAGGCAAGGGCACAGTGCCCGGGCAGAGCCAACAACCCTGTCCCTCCGGAGTCTGAAAAGAGATGCACCGAGTCCAGATGGAAGAAACCACCTGGTGGTGCTCGAGGCCTGGCCCTAATTCGTGTCCCTTCTCCCTGGGAGGGAGGGAGAGAGGCAGCCCTGCCTCCTCTTCATTACCCTGTGATGCCTAGGTCCTTACAGAATCCGTGGCATGAGACCTGTCAGCTCTTGTCCCCAAAACAGGTCAGAACGGACATTGACTAAGCCAAGGGCGCACTTTCCGTGAGGCCCCCCAGGCCCCGCTCCATGCAAACCTGCCTTACCCAAGAGATGTGGTGATCCCTGGACAGCATCTCCAGACACAGTGCCCCAAACAGCAGCCGCCCCTCCCATTTTCGTTTTGCCAGAAAACCTGAGGACCCAGCAAATGAGATCTCTGGTTTCAGTCAGTCCCTCATCTGTCAGCCCCGAGTCCGTCCTGCTTTGTCCTGCTGGGAGCCCTGGAGCTGGACCCTGTCAGCATTTCTCCTTTGCCAGTGGAGGAAGGCTGTCGTTCTAGCAAGTTCTTCTTGCTGGGTCTCCCCACCAGCCTGGTGTCTCTGATGGGGTCCCAGGCTCGGGATTGGGTGGCCCCCGTCCTGCTCCGTGTTCCCTTGTGCCCAGTCTCCCTCTGCCACAACGGCATCCCCCTCCTGCTTCCACCCCCTTCTGGGCCCCTCCGGGTCCCCTTCCGGCCTTTCCATAGTTTCAGGTCACAATTCTTTATCTTAAATGTCCCCATGCAAGTACCCAGGGCAGTCTGTTTCTTCTGCCAGGATGCCTCCCTTTCCTGCAGAGAAATGAAAGTGGCCCAAATCAATCCTTCTTCGTTCCTAATGCCTTAAAGAAATGAAGCCCGCAGAGAAACTGAGAGAAACTTCTCTGTTATTGCCTACGGGGTGTGTGAGTACATAGACTGTTTAGACTCCAGTGTGTGTGGTGGGGGTGACCCAGGAAGGACCTAGTCTTTCTGCTGGGGGGAAGGCCAGCGTCTCGTGGCGGCTGAGGTGGAGTGCAGCCGTCCCAGGCGCCGTGGCATGGGGGAAGGAAAGCCCTCCCCTCTCGTTCTGTTTCTGTCCCTCATTCAGGACAGCCCCCCTTCAACGGCACACTTAGTTCTATGAGCCAGTAAATTCCTTCCTTCCTCTCTCCTTCTGTCCTTCCCTCTTTCCTCCCTCCTCCCCTCCTCTCCCCTGCACTCCCTTCCTCCCTCCCTCCCTCCTTTCCTTCCTTCCTCACCTTTCAGTCCTTTTTTAAGTTGGGGTGAAATTCACAGACCATGAAATTAATGATTTCCAAGTGAACAACCCTTGGCATTTAGCTCATTCACCATGGTGTACAACTGCCACCTGTGTCTCGTTCCGGAACGTGCTGTCACCTCAAAAGGAGACCTCAGAGCCGTGGAGCAGCCACTCCTCATGCACCCCCCCCAGCCCCTCACAACCCCCAGCCCACCTTCTGTCTCTATGGGTTTGCCGATTCTGGGTGCTTCGTATGAATGCAGCCATACAACACGTGACCTTTGTGTCTCTTGAATACTTCCCTCTTGAAAACTTGATGTGTTCAAGGCTTACCCACATTGTTGTCAGTGTGACAGACGGTTGGGTTGTTTCTCCCATTTGGCTATTGTGAATAACGCCGCCGTGAACATCTGTACAGATGTATTTATCTGAGAACACATTGTTAATTCTCTTGGGTATATGCCTAGGAGCAGAATTCTTGGTTCATGTGGAAACTCCATGTTTAACTTTTTGAGGAACTCACCAAACCGTTTTTCATGGTGAAAATGGGTTTTCATAACTCTAAGTCTAGAGTCTTGACCAAAAAACCCCACAATATATCAGTCTTTGGTCTTAATTGGTGACTTAGTCTGTTTGGGCTGCTCTAACAAAACACCACAGACTGGGTGGCTTTCGAAGAATAGACATGTATTTCTCCCAGGTGTGGGGACTGGGAGTCAAAGGTTAAGGAGCTGGCATGGTTGGGGGAGGGTCCTCTTCAAGGTCATAGGCTTCCTAGCTGCATCTCTTTTATCAGGGCGCGAAGCCCCCCTCCAAAACTCCCGTCTCCTCATACCATCACACCGGTCATTAGATTTCAGATATGCGTTCAGGGGACACACACTCAGAGCATGACCATCAGAGCTGCAGGGGTCACTGAGGGACTGTGAACCGAGAAGTGACGAGGTCCTATCTGGGCTTCCAACGCGGGCTCTCGCTACGCTGTGGTGTGCAGAGAAGCAGAGCCGCAGGGAGATAGGTACAGAGAAGGCTGTTTAGGATCCAAATCCCTGGATCAGATTGGAACATTTCACAGCCCCATCCACCCAACCTGACTTTCCTTGAATTTGTCCTACAAAGGGGAGGTGGTGGAGAGTGGAGGAGGGTGCAGATTCTGCTCCTTCTGCCTCAGATGCCTTCAGAAAGCAGGGTTAATGGGAGAACGCCAAGCGTGCTGTGTCTCGTTCAGAACTTGTCGAGCAACAGAAAGCTGCCGTCAGTGGCCTGAGCACATACAGGTTTATTGTTCCCTCATAACCGGAGGTTCAGAGGTGGGGGTCGGCTGCCACGAGCCCTGCTAATCTGCAATGCTTACCCAAGGTCTTTTTTTTTTTTTTTTTTAAAGATTTTATTTATTCATTTGACAGAGATCACAAGAGGACAGAGAGGCAGGCAGAGAGAGAGAGAGAGAGAGAGAGAGAGAGAGAGGAGGAAGCAGGCTCCCCGCTGAGCAGAGAGCCAGATGTGGGACTCGATCCCAGGACCCCAGGATCATGACCCGAGCTGAAGGCAGAGGCTTTAACCCACTGAGCCACTCAGGCGCCCCACCCAAGGTCTTTCTTTGCCTCGTGGTTGCAAGATCGATGCTACAGCCCCAGACATCATGTTTGCGTTCAAGGCAGAAGGAAGGGACGTAAAGAGTAGAACCCGCCGAGTCTGTCCCTTTAACAGGAAAAGTAGAAGTTTTCCCAAAAACGTTCTCAACCTACTTTCGTTCTCAACTCTTTGGCTAGAAGTGGGTCACGGGGCCACCCACAGCTGCGAGAGAAGCTGGAGCACTGAGGAACAGGATTGTCGTGGTTTCGGATCTGGCGCCGGGCGCGTGGCCACCGCGGACACCGAGGAAGGAAGGGGTGAGGAGGAAAGTTGGGGGGGGGGCAACCGAAAGGCGGCTTTGTCTGGGCTTGTTTTTGAGAGTCGCATCTCCAGGCAGAATGTTTTAGATTGAGATCAGTGTACAGCAAAGTCTCCACACCGGCTGTGTTCTGTAGACGATGTCGTTTCTGCGGGTGACACCGAGCGGCCCGGCGGTTTGACCTCCGTTGCCAGTTTAGCGGAAACTGCCGGATCCCCTCTACTTACCAGCTGTTCTGCTCAGGATGTGTGAGTATTTAGGAAGGAAATAAAGCAGATCAGTCTGAGGCTTCAGGAGGAAGTTGAAGGTATAAGGGAGGGAAGTCCTTCATTAACAAAGGAAAGCTTTTCAGTCCCAGGAGGGGTTCGTTAGCGAGCCCAGGGACCAGTGGGGTTGCCCATGGTAACCAACGTGAACTTCCTATCCCCTTGGGGTGGCGACGGGGCAGACAGTGAAGAGGGTATTGGCACGCTTCCCTATAGATTTCTTCTCTAATTACACGCAGGGGGAGCAGACCAAGGCCAGGGGATCAGAGCCCACTGCGGACAGCCTCCGGCAAAGCTCTGACTGATTCTTACCCAGGGAGGCAACAATGGAGGCTTCTTTCCCTGGAGGCCACTGGAGAGAGACCTGGGACAGGCCACTGTTGCTGATATTTCTAATTCAGAAAGATTTTTCAACCCAAGACAAAGTTAGGCAGTGGTTTATGAGAGCTAGAGTTTTTAATGACATCACGTTGTTCTTATAAATAAAACCTATGGTAAGTTTAAAACAGTATATGCGCTCTGGGGGTGTCTGGGGGTAAAGAACAACTTTCACTGGCTCCTAGGCTTTGTCATCTCTCCGCTTTTCTGGATGGAGGGGTGCTTTCTCCGGGGCCCGCCAGGCCACAGAGCAGCCAGGAGGCTCACGGGAGGGTCCACAGCAAACCACTGTGGCCCCTCGGGGGTGGTATGGACCGGATGCATCTCCTTTTTAGTGATGGAAAAGACACGAAAGCCAACTTGCACCTGGGATTCTGATTTCTGTTTTCCTGATGTCACCCCCCTCATGTGACTAGATGCTGACTGGCGGCTCCGTACTCTTCAGCAGGACAGGTGCAAACCTCGTTCCTGGGCAGCCGCGGAAATGGTCCCTTCAGGAGCAAACTGGCCACTTGTGGCGGGGGAAGCCCGGCACTGACCTGGCGGGGGAGAGGGGAGATGGAGCTGAGGGAGCCAGAGGCGGGCTTCCTCCGGCTGGGGCCGCGAGGGGGGCTTACTTCCCACTCCCTGCAAGGGCAAAAGGGGCAAAAATCAACACTGAGGCATTTGTGAAGGGAAGAGAAGTGGGTCCTGCCCACGGTTTGGCTCAAGGTCGTGGTGCTTTTATGTCAGGAACCTAATTGGATCTTTTCCTCTTATGTCCAATTTGCCTTCTTTGGGTCTGTCCAGAAGGCTCTGTTTTCTACTGGTTCTTGTTCAGGCCCATTGGCTTCTTTGATGGACTCGCTGTAGAGTGCTCGGAAGCCGGGTCGCCGCTGTCCCTCCTGGGCGGGTTCAGGTGTGTAACCGCACGCTTCCCGCCCCGTGCCTCCCGCCCTGACCCTGGAGCAGAAGGTCTGTGTGCCAACGTGTGTGGTTACATGTACACACATGCATGTATCTGTGTCTATGGAGAGAAGTATGTGTGGGCATGAAATTTGCTTATATTTATAAAAAGTAATGATAAAGTCCAGACTGCAGAAGTGCAGGGGGCAGGGAGAAAAGCTGGGTTCCTCGGGTAGGGCTGCCCCTGGGTCTGGATGAGGGCACCCCTGCTCTGGCCTGTCTCTTGCCATCTGTCCCACCGGTCCCCTGAGGTAAGGGGTCTGCAGGGCACAGGAGCAGTGGAGTTGACACCTTCCCTTCTAGGTCCTGGAACTCAAATTTCCTACCTCCGTGGCTCCAAGCCCACTCGGAGGGCCCATCCCAGGTCCCTCCACCCATGGGCAAACAGCACCTCAGGGACACACACCTTGCCACCTGAGGGCAGGCCCGGGCCTGACACACCCACAGGTGTGTGTGTGCAAGTCCTCATGTGGGATGGAGGGCATGAGAGATGGGAAGAGTCGGGGGAAAGTTGGGGCAGGCTCTCCCCAGGCCACCTGTTCCAGCGCCGAACTCTGAACCAAGGATTCTGAGTGGGGAATCGGTCTTCCTGTCCGTGGAAAGAAACACTGTCTAAGTAGGAGAAGAGGATGTACTCCGTTTAAGAATTTGGCAACTTGCTTTATAACTTGAACTACCTATGCGATAGGGACCTCTATTACCTTGTCCCAGGGCCCCCCGGTGTTACGGGCAGTCTACTAAATTCACCTTGCTTGGTTCATTTGACTTTGGAATCATGTAGATATTTTACATAACATGAACTGAGATTTCATTTATGAAACTAATTTTATTAAGAAGAAGGCAAAGCGAAACAAGGGAGCTGCACTGGGTTTTGAACCGGTGGCGTTAGAGAGGAACTAGTTCAATAGGAGTTAACTCTACATCCCATGTTGGGCTGCATTCTGAGAACCAAAGAACTGTAAAACGTTTTTTAAAAACTATATTCATGGACTCTATTGTCTGTGGTAGTACTGGGCATTTTTATTCTGAGACTTTAGTGTGTACGCCATGGAGTGGAGACGCCGAGATCTTTGTGGGTGCCACTGAAGGAGACAGGACAATTTGCTCCAGAAGGAAGGGCACAGGCACACTTAGTGATGTAAATAAAAACCCCATAATCCTGAATTTGAATTGGAAGTTTTCACATGAACTTGTGTATTTTATTTTTAAGATTTTATTTATTTATTTGAGAAAGAGAGAGAGATTGAGAGAACGAGTGGGAGGAGGGGCAGAGGGAGAAGCAGACCCCCCGCCAACCCCCTCTTGTTCCTTTTCACATAGGTTTCTTGGGGGCATCTGGAACAGTAAGTCTGAGTGGAAAGCAACGCCCTTCCTCTGACTGGTGCTTCCAGACTGGATCCTGTGAGCTGGCTTGAGAAGCTTCCAGAAGACGTCTTTGAGAAGAGCTCTAAGCTTGCCTCGGGAGATAGTGCTGTGGGGTACAGAGGCAGCTGGCTTTTCCAGTCAATCTGGATTGCAGGCCACAGGCAGAGTGGCCTTTGCTTAGCGGAGCTGTCCCCTTAGCGGAGCTGTCCCTCTCCCTCTTTGCTTGCAAACATACTCAACTTAATGTCTCTCCGTATAGCGCCTTGCTAAATGAAGCAAGGAACAGTCCCACCCATTTGAAAAGTTACTTTTCCTAGAACTGCAGGCTCCTGAGGTACCTGGTCCACCTTCTGAGTTATCGGAGGCAGCTGATTTGCCAAGTATCTTGCCGTCTAATCTCACAGATCAGCAGCTCTCTGGCCTGCACGGTGACTTTCTCTCTGCCTGCCGCCTGGTTGCTAGCACTGTCTGACCTCAGGGTTGAACTTGACTCATTCCATCCCATCTGCGTTCCAGCCCAGACATCGGCAGAAGAGGAGGAAGCGGAGTGCAAAGAATTTCCCTGTGAAAATAACCTGTAACTTGCACAAACCATTCTGTCCACAGTCCACTGGTCAAAATGTAGCCGTACAGTCACACGCACATGCACAAGAGCCCGGGAAATGTCACTTCTAAATGAGAGGCCATTTGTCCAGCCACATTAAGGGGAGGGGTTCTGCTATTAAAAGGACAAAGGGCCAAATAGATCCTGGGGTACAATAAACCTTTCTGCCACACCTAGCCTGCCCTTGGAATTAGAGCTCGCCCCGGGGTGTTTTTCCTTAAATCTGTGCTGCCCAGGATGGACATTTTCTGCCGCCGCTCAGCATCTCGTCACACAGCTCCCGGTTTAACTCACACCAAGGGGAGGGGTGTGAGTCGGGTGGTGTCCTCTCTTCCAGATGGCCAGTTGACGGGACCATGCCGGTGGGGGCCTCGAAAAGCCAAGGAGCACGGCGGATCACCAGCCCAGCAGCAGAGGCTGTCGGAGAGGAGAGGCCTGGGAAGGGCTTCGCTCGCTGCTCTCAGAAGGAGCCGGCCCTTGATCTTGGCCTTTGCCTTCTAGAACTGGGACACAGTAGGTTGTCCTGTGGACCTGCTTCAGTCCCAGAGCTCCTTATGGCAGCCTTAGCCAACAGCTACGCTCTGTTCTCCGTTGAGTCCCTGCCTTGTTGGGCTCCGTCCCATCTTGGTAAGGGAGCGAGGGCTTCCGTCTGCCCGTCAGTGGGGGGCGTCCGGGCTCCCACCCACTGCTCAGGGAGGTTTGTGAGGGTCCCGCATGTGGACATGACCCCAGGGCGGAGTCCGTGGGGACATGGGGGTTCCAGGCTCTGGTCTCGCCTTCATCCCCCCAGACCCTCCTGCGCTCTATTCCTGCCTCATTGCCGTGAGGGTTTCCTCTCTCCTTCCTCAGGCCCAGGCTTACTCTCTCCAAGCGGTGAAACGGGCCATGGGAGGGTTCGTCTCTTGTCTGCGAGTAACTGGCCTAGTCTCAGAAAAACTGCCGTGCCCCTGGGAGGCAGCAGACGGTGAGCTGCTCCCAAATCCAGAACGAGGACTGCATTGTGCCCGCGTTGCGAAGATTTTTACATAAAGAGTCACACGAAAGTACAAACACTAAGTTCTATGAGGTCATTCATTGAAAAGGGTAGAAAAATACAAAATCAAGGTGACCTCAGGAATCGCGGATGCGGGATCCCTGTCCCACATGCTTGGGCTGCCTCAGCCTCTCTTTCTGCCTCTCTTCAGGGAGAGCCTCCACCCCTCTGGGGAGAATCAACGGCCATGGCCACGGAAACTTCTAGGCTCACGATCCTCTCGATTTTCCTCATGAGCTCTGTTTCTAAATTCTCTGAGACTTTCATTTTCTCTGCTCTGAATCCTCTCTTTTCTCCAGTCCTGGGGCTGGAGGTCCTCGGGTGAAGGAGGCCTCCACCATCACACTTGTCCCGTCTTCGTGGGGCAGCAGGAGCCGTGGGCAGAGACGCACGGCCACGTGTGAATTCCACGGGGGCCCGTCTCCCACTGACTGGGCCCTCGAGCGGCGACCTGAGCCACGTGTGCCGGGGTGCTCGCCTTGCCACCTGGGCCTGGTACTGGTGCCTGCTCACGGGGCTGTTGTGACAATTAAGGAGTTAGCGCTCATACCAGGGGTTTAGTAAACGTTACTGTTCTCTGACAGCCCATCTCTGGGGCCCAGCTGTCGTAGTAGATCTGCTCAGTAAACATCTGCTGTTTGAATAAATATGTCCTTCACACTATCCTTTCCTGGTGCCCAACTTCAAATTAAAAAGCTGCAGAAATCATGCTTAAAGCTTGGTCCTTGCCAGGTGTCTCAGTCTGGGTCCAATGAGGAGATGGAAAACACACAATAATGGGGCAAGGGAAGTTGAATATGACGAATTATCAAGCAGTGATGGAAGAGTGGCTGATGTCTTCCCGCGACGTCCCCCTCCCGGCCTCTATGGCGACACTTAGCATCGCACTCACGACAAAGGAGAAACGCTGGAGGGCCGCCCCTTGTCACCGCGCAGGTTCTGAGGCTGAATCTGGCCCCACCAGGAAATACATCGACAGCTGGCACATGGGTAAAGATTGTGGTGTTTATCTACCAGTTAAAATTATATGAAGAAATTCAAAATCATCTTTTAGAAGACTATTTGATTCCTTGAAAAAAATCTTCCTGATACATTAAGTGAAAAAAAGCAAATTACAAAAGTGGATAGTACGATGGAACCCTAAATTTATGAAACAGAGGAAGAAAAAGAGAAAAGCTCTTCATTTCACAGGAAAAGATTCCTGGACTTCTCTTCCTTCCTCCCACTGCTTATCAAGCCCCCTCCGACCCCTTCCCGTCATCTGGTTAGAATGCTAACGTGAGAAGCAGGTGGGCCAGGGACGGCCACCTCGCATAATGGAGAACAGAGGGTTTTAATTTGTTTTCTGTCAACTGCCTCATCCCTCACCCAGAAGGAGTTGGGAAGAAGGTGCAGGGAAATTACTACTGAGCTGCATCCAGTTGCAACCATCAAAGACCTACGGGCACTTTCCCTGTCTTTCCTGCTCTCAGAAGTCCCCTGTGATCCTGGACTGGCCTTTCCTCAGACCCAGAAGGACCAGAGAGACTTTGTACGCTGGCTTCAGGGAGGGTGTGAGAAGGCAGGATTCTCCTTGTTATGTAGATCAGTGTGCATCCGCGTTCTCGTGGGAGAAAGAGCAGCCCGTGGTCGACAGTGCTGGTTAGACCGTGTTTAAAGGGGTTCCTTGCTGCCCTGCTCCTCAGTCCCTGTGCGCTCTGGGAATCTCTCCGTGGCTTGCAGCGTGTGTCGGCTTTTGTTTTAATTCATGTGTGTGTTTGGCAGAACACAGTTTGGAAAATGCTGCAGCTGAAAAACAGGAAAAACGCCTACACTCAGTTTTAAAGCTTTAAATGTTAAAATGCGTTTGATCTCACAACATCTTTTCTTATACTGGTGACTGGCTTCTGTTACAAAGCATTTGCTCATGAAAATAGCCCTGCATGTATATACATATACACACATCTGTACACATGTGCACACACATAACACGACACATGCGGGCGCGCGCACACACACATGCATACATGCACGCAGATGTAATACGTGTGCACACATAGGTGTATGTACATGGATAAGCATGGACTGATACTGGAGGGCTCGGTGATGTCACCGCCGCAGCTCTCGCCTCCTGGGCTGAAATTCTGGGTGGGGGCATCCATCTGTATGGATCTCGCCACCATTTCTACGGTTATTTATTCCTTGGTATTAAGGCAGGAGTAACCGTGAAATGCCTTCTATTGTGTTTCCGCCGTGGCATTTAAAGCCATCTGCCGGGTGCCGCTCTGAAGGCGAGCTCCCGCGTGCCCCCCGTCAAGGTGACTACCCAGAGGATGGCCCCCACGTCAGATTTCTTGATGAGGCAGCGTCAACGCAAATGTCAGCAGGGAAGGTCCCCTGACCCGCTAATGGGCTGTGTCCTGATTCGGCAGGACCTGCTTTCCTTTCAAGGGTCACTCTGCTGTTTTCTCAGCTGGCGAAGCCCTGACCCTCTCTGACAATGATTACTTCATGTCAAAAGGACGCCGTGCTGAGCTGTCTAAATCTGACGGGAAAAGATAGAGCAGCCCCCATCAAACTCTGGGCCGCAAGGCTCCAGTGGCGGGTTAAAGGTTCTGGAATGTTCTGTGGGAAGGCATAACAACCTTTCCTGTGCTAGCCTCCTAAATAGGATCTCAACGGACTGCGGCATCCCTCTGTTGGAGCAGAGGCCTTCGGCTGTGGCACCGACTTGGGGCCCGGGTCCATGCACTGAAAATGGGATGAGAAGGACGGCCGGGGGCTGTCGGCTAACCATCTGCAGGGCAAGCAACCCGAATCTCCTGGAATCTGTTCCAAGAGGCAGTGGAGAGGGTGCTCTCTCGTCTAAGGAGAGATGACCTATTTAAAACCCCAGAGGTGCCGCTGAGTGTGCAGGGGGGTGGCCGACGCCGTCACTTGCCGCCTCCCGCCGCGTCCCAGGCTGTTGCTCACAGGCTGCTGACAGTGCTGGGCTGCGCTGGGCCCGCTTGGAAGGAGTAATTTGTCCCTGAGACAGACGGAGAATGATGGAGGGTAGCTCATAGCTGGGGCTCCCGCCACAAAGGGACCCTGGGAAAAGTCACCAAGCTGGGAGGGCCTGGTTCCAGGTGGCACGTCCTCAGGCAGAAGCTGGTTGATCGTCAGGTTATAACTTCCAAGCTCAAAGGCACCAGTGGTGATCAACTCTGTGGCTTCTCTTGCTTTGTTCTGCTGGGGGTGGCAGCAAGGAGGTCACCTGCTTCCTGGTGGTACCCAGACCGCTCTCCTGCGTGCTTTCTGTTTATACACACAAGTGTAGAATGATGGTGGCTGGTCCCAGCAATGGCTCGTGCTTTTGGAAGGCTTGCTGTGTGCCCCGAAGTAGTGCTTTCCATGGATAATTTCATGTAAGCCATTCTTGCAACACTTATTTGCACACCCCCCATGTGCTAGCAAGGTTCCAGGTCCCATAGCATAGCAGGGGACCAAAGAGGCAGAGTCCCATGGAGAAACAAAGTGTGATTCGTCCGCACAATGGGATATCGTTCAGCCTTAAGGAAGAATGGGACCCTGTCACCTGCCAGCGCACGGATGGATGCTGGGGACAGTAGGCTAAGAGAAGTCAGCCAGGCACAGAAGGACAAATGTGGTGTAATCCGATTCACACGCGCTACCGATTGTCGTCATGTTCACAGAGACAGGAAGAACAGTGGCTGCCCGGGGCTTGGGGAGCAGGGAGGTGGGGAGTTAGTGTTCAATGGGGCGGAGTTTCAGTTTGGGAAGATGAAAAAGTTCTGGAGATGGGTGGTGCGGAAGGTGGCCACGATAATGTAAATGTAGTTAGTGCCACGGAACTTCGACATAGCTAAAATGGTGAATTTTAGGTTTCGTATATTTTAACAAAATTTTTATTTCTCTTTTCGAAGATTTTATTTATTTATTTGAGAAAGAGCATGCATGAGCAGAGAGAGGGAGAGACAGGCTCCCTGCTGAGCAAGGAGCCCAATGTGGGGCTCGATCCCAGGACCCTGGGATCATGACCTGAGCTGAAGGCAGACATTTAAGCCAACTGAGACACCCAGGCGACCCTAATTTTCATTTCTTTTAAAATCAGAAGAAACACAGGACACCTGTGTTGATAGTTAGTTAAGTGTCTGCCTTCAGCTCAAGTCATGATCCTAGGGTCCTGGGATGGAGTCCCGCATCGGGCTCCCTGCTCAGTGGGGAGCGTGCTTCCCTCTCTGCCTGCTGCTCCCCTGCTTGTGCTCTCTCTCTCTCTCTCTCTGACAAATAAATAAAGTCTTAAAAAAATAAAATCAGAAGAAACAAATGAATTTATACGTTGAAAAAGTTGTCATATACGTTATTAATGTACTCATCTTTGTACCAACGCAGTTGTAAAATATAATTTTTTATCTGAATTTTTGGAGGAAGAGCCCATGAAGGTCATTGCAGGGTCCCGCCATCTACTTTGCTAAATGTGGATCCCCAGAGCCCTGACCCAGGGTTTGCACCCAGTGGACACTGAGTGAAAAGGAAAGGGACAGCTATAAGGAAGATAAAACGCGCTATGACAGTGATGCTTATGGAAAGTTTTGTGAAACTCATTCCTCTAACAGAGCTTGCAAAATATGGGGGAGATCAGGCTTAAAAAAAATAAAGAGCAAAGTGAGGTGGAAGAGAGAGCTGCCGAAGAAGAGAAAGGGTGCCTGGCTCTTTCTGGGGCTCAGGGAGCCTGCCCCGGGGGGAAGCAGGGAGCGGGCACCCTGACTGTGAGCTCTGTTCCGGTGGGGAAAAGTGCAAAGCAAGCCATGGGGGGTCCTGGCCTTCGGCTCATTTAAAGGCAATTGAATCAAGCAAGCAAGCTGACAATAGAGTGTCCCGGCACCCTGGTGGGAGGACCCTATCCTGCCCTGAGCTTGCAGCAGGGAGAGGGGCTCTGAGTCCCACCCGCAGAGCCTCTGGGAGGCCTGGCCCAGGGCACGCTGCCTCTTTTAAGTCGCTCTGGTCCAGCAGCCTACGTGGGGTGAGCGGTGGGAGGAGAGAGCCTGCACACAGGACCTGCTCCAGAAAGACGCACAAAAGCACGTTCTATTTATATGTTAGAAACGGAAAGCAGCCGCAGGATTTTGGAAAGGCGTGTGCCCCGGCCTTGGCCTCTATCAGCACCCCCCCCCCCAGGAGGGTGGGCGTGGGCAAACCTCCCTGCTCTGTGTGGCACACAGGGCTGGGGACGGGGACTCTTGGGGGGGGGACGCACTGGCAGCTGGGGCAGGGCCGCATCGTCACGCCCCCAGATGCTGCTCCTCTGACAAGCCCGTGGAGGAAAGGGGGCTGCATTTTCAAGCCGATGTTTGATGTTCAAGTGCAACCTGGTGCTTTGTGTGCTGCTATTAAATGTTATTATGTGATGGCACGTGGTGATTAGCCGAGCCGCGTCCCTCGCTGGGAACCTCCTCCTCCTGCTTGCAACCCCCACAAAGCCCTGGAAGTGGGTTGGGATCAGAGAGGGGGGCACACAACAGCCAGTTCCGAAGAGGCTTTACCCCCTCGCGGCTTCCGTTAATCAATGAACACCTGCCAGCTGAACGGTCTGCTGCCACCAAGACGTCCTCACTCACTCCGCCAGAGCTGGGGGGCGGGGAGGATGGCACCATTCCTTTAACACCCCATAAAACAACCTGAGACCTCATTTACACTCCCCATCCCCGCTCACTACAAAGGCCACTTTCTTCTAGAATGATTGGGGTTGTCTCACTTCGGCTCCAGAAATGGCCCTGCTGCGGCTGGCTTTTCCAAGGCCTCCTGCACAGAGTTACCAGCCCGGGGATCTGCCTGCTTCCTTTGTCCCCTGGGGCACATCAGTCCGGGTGTCTTCCTGATAGCTTGGGACAGCAAAGGTGGACCCGTTGCAGAGCCGATGGGCAGTTACTTAAAATGTGGCTGTTCTGTGCTAAGGGGGCCCCGGCCAGTCCTTCTGGAGGCCATCTTTTTATTGGGGCGCTGCCCAACCCGACTTCATTCCAGAGCTCCCCCTCTCTCCAATCTTCCAGGGAAATTCTACTTTTACTGCTTGCATAGCTCTTGCTTTTTTATGCTGAGCTTTGAATCCTGCTTTGGCTAGATCCCTTTTATCTGGGTGATGCCTTTTGAGGGAAGGAGCAGAAAGCCCAGACAGGATTTTCCCAGCTCCCTGCAGCTCTCTCCCCTCCCTACACAGCAGGGATTAGGATCTGCCTGTGGGCGCCATCCCGAGACAGATGCTAGGGTCCAGGGAGGGAGGGGGCGTCCCACGTCCTAGGAGCCTCCCTGACTTTGTGGTGCATCAGAGTGGTTTGTCAAGTCGGCCAATGAGATTATCTTGCTTAGGGATGGAGGCCGTCTTGTGAAGTATCCTTACTCATCACTGCTCGGGGGGATGGTTCTTCCATGGAAAAGTTCTGCACTGAGATCATCTTTGTTCTTGGTTCCAGCTGTGATCTGGACAGAGAAGTTTCCCTAGTCATCGGTGGCTCTTCTCCATGTTCCAGATGGGGGACACATCTGGTTTAGAAAAACGAGAACCCCAAGGAGATCATCATTGGATCTCTATAAAGATCAGGGTCCAGGTGTCCTCCCACATCCTGGCTGAAGTCTGAGGGTGGGGCAGAGCCTCAGGGGCTCTGGGTGAGTCTGAGTCAGAGAGGACAGGCCAGGACACCGGCTTCCGGAGGGGCTCGGGTGTGCAGGAGTGTGCATGTACTCACACAGACACACGTGTGCACATGCACACACAGACATGATGTGTACACATGCATATATTTACACAAACAGTTGCATACCCATGTACACATCACAAGCCCACCCCTGGTGACGTCACTGTGGTCACAGTCACACACATAGATCCCAGGCCCAGGGATCTGTGTGCAGACCAAGTTAGCTTCAGAAAGCAGAGTTCTTGAAGCGTATTCTGTCCAAGTCTATAGGTGGTGGATGGAGATGCTTACAACAGAGGTAGCCCCTCCCACCTCGAATCAGGCTTGTGAGGGCAGACAGGCTTTCAGGGGACGGGAAGAAGATGAGGTCTGGAAGAAGGATCTGAGCTGGGTCTTCACAGCTATGTAGGAGTTGAAGAAATGGAAGGACATGCAACATTTAAGGTGAAGGAGCCCGTGCAAATGAAGGTGGAGTGCATTCGAATGTCTGGTGAGAGCAGGCTGGTAGGAGCAATGGCAGGTGGTTGGGGAGGACAGCCATGACAACGAGGCTGGGTAGATGGGGTGGGTCAGACAAGGCGCTCAAAAGTCTCCACAGTGGGGTGGACATTAGACACCATTGGTGTTCCTTGAAAAGAACAAGAGGAAAAGGAATAGATATTGACATGCCCTTCCTACTCAGCGGACTCTATGCCCGGGACTTCGTGTTGGTTTAGCCTTCACCATAATCCTGCAAGGCAAAGCATGATTATTCTCAGTTTTACAGACGAGGCGGCTGAGGCTCAGGGAGATGGTCTCACCAGCTTGTGCTGGTGCAACATGTAACCGACATGGCCAGTTCCAAACTCACATTTCGCCGGTTCCAAAGCTCCTGATTGTTCCTGGCATCACGCTGCCTCCCAAGAAGAGCAACGGAGCTAAAGTTAATTTAGGGAAAGATTCATCTGGCTGCAGTGAAGACACAGACAGATTGGAGGCTGGGGTCAGGGGACTTTCCACTGAAATAAATGAAAGTAAGATGGATGTGCAAGATGAGCCCAGAGCAACTTGTCACACCGGCAAGTGAGGAAACTGTCACAGTGGGTGCGGGAGCCAAAGTGGTTCCTACTGGCTGAGGACGAGGCCGTTCAAACATCAATTAGGGTAATAACTACAAGAGATTGACTGCAAGGGATTAAAATACATCGAATGTGCTCCCCTCCAGGCCTTTATGACAAGCTGCAAGGAGAAAACTCATTGGCCAAGTCTTGATGTCAGGGAGGCCGTTCATTCTTTGGGAAACGCATATGAGAAGGGGCAGTCTCGAGGGTTCGTTCCCTTTTTTGCCCTGTGCAGTTTCTCCTTGTAGAAGCGTACTAGCAGATGTGTGGAGGAGGAGCTGGAGACCTCGGGCAGCGCCGTGTGTCGAGCGAACGAATGGATCTGGCACCAGGGCTTGTCCGTATCGCGAGAGCTAACCAGGGGGGTACCAAGCCTCCTTCTGAAAGGCCATCCCCGCTTCGGGAGTTTCTTGCCCAAACCAGTCGTACCTGAATTGGATTATGTCTCTCGATCTAAATATGAACTCGTAGGACATTCAAAGGACAGAGAAACGTATTAAGTGACATTCGGCGATGCAACCAGCAAAATGCAGACCGTGGCCTTGCTGACTGGATATTTGATCATAATCAGAAATTGATTTCATTGCTAAAAGGAGTGACAATGGTTTTGTGGGCTTGTGCTAAAAAGCTCTAATCTTTTCAAGAAAACTTCTGAGGTATTTACAGATGAGATGAGATGATGTTAAGGATGGGATTTGGGGAAGTGGGCGGGGGAGTTAGGGATAAAATGGGGCTGGCGATGCATTGGAAATCGTTGAATTTAGGAGATGGGAGGGCACGGAATGATCTTCTCTGCATTGGCAAATATTTAAAATGTGCTTCCGGTGGGTGATGGTGATGATGCCTTCTGCCCAAGGAAGCAGCGTGTATGGCAAGGAGGTTTTCGAAGGGATGGGAGAATGAGCCAGAGCTGCGTGCAGGGTGCCATGGGGAGGGAGAGGCGTGGTTGGTTCTAAGCCTTTAACCAGCCCCCAACATTGTACCCCTGGCAGTGGGCCTGGGAGGACCCAGGCTCCTGACTACACACAAGCTTCTCTGCCTGGGGAGGACCCAGGCTCCTGACTACACACAAGCTTCTCTGCCCGGGGAGAGCTGAGAACTGCTCCCAGCCCAGCTGTTCAGGATCTGCTGCGGTCCCAGCTCCGAGAACACCTCCGCTGTGACATCTCCTGCGGGCAATCATACCCTGTTCCTAGCTCCCCAGCTCCCCATCCAGACTTGCCTGGATGACAGTCACTTGCATTTTGGTAGATTGTGTTCGGTCCCGTGTCCCCACTGCCATGCGTCCCCCTGAGGCAGGGCCCACGAGAGACCCCAGAGCAACTCCACACGGGAGGCATTTAAAACCTGCCCACTGGCCTCCTCGTTCCCCTGGCAGGCGAAGCGAGGCAGGCATTGACCATAAACTGAAAGCAGAGGGAGGAGACCGGACAAGAAAGGGCAGCCTGGCCCTTCGTGGGGTCTGACACTGGCCAGGAGATACTCAGCCAGAATCCAGACCCTCAGCTCCTTCCACGACCCCGTGAGCAGCTGCCTCTGTCCCTCTGAAGTCAAGTGCATTGAGGACCTAGGGCCAAAATGATCCTGAAGGTACTTCCCCTCAGGTCACGCTCAGGGTCCAGGTACCCCTCGTGCCCACACTCTTCTCCGGGAGTTCAGAAGCTGCCATTACAGGCAGCCTTGACCAGCCACATCCCAGTCTCTGCGCAGATTTCTGAGGGCGGGGCGGCCTGGGGCGCCGCTTTCTGCCCGCGCTGCTGAGACCTTGTGGGCTCCCAGGGAGCAAACAGGTCTTGGACCTGTTCCAGGCTGAGTAATTACATTCTGCCTGTTAAACTCCCTCTGCAGTCACAATTGGATATTGTTGTCATTGTGTTTGCTTTTTCAAATCAGCTTCCAGAGTGACGTCCGCGGCCTGTGCTGCTAGGAGCACAGGAGCCTCTAGCAGGCTCACGAGGTGGAGACACGGAGCAGAACCAGGGGCCTTGCTTCCGGAGCTCCTGTCCCTGTCCCCACTGCTGGGGTCTGAGACACCTCGGGGACCGACATGGGTGGCTGGGGTCAGGTGGTGTCGGGGCCTTCCTGAGACACCTCGGGGACCGACGTGGGTGGCTGGGGTCAGGTGGTGTCGGGGCCTTCCTGCAGGCTTGTTCTGTTCAGCTCACAAAGGGGCAGAGCAAGGGGCCTGTGGTTCTGAGCAACACACACCCAGCGTGGGTCCACCTGGGTCACAGCCCTGAGAGTCCCACCTGGCTCTGTGGGGGGTGATGTCTGAGTGGGACCTTCCACGGCCACGTCTCCATCTCCTGACTTGAACGGGATGCACTTTGGAGTCTTGGAATTGTTTTGGTCTGTGGTATCAGGTCACCTATCTCCAGGTCGACCATTTGGCTCCCTTGGCTCCATGGCAGGCCAGCGGGGGCAGAATGAGCAGAGCAGGTCCCTCCCGCAGGCACAGCACCCCCAACCCTGGGTCAGAAGGACCTGGAGAGTACCCGGCCCAGTCCTGCTCGGGCATCCCGGACACAGAACCCTTCTTGCAACTCGTGTGTAGCAGAGAGCAATGCGGGGCTGTTTGATTCATTCCCCCCCCCCCCCCCCCCGCCCTCCTTGCCACCCTTCAGGGCTTGAATCTCATGCCTGCTGCAGCTCATGGGGGCTTCTGGGCAGTGGTACACAGAGGCAGAATCCTGGGGCCCCTCAGAGCATGGCCCAAAGACACTGTCCAAGTCCAACCTCCTCCTTGTGCATGTGGGAAACAGAGGTCACACGCCTGTGATGGGCAGAGACAGGACCAGAACTCCCTCAACTCCTCATGACCTGTCCAATGTTCTCCTGCAGCACAGCCACACCCCCTTCTGTATCCTCCAGCACCCCTGAATCTGTGAGCAGGCCCACAGGGGTGCCTATTACCTACAGCGGGGCCCACTGTCTCGGGCTGGGCACCTCTTGTGCGGCGTCATGGGTATGAGGGCCTGGAGCTCAGGAGAGCTCGATCCTCATGTCTGGCTCAGTGATGGCGCACCCACTGGGAGCAAGACCGCATCCGAATGCCCACACTTGAGTAAATCAGCAGGACGAGCCCGACTCGGCTGGAGCAAGTCTCCGGAATGTCCCTGGACCCCTGCAGGCAGGGGGCTCGGCATCTGGAAATAGGGACGGCTGCTTCCCACTGACCCAGTGAGGCCTGGGGGCAGGAGGTCTGGCCACTCGTTCTCCCGGAGGGCATCCTAACAGTCCTCCCCCCACATACCACCGTCTAAAGGTCCCTCAGTTTCCCAGAAGATTAGGAAATCACCCACCAAAACGGTAATGGTGGCAAGTCCTCCATAGCTCCTGGGACCCTGGGAGAGGAGCCCGTGGGAGTCCCAAGAATGAATGAAGTGGGAGGTTAGGAGGAGTGCCCAGTTAGCGATGGGGGGCATCAGTGATCGCCTGGCAAGAAGGGAGGGTGTGAGCGGGTCCCCAAGGTCTTCTTCCTATCTGGGAGCCCTGTGCCGAATCGCAAGTAGTGCTCAAGGCTTCAGGCCCACCGGTGCCTCCTCCCGAGTGGCCCCCGCCAGATCTCAAGTGCTCCCGGGAGTGGAAATGAACAAGGAAGGAGTGAAGGCGCGGGAGACAGGTGGTGGGTCAAACATACGGCCGTGAGCTTGGACCGCTGCTCTTCTCTGAACCTCAGTCGCCTCGTCTGTAAGATGGGACGATAGCAGGGCCCATGTCCCTGGGCTCACTGGAGCCTGAAACGAAGTCCTCTGTGGAGGAAAGCTGAGTGCCTGACGCAAAGTGGTTGCCCGGCCAATGGTAGTTTTCTCCTACCGTCTTGAACATGACCATCCATCAGTAGTTTCCCCTACGACGAGTGACGGGGCCCAGGGACTTAGGAGAAGGCGGTGTCAGGACCCACGGGACGTGGAGAAGGCAAGCAGGGAGCCAGAGTGCAGGAGCAGGAAGTCTTTGTGGGGTGTCTCCTCAGTGACCCCCCTTTCCCTGCCTGGTGGGCGGTGAGGAGATCTGCTGGGGCACCTCGGTAGGAGAGCTCTCGGGATCACAGGGGCCTCGTGAACCCTAACTGTGGTCCCTCTGGTTGCCACAGCGATGATTCTCTCCTGGTCCCCCATGGTGTGACGTAACTGGGCCAGCCGAGGCCACGGGCTGTGACACTTTCCTGTCCCGCTTGGAACCCCACGCCCCACACATCCTCCTTCCTCAAATGGCAGGCTGTCGGGATTCCTCCCTGTGCAGGTTTTATGACGGATGGGAAGGTGGGGGGACGAGACTTAGGTGGGTCCTTGTATCGCTCACACCTCAAAGAGGCGCCTCCCCCTCAGACGACAGCCAGCGCTGCTCAGGGCACTGAAGGGGAATTTGCTTGAGGGGTCGTGATCCCCCCGGGGACACCACTCACCGGCAGGAGATAATCCCAGCCTGACGGCTCGGAAAGGCCCAGAACCATGAGTCTCTTTGCATTTGTTTTCGTGTGAGTGATTTTAATGGGACCGATTGGAAACAATCCACGTTACATGTGTAAAGCACTTGACCGCACTTCTCCTGGGTGGGGAGAACCGTCCGCAGTTGCTCTGTAAGGGAAGTCTTGCCGGCCAGCCCGCCGTGAGGGACTGCTCCTGGCTTTCTCGTGCCTGGAACCCCCGGACCGATCTCCTCTGCTGTATGCGCTTTCTTAAAGTCAGCCAGTTTCTAAGCAAGTGATGAGGAGTGGAGGGGGGCTGGGGCTCAGGCCCGGATGGGTGGACAGTAAGGGGCATTCCATTTTCTTATGGCCCCTGGCACAGGTCACAGTAGAGTCCTGGCCAGGAAACACTTCAGCCCCAGAATGGTCCCTGCTTTCTAGCAGCTGCAGACACGTGGGAGCCAGTTTGCACACATGGCTGAGTGCTCAGAGCATCTTGGTAAACTTCCATATCCCGGTTAGCTGGTCGCTGTCAAATCCCTCCCTGACGGGGGAGAAGGCGTCCCCGCTCAGACCCTGCAGTTCCTGCGGGACCGATCAACGCAAACCAGGCTGTGCCGAGCTGTCTTCCCTTTTCCTGGCAAGCAGCCCCCACAGCTTCTAAAAAGCCTCTTCTGGCTCCAATGATCTCACATGCCCCCTGCCTACCAAGGAAATTAGCCATGGAACCTTCTGGAATGATAAATTCCAGAACTCTGGCTTAGTCACTAGGACACACAAATGAATGTCTCTTCTGTTTATAACCACCACATCCTGGTAAATCCTTTCTTCATGCTCCAGATCTCTCATGGTCAGGAGAAAGTTCTTCCAAAACACTAAAAACTGGACTATAGTCAGTGACCTTTTCCTCTCCGTTTCTCTTTAGTGACGTGGTACAGGGGTTGGTGTCTCTCCTTCACTTCTCATGGGCCATGAGTGGGAGGAGATGTTCCATTATCTGAGTTTTAATGAGCCCAGTAACTGGAGAAAAAGGGCCTGTGGGGTGATTTCATTTGAAACTCAATGGTCCAGTTTTATTCTGGACCCCAGAGCCCACAGCGTGGGGGTATCCTGTCACAGCCAGATCCAGCACCTGCTGTGGTTTTGAGGGGGTCCTGAGGCAGGGAGGGAAGAGGAAAGGAGGAGTAGGGAGAGAGGAGAAGGAGGGAGGAGAGAAGCCAAACTTAAAGGAAGTACTGCCTGTTGTTTTTGCTAATAACAATGACCCTTAAAATTACCCAGGCCTGGGCCATGGTTCCTGCACGCTCTGTGGTTCACAGCTTTGGGGTCTAATCATACTCCTCCAGCTTTTATAGTCGATTCAAAATGTTCCAGAGAAAAAATGTGGCTTGCCTATGGGCAGCTTGATGGCCTACTTCCATGTGCTAATGGGATGGTTCTGTCTGCTGATCTAGAGCCCAAATGGCCATGGGTTACAGGTGACAATCTGGGGACAAACCTTATTTAGAAAGAAAAAAAAAAGCAGGCTCTGATTTAGGTATCTCACCAAACCCATCACTATACTCTTCATTAATTCATCAGTTCAACCCACATTCCTGACCTCCGGAGAGGAGCCCTCTCCCGCGGGCGCTCCCTTGCGTACACCGTGTCCCTGGCTTCCATCTTTGATTACCCTCTGGCCCTGCTCCTCTTTTTCTCCTTCATTTGGGTTAAAATGGGAGAGTTGGACCTTCTCTTTCCCAGAGCCAGTGTTCCCTCTGGCTTCCTCAGGATCCAAAGTCCCTTCTGTCCTGGCTCTTCTCTGACATCATGTAAGTGTTGGGGGATGGGCATTCGGGAGGGCATGTGTCCCGATGAGCACTGGGTGTTGTGTGTAAGTGATGAATTCTACTCCAGAAACCAATCTCGCGCTCTATGTCAAGTACCTAAAATTTTAATGAAAAGAATTCCACTGGGGTCCGTACCCTTCCCGGTGTGACTCCATCCCTCTCCTCCCACACCCAGCCCCAACGTGCTAGGACTGTCCCCTCACCTTCTCTGCCTGTGGGAACTGGGCTCTCAGCCCTACACTCCCTGCAAGTGTTCTCACCCCGTGAGCCATGGCCTCAAGATAGATGACCCTCACGGCCTCTGTCCCTGCCGCTCTGGCCATTCTACCCTGCTGAGCACTCCCTAGTGCTCCCACTGGCCCCCTGGCTCTGCTTGCTCTCATCAACCTGGTTGGCTCTTCCTGACGTCTCTTTGAGGTCCTAAAATCCTGGTGCTTCCCCGGGGCTCTGCTCTGCCTCTGTCTCCAGCCCCATCTTGCTGTTTCAGTGTGCGTTCACATCCCCACGGCTCCCCAGACCCGAAGCTGTCCTCTGCTCCAGTCACCCTCATCTGCCGCCCGGACCGCCAGAGGCACCACCCTTACCCCTCCAGCTCATTTTCCACCACGACACCAGAATGATCTTACGTCCAGTTTGGCACGCCACTCTTCTGCTTCAAACTCTTCTGTAATCTCAAGGACATTTCACCGTACCTACTGGATCCTTCGTGATCACACTTGCTCTTCTGCCCATGTTTTCTTTCTGGAGCACTCTTTCCAGGATCAGGTGCTTTGGTTAGCAAGTCATAGGCTCTCAGGGGTTGAGTTGGGAGCCCTAACCTCCAGAATGTGACTGTCTTTGGAGACGTGGTCTTTAAAGAGGTAATTAAGTTAAGGTGAGGTCATTAGGTGGGCCCTACTCTGATGTGATTGGTGTTCTTGTAAGAAGAGGTGATTAGGACACAGACATGCACAGGGGGAAGACCACGTGTAGACACAGGGAGATGGTGGTTATCTACAAGCCCGAGAGAGAGGCCCCCCAAAAAAGCAACCTTGCCAAACTCTGGCCTCCAGAAATAGAAGAAAATAAATGCAGAAGCCCCCCAGTCTGTGGTACTTTGTTCTGGTAGCCCTGGCAGATTGAGACATAAGCTTTCAAATGTGCTTCAATGTCACCTCCCCAGGGAGGGGCCTTCCTTGACTCACTCTCATAAGTTCTTCCCATACCGTCCTTTTCCCTTTTGCAACCCTTCTTACATGTGTGGAATCATTTCTTCTTCAGTGGCTGTGTTCCTGGCAAGTCCTTGAGGGTCAAACTTGTGTTTGTCCTACGTATGGGCGCGGTCAGAGTCAAGCTCATTGTCTGGTGTCTAGAAGACGCAAGTAGTGGTTGCATGGCTGACTGGATAGACAAGTGGACAGAGTTCAAGGCGTTGCTGGGAGGATCCTCTGAGCTGGAAGACCACGGGCTTCTCGCACGCCGACCTAGGGGCTGTGAGGAAGGCAAGGCGGAACCCTGATTCCTTGGTCTTGTCTGTGTCCCTTGACCTCTTTGTGTAGGAGTGAGCTAAATGATAGCGAAATTTTAAGGTATTATTAGAATGGCAGTGTGGATTTGACAGTCAGATCCTGGTCACCTCTTTGGTGAAGAAACTATCTGCGAAAGAACAGGAGAGAGGAAGGTATGACAGAGAGGAGATGGAGTCGGGGAAGGCAGCCAGAGGGTGTCAGGGTGGGGTTGGAAACATGGCGGGTGTATGGGGAAGAGAATGCCGGAAAGGTAGGTTTCTGCAAGGAAGACACCCTTCAGCCACGACTCACTCTCTTGAAGGGTCTCCCTGGAGTGAAGAGGGGTCCAACAGGCCGCTCCTGTTTGGTAGCTATCAAGTGAGAGAGATGTGGAGGGAGGGATTCCGGAAGGCTCCATGAGACATACCCCAGCATGTGTCTGTTTAGACTAAATTTCTCCGTGTAGTATTTTGTCCTTTCAAACTGAGGGTGGGAGAGGGACTAAGGTTCCTCAGAACAGGAAGATAAAGAGACAGCTCTGGCCTTCTTTTCTCATTTTCCATATTCCCCTTTCCAGAGCATCCTGTCATCTAACCTTTTGGGTGACCCCGCTAGCCCAGAAGCCCACCCCTCCTTGATATCTGTCCCTTCTGCAGTGGGGCTCTGTCCCACGTGTGCATCTCGTGACCCCTTCTGCTGGCCTTGGGCTGAGATGGGCCCATGGGCTGGCCAGATTCTCACCCTGGGGTTCAGAGGTGGACAGCTGTCTTCCGCAAGGAGCTGGGGGTGTGGGATCATTACCTAGCGTGGGCCTTCACGACCAGCTGTGTGGCTGAGAGGTGGAGGGCACAGGGCCGCAGAGAGAGGGGAGTGGAGAAGAAGAGGAAGAAGGTGCAGGCAGAGTGGGTGAGAAGCGGGAAGAAACTGGGAGAGGCCTGGTTTCTGGAGATTTTCTGGGTCCTTGTTTCAGAACTTGCCTTAGGCCCACCCAAGTGCATTTCCATGACTAACCCCTCTGTCCTTGTGGTCTGCCACTCCTTTTCTCTTAGGCTGGTATCGTTTGGTTTCTATCCTTGCGACCGAAGTTACCTGGGACCTTTTGCTCTGCTCCCTGCTCTTTGCTTTTTTTTCTCTCTCCCCAGCTGGCCTCCCCTTTCCCTCCCCTCTCCCTTCCCTTCCGGTCACTGAACTGAAGGGAGGGGAAGTGTTGGGGACAGAACTAACGTGCTGGGTTCAGTTCCTGTCAGCCTAGCCATTTGGAGGGGGCTTGTAGGCTCCATTGGCTTCCCTCTTATCACTTACCCCCCCCAGATCTCATTCTGCTTCTTGGAGCTAATAAGTATATCTCTCTTGTGCTCCCAAGTTCAAAGCCACTACCCTAGCAATGGAAATAAGCACTTGTTTTTATATAGTTCTATCTGGGGCCATTTTCATTTATATTTTTGTATGTGTTGCTTTTCCCCAACAGATCTTAGAGACGATATGAGTTCCCAGGGAGGGTCCTATTGTCCTCAGTAGGTAGAAGCCCCACACTGTGCGTGTATATAGCTACGTTCTATATAGAAGAGGATCACAGCAGTGTGATTTTAATGAAAGAGGAAGGAAATAAAAACCTTTAAAACACATTGCTTGATCAAAATTTCTCAACTCTCTACTCCATATTCGTTCATCTTCCTGGAAGAAGAGGACTACAGTAATGACTCAGGCATGCTGGGCTTGGCCTCGCTTTATTGAAAATGTTGTGTGTGTGTGTGTGTGTTTTGAAGGAGTGTAATCGGAACAGCCGCACTGGCCAGGATTGCTTTAATCACAGAACGTTGGTGTAGCGGGCTGCACCCGGCTCCGGAGAGCCACCAGCGGGAGCAGGGGAAGCCCTCCTCCTGAGAGGGTTCCAACGGCTCTCATGTAGCTCTGTTTTTCTTTTTCAGTGAACGTACACTGAAAATATAGGGTGAAGTGGATTCCCAGAGCGCCGCTTGGTGTGAAAGCCTACTGCCATTTATCCCCCCACGCCACCACAAAATAACCTTTTGAGTCTTTGTCCCATTGGTTTCCTGCCCTCTTGGTGTCCCTGCTGGGTTGTGAGACTCAAAGACCACCATGCGGACGGAGAGAATGGGGGATGCCAACGGTGCTGTTGTTGGTAGTCCCCCGGTCAGCGTGTCTTTGGACCTGACCCGCCATGGCCCCAAGGACACCCGTGTCCACCACTGTTTCATATCCATCACCCTGTCTCCTCCCAGGGAATGTCTTCAGGAGTCTGTAAGCTATGACCAGTATGGGTGACTCCATGGTCCGTCTGCTGGTGCCACATGTCTCCCTGGTCCCCTGGCCCCAGCATTTGGGGGAGTGGCCTCTATTTCTATCTTGCACCAGCTTGGGAGCAGAACTCAAAACATTTTCGTTGCTGCACGCGATGGCAGCAGTGTCCCCATAGGATTTATAGACGCTCTTGCAGGAAGACGGGTAGAGGCGCTGACATCACAGCAAAACACTTAAAGATCCACTTTGATGATTCGTTGCTCTAAATCTCTTCTCTCTGTGTTTTCTAGCTCCCTGTTCTCTGGAAATGTGCGACTTCTGTGGTCGCCCTTCCTGCATTCAGACAGAGCACAGCAGCCTTGCCCCATCTTCTTCTCCGAAACCTGCCCCAAAACCCTGGGCCAGGGTTACACGATTAACTAGACCCACTTCCCATGAAAGGCAGTTAGGCGATCGCTTAGTAATTACATCACTCTCCATAAGTGACTTATCCAAATATTCATTTCAAAGAGATTTCTCTGCCTAAGAGAAATAATGGAAAAAAATTTCTTTTTTCGTCACTGGCTTTCTATCTGGTGGTTGTAAACGTTGTGTCGTATTTAACACTCCTTAGACACCACTCCTTTGGATTCCTGTAACTACCATGCTGTCCATGAATGCATTCGGGAATTTCTTTTTAATACCCTCTCTGTGCCAAACGCTGGTGTGGAAAGCTGGTTGGGGAAAACTCGGGGCACAAAGGGAGAGCGGCCATCTGAGACAGTAGAGGAGACCCCCGCACACACTGGCCGTCTCACCAATCTGTCCGCCTCCTGCCTCGTGTCAGCGTCTTCCCCTTGCTAGCAGGAGAAAGCTCACCCCTCTTGACCTGGCCTGCAAAGCCCAGGGCAGTCAGGTACCTCCCACCGCTCTTCCCTACTTCCGCCCACCTGGGGGTTCCCATATAATGCTACCAACTGGATGTCCTTAATGTGGCTCTGTCTTTTCTGCCTGACTCATGCCTTCCCCCACACCAGGCATCCATCACCGGCTGTACACACCCTGCACACACCACCTTAATACCACCTAATCCTTATCGTGGGGAGCCGGAATGGGACGGCGGCAGCCTGAGCCGGGCCTGGCTCTCTGTCCTAAGAGGGGGGTTGGGAGTTTCCCCACCTCTGTCCTGTTTGGGGTGGCCACTGCCCTCTCTTTCTGTGACATTTCTCTTTTAGTCTCTAAAAGACTAAAAGACCTGAGCTTGTAACATTTCTCTTTCTTTAAAATTCCTCTGGCCTCTACTCGCTCTTCCTCTGCCCAGGCTGATCATGAAGACTCTGGAAGACCCTCAGGAAGCTCATGAAACTGAGGCTTTTTGTTAACGCTGTGACTGTCTCCAGCCAGGCTTTGGCTGGGCCGTGCTAAGACTCCCTGCCTCCCCTTCATGGCCTCGTCCAAGAACCTCTCCAGTCTCATCTCCAACTCCGGGCCTCCCACCCCCTTTCTGCCAGTAGGTAAGAAATTACCTTGGTTTTTCCGAGAACTCTTTTCTCCAACAGACCTGCCCCCCCTTTCTGGAAGATACCTTTGCTTGAAAATTTTGAATCAGAAGAAGAGGCTCATAACCCCCTCCCAAGCAGATTCTAGAACTAAGGTTCTAAGACCTTCTCACTCTGAGAGGCCATTCCAATCTTCCTTCCCATACCCTTGACCCCTGTAACATCTCTGCAGCCTGGCAGGCTCAGTCTCTCAGTCTGTGGGACCCTCCGTATGATTCTGACACCGTGAGACCATGCATCAAAGTTTGGAGAGCCAAGATGGCGGCCTCTCCCACTTTTCTCTTGTCATTCCAGCTCCTTATCTCTTTCCCAGGGTATGAAGTAAAGAGTGGGTAAGAGACAACCCAAAGGACTCTATCTTGTTATTTTTTCAACCATTAACGATGGTTAAAGATGAGTCTCTTGCTTGGCTTGACTGGAACTGAGACTTACTCTATGCCCTTGGCTATGACCAACTTGGCCACCATCCCACTAAAGCAAACAGACATGAGCCCAGGAGATACCAAGGCTGTTCAGATAGATTTTAAGGTCTTGGGTGAGAAATCTAAACTTCAGAGGTGGGGATAGAAGAAAAATCAGGTGTTAGATATATCTACCTCCCCCCCTCTCCCCTGAATCCTCCATCCTGGGCCTGGTCTAGAAATCCTGTGCCTTTTATTATCAAAGAATGGGGCCATCAGACCCATGGGATGGGTCATGGGATGACCCCTCATAGATATCCCCTAGGCCACCTTTTCTGCTTTATTGGCTACTTCTTTCCTCCCCATATGATTTTTCTGCCCTTTTAACTCCTTCCCACAGACCCCTGCTTCTCCTTTGCCCTTCCCCACCACCCGCCTCCATCAGAATCTGAGGAATTTCACATTTCTCCCACCATCTTGTGAGCTTTCACTGCCTCTGGATAGATCCGTAAGCCAGCGACGCCATCCATTTTGCTGCTTGGCGGAATAAAAGGGGGTGATGGTGGTCATCTGCTCCCAGTGACAGCTGTCTTTCCCTTTTATTTATTTTACCTCCCTGAAGCCAATCACATCACATCTCGAGTTGCAAGGGGTGCTTTCCGCCACGAGTCCCATCCCTTTCACACTTGAGCCTCAGAGCCTCTCTGCTGGAGTCACTGACCTTATTCTGCCAAACGTCCCACCTGACGCACCCCCCACTGTGCCTCCTGGCTTTGTGAAGACTTGTTCCGTTGTTTTGGCTCTGAAGGGCCCCATGCCCAGCCCCTCTCTGGCCAGAGGACGGGGCGTTGGGGCGTGTGTTGGGGTGGGGCAGTGTGGCCACACCTAAGGTTGGAAATAACTCCGGGAGAAGACCTTCTCTGGGACCTGCTGTCTTGGAGATGAGAAGCCCAAGGCTCAGAGAAGTTAAGTGACCTGCCAAATCCCGCGGTCAGCAAACGGGTGGCAGAACTGGGAGTGGAAGCCGATCTACCTGACTCTCCGGCCGGTGCTCTTTCCCTCCCCTCCCTCTGGCACCCAGGTGCCCTCCTTTCTGGGCTGGGACAGCCCCAGGGACTTGTAATAAGATGGAGTGCAGCCCTCCAACCCCCCCACGGCAGTGGTGCCCGGGTTCTTCTCCCACCCCTTCATGGGGGAACACACCATCTCCTGGGACAGCCCACACACCTTCAACGAACACGTCTCTCCCTGGCAGAATGGAATTTTGTCTTTTTGTTGCTTGCATCAGAGACCCAGCTTCTACCTCTCGGGATCGGTCCTGAGTCGCTCTGATCCTTCCTATGGCGATGGCAGCTCTTGCGGGAAGCCTGCAGTCCATCCTTTTGTTTTCTTTTCTCCTGGGGAAACAACTCTGTTTCCTGTCTATGACTCCGGCACTAATATCAGTGTGTGTGTGTGTGTGTGTGTGTGTGTCGCACCCCACCAGACAGTTAGCTCGATTCTGACACTGCCTACTTGCAGGTAGCCTCAGATCCCACAGGGTAAGTGCTGGGTCCTGCCACTCTGTCCCTGCCCCATTTCAGACGCAATCCCAAGTCCAGGTTGTCACCTGTGCTCCCGACTGCCTGGGGATCAGAGGTTCCAGCAACCCTGGCTTTGGGTTCAAATAACTTGCTGTGTGGGGCAAAGAGCACAGAGAAACGTTTTACTCACGAGACTCCTGGTCTATGAGAAAGGATAGCAAAGCAAGAGCCAGACGGGAGAGATGCGCAGGGCAAAGAATGGGGGAAAGGCACCGAGCTTCCATGCCCTGTCGAGGCGCGTCACCTCCCAGCACTTCCGTGCGCTCACCGACCCCAGAGCGCTCTGGACCTATCCTTTGAGTTTTTATGGAGGCTTCATTACATAGGTACGATTGATTATATCATTGGCCGTCGGTGATTAATTCAATCTCCAGCCCCTCTCCCCATCTCAGAGGTCAGTGGAGGGATGCAAAGTCCCAACCAACCAATCACATGGTTGGCTCCTCTGGTGACCAGCCCCAGTCCTTAGGTAACTTCAGTGTTTTCTAGAAGTCACCTCATTAACACTGACTGTGACCCCTTTAGCACTCTTGCCACCTAGGAATTTCCAAGGGTTTTAGGAGCTCTGTGCCAGAAACAGGGACAAAGACCAATATGTGTTTATTATAATTTATAAATCACTCTTTCACAGTCCTCCGTGGTGGAAAGCCTCATCCCAGGGGTCCCCTTCCCAGTGTCTGTGGGGTTAAGCTCCAGATGTGCCATGTGGTGGGCCCAGAGGACTGAGGGTCACCTGCTTCCCTTTCTGATCGCCCCAGTGCAGCGGAGCAGCTGAGGAGGCCGCCCTGTGTGGGGGACCAGCTCCGGAGCTCCTGCTGCCTGCCACTGCCTCGTCCCACCCTGCTCCCCTGCTCTGCGCGGCCCTGAGCGGAGCCAGGAGCCCATGGAGGAGTAAGGCATCCAGCTGCTGCTGCACCTGGGGCTGGGCCTCTGGGGGCAGGGGGCAGCTCAGCCTGCCTGGGCCCCGGGGGAGGGGCGCCGAGGAGGGGCCTGCTTCTGAGGCGACAGACAAAGAGGTCAAGACAGGCTCACTCTCCACGTGGCAGTTAACCCGCAAAGGTGGCCCCGAGTGGCAGTTTCAACCATGTGGCTGGGACGCTTTGCCATTGGGGCTTGGGCTCCAGAGGGGGGCCAGCAGCGCATTCCCACAAAATGTGGAGCAGTTGGCATTTTTGGTGGAAAAGCCAGTTTTTGAAGGGTGATTTCTTGGCTCCTCTAATTAACGGGAAGTAGAGATTTCAGAATGGCAAGTCAAACTCTGGCTGGATGCACATTTTTTCCCTCTTCTCCTTCTTTGCTTTTCTTGCCTTTAAGTCTTTTTAAAAAGACTGGCTAATAATAATAATAATGATAAGCCTTTAGGTAGGCTCCAATTTTCAGATGTAATGGGAACACACAGGGCTGAACAGAGGGGCTCCAAGAGGCTCCCATGCCCCAGACCTTGCCTTGGAAAGCACTGGGCCCCGACTCTTCTCTCTCCTTTGGTCTCCTTATTACAGACATCCTTAAACACAGGCTGAATGGTTTCAGTGCTTGTAGGATCCAAAGGTCCCTCACTGGCATCCAAAGTCCTCTGTGATTTCCCACTCTTCCAAGACAAAGAGGCCCAGTTTCTTAGTCTGCCTGACTTCCTTCCTTCCTTCCTTTCTTTTTCTTTAAAATCTTTCAAAGATTTTATTTATTTATTTGAGAGAGAGAGCATAAGTGGGGCAGGGGTGGGGCATGAGGTGGGAGCAGAGGGAGTGGGAGAAGCAGACTCCTGGCTGAGCAGGGATCTCGATGTGGGGCTCGATCCCAGCACCCTGAGATCATGACTTGAGCCGAAGGCAGATGCTTCACTGACTGAGCCACCCGGGCACCCCAAATATTGAGTTCAGTTCCTAGAGGAAAACTTCCCAGGGGGATGTGATGCTCTCATCCTCAAACCCTTTGTGGGCCGGATGGGGGGCCCTGGGTGCCATGCCGCTCCTTGGAGGGCCCATCCCCGGCAACAGCCAGCCTCGCTCTCCAGCCAGGGGCCGCAGCCTCACAGAACTTCAGAGCTTGGTCTAACCTGGTCACTTTATGAAGGAGACAGGTCCAGGGAGGGCCAGGGACACACTCCTATCACCCAGGCAGTTACTGGCCCGGCCTCCCACTGCCTTGCTGGGAGCGTGTTGGTTACTCTCCTTGGTCGAATATTCCCCCTCCCCCGCCTCTGGCTTCTTTCCACTGTCTCTGGCGGTTGCTTGTCAGGGGAAATGAATGCAGCATGAACAAATCTTACTGGAAGAGAGACCCGTGGGGAATGGGAGGCCATTCCCCCCGCCCCATTTCCCTGGTGGCCTTCGTCCCGTTCGTTCTCACTGACTCCAGAGGCGGTCCCTTCATCATGGCTGTCCCAAGGCCCTGCTGGGGCTGGGTGGGCCAGCCTCCCATGGTGGCCCAGGTGATCGGGGGTGATCATCCCCCCATAAACATGATGGACGGTCTCTTACCGGACAGTAAGTCCACAGCTAAGCACTTTGCACTCATCTGAAAATCAGCTCTTTCTGTCCTGGCCCCCGATCATGGGATTGTGTGAAGCAGCCACTGTTTCCAGGATTCACGACTTTAATTACGTTCCTTCCGGGGGCCTGAGTTTATGGGGCCAGTGGATTCCGTCTCGCCTTTTATGTGCTCGCCACACAGGAGTCTCCACAAAGTGCTGATTTCCCAGTCTCGTTAAAAGTAGCCCATTAGCATGAACAGGGCCTGGGGAGAGCAATTGCACGCCTGAGTTCCTGGAGTGCTTGTGGGAAGTCCTGGGCCAGATGGGAGTGTCCAGGAGGGTGCTGGTCCCAGACCCGTCTCCTGGCCTGCTGTGTGATCTTGGGGAAGTCCTTGACTTCTGGCGTCAGCTTCCTCCTCCAGGTTTCTCCATCTACCACCATCATTGGCTGCTCAATGGACAAGTGAGAGGGAAGCACTTGGTCCTAAAAGCATGTGTGCTTGTTCAGCAAGTGTTCACATGGGCCAGGCCCCTTAATGCTCACGGAACTCATTATTCCATTATTTCCCACGCAACTCACGGCAGATCCAGAGCTCAGAGGGGTTCAGGTATTTCCCCAAGATCACACAGCAAGAGAGGGCAGAGCCACACAGAACCCAGGTCGTCAGTGTCCACAACCAGCGGGCTTTACCATCGGGCTTTGCTGCCTCCTAAGACTTAAAAGGTCAGCTCCTCAGTTACCCAGAACAGTAAAAGGAGCCAATAATGTCAGTCTCTTACACAGACAGTTGGGGGCCAAGGGGACATTAAGGCTCTTTGGAAGAAAATTCCAAATAGGCTCAACTTTGCCAGCCCCTTGCAATGATTATTTCTTCACTAGTGGATTGCCTGGCCAGGATGGAGCGTGGCACAGAACAACGATCAGTGGCCTGGGAGTCATGCCTGTGTCCCTGGGTCATTCCTGCATGCTCTATGCTAACAGAGGAATAGCCCTTAAAAATCTCCAGCATCGGGGCCCCTGGGTGGCTCAGTGGGTTAAGCCTCTGTCTTCAGCTCAGGTCATGATCTCAGGGTTGTGGGATTGAGCCCCGCATTGGGCTGTCTGCTCTGCAGGGAGCCTGCTTCCTCTTCTCTCTCTCTCTGCCGGCCTCTCCGCGTACTTGTGATCTGTCTGTCAAATAAATAAATAAAATGTTTAGAAAAAAAAAATATCCAACATCACACCCTCATGTAAAAACTCAGAAGCTTTTAGAATGTCTCTATGCCCCGGTCCTCCCCAGACCAATCCACTCGGCCTGTGAGTGAATGAGATGTGCACAGCTGAGAACCACCAGCCCCATAGCCTCCAGGGTCCCAGCCAGTTCCAGATTACTGGGGTTTTATAATGTATTGAGTGTCTACTATCATTCCAGAGTCACATTAATTTAACATATGATCTACCCTTGAACTGAATTAGAACCAGCACTGCGAGGAGACTAACGTGTGTGGAGTCACTGTATTATGGGGGCTGGGGCTTGGAATTGGATGTCCCAGTTTTATTTTTATTAGTTATTTATTTTTAAACATTTATTTATTAGAGAGAGAGAGCAGGTGAGTGAGCAGGGGAGGGGCAGGGGCCGAGGGAGAGAGAGAATCTCAAGCAGGGCCCGTGCCCAGTGTGGAGTCTGACACAGGGCTCGATCTCACCACCCAGGGATCATGACCTGAGCCAAAATCTAGACTTGGACATTTAATGGACTGTGCCCCCGCAGCATCTCTAGTTTTGGTCCTGGCCCTGTGCCAGCCCACTTTCTGTGAAAACAGAAACACCGATTTCCCTTTCTCACCCCATTGGCAAAAGAGCATGTGGCCTCCTCCGCGGCTGGGGCTGATGTCTGAAGCCCGTGGTCCCTGCAGAGAGACCTCCTCCGCCCTCAGTTTTTGTTAACATCTCCTGGTACTGTTATTTCAGGGTGAAATGAATTTCAGTTCTGCTTCCGTTGTTTTTAAAAATAACTCATGCCGCCCCATTAGGGATTGAAGTCCCCCTGAAATGTCACTGAGCCTGTCCCCTCTTTTCCAGCATGGGAGGCTGAGCCCTGGGTCCCACAGCCCCCGCGGAGGCAGACATGTCACAAGCGGGCAGAAGAGGGACAGCCTGGGGCTTCGGGTCCGACTTGGATCCCACTCTGTCACACGTTCGCCATGTGACTTGGAGGGTGCAGCTTAAACTTCTGGAACCTCTGTTTTCGCTCTGTGACATGGGAATTAAAGGACTGAACTTGCGAGGGTTCTGCGTGCAGAGGAAATGATGTCGTTGGGTAAAGTGTGTCCAGCCTTGATGGGCTGGGAGAGGCCGTCCAGGCTCAGCGCCCGGCTCCTGCTCCGGGGTCCTGGGGTGGCTGTTGGGGTACAATAAATGAGACCAAACGAAGAAACAGAAACCCTGTCTCCCCGAAGCTTACATTCTGGCGGGGGGCCGGGGCCCAGACAAGACACGGTAAACACAATGAGTACATCTGCCCGGAATGCTAGAAGTGGGAGGCCGTGCTGTCGAGAGGCAGAGCAGGGTACAGGCAGCGTGTGTGGAGGGGCTGTGTGTGTCTCGGCCCAACTGTGCACCCAGTGAGCTCTGGGAGGGGAGATGGGAACTGGCCCCAAGGGGTATTCACCCCCTGGAAACGAGCAGCGGCTGGGAAACCAGTTGTCCCACATTTGGGAGAGCATCGCGGGTATGAGGAATGGATGGTATGGGGGTTCCGTGGCTTAAGGACTGGTCACGGTGGGCCCCAGTGAGACTGGAAGGCTACCGGGGCGTGGGGGGGGGGTCACCTTTTCCACGTCAAGGAAGCAGCCATGCTGGGAACGTGCCTGGAGAGCCAGCGGCCCTGCCAGGAGGTCAAGGTGGCTGCAGAGAGTCAGCAAGAAGGAAGATGGCAGGAGAGCGGGTACCAGAGTGGGAGGGGAGAGGCGGGGAGGGGGAGAGGAGAAGAGGAGACGGGGAGAGGCAGACGGTGTAGCACACAGGAGTGGAAGCTACCACGGAACTCCAGGGGGAGAATCATGGTGACCGCGTGAGAAGCAGTAACTTCCCCTCCATATGCTGACAAATCAGATGTCGGATCCCAGGGAAAGGGAGGCGGGTGCCCAGTGCTCAGGCTTTTGGGCTGACTCGCTGGAAGGGTGGTGGTGTTCTTAACTGAGGCAGGATCAGACCGAGTTTGGACGGAAGTCTGAAAGTTCTCTTTGAAGTCCTAGTGTGGATGTCGCCCAGAGAGTTGGGTGTTCAAGTCTGTGGTTCAGAGGCGAGATCCAGACAGCAGAAGCCCAGAGGACAACTGTCCACATGTGGGGGGTCTAACTCGGGGTCAGCAGAGGAAGGAGTGTAGACAGAATACGGGAGGGACTCAATGACCACACCTTGGGCGCTTCTGTGTTTGCCATCTGAGGACATGTGAAGAAGACAGAAAAATGAGTGACCACCAAAGCAGAAAGAAATTATTTTCTTTTCCAAACAAAAAACACTGGAAATCATAATTCAAAGTCAGCTCAAATTCTCCCCGCTCTGGGCATCTTCTGGAACCCTCCAGCTCAGTGGACTCGCTCCTCCCACGAGCGCCTCCAACAGCGCCTGCACAGGCCACTCATTTGGCCCTCTGGCACGCTGCCTTGGGTCACACCGCCTGTCCCAGGACGGGGTCTTGCCACCAAAATGGGTTCTAAGCCCCTTGAGGGCAAAGACCGTGCTCTGGATCTCTGTGTCCCCATACGGTCTGGCAGGCAGCTTTGCACACAAATGAATGCACACCAAGTGATTAGCAGATGGGCTGAAGTTGGAGACAGTGACAGGATTCTTGCGTTTCCTGAGCACTGTTTATGGAGCACCTAGCACGTGCTAGCCAAAGGCCGTAAGTGTCTTCTAGGAGAGCAAATTGTTTTGAAAAATCTATCAGAATATCAGGTCACAGAAGGATTCTAGGAGAAAAAAAGATTGAAAAAGAATGTCTTTGGGGCACCTGGGTGGCTTGTTCCGTTAAGCATCCAACTCCTGGTTTTGGTCATGATTTCAGGGTTGTGAGATCAGGCCCGGCTTCGGGCTCTGTGCTCAGCTTGGAGTCTATTTGGGTTTCTCTCCCTCTTCCTCTCCCACGGGGAAGAGGGAGTTTCTCTCCCTCTTCCTCTCCCTCTCCCCCTACTCCCATGTACACTCTCTCTAAAATAATTAAATAATAAAATCTTTTAAAAAAAAGATGACTTTGGCTTCTGGAGGGAAGACCCCTGAGTTGACTGACCCCAACCCCGCGCAGTGACAGAATCACCTTCCAGATAAGATCACGGGACTCCACGGCTGTTCACTTCTGGGCAAATCTCTCCTTCCCTCAGCCTCCCTTGGGTTCCTCGGGGAATGCAAGAAGTGGTGTCTGACTTTCTTGAGAGACTGCTTGGCACTTTAGAACCAGAACCCAAAGAAAGGGGCAACCAGCAGTTGGCCCGGCCTGGTTTGCACCGGGTCGGGGCGGGGGGCTGCCTGCTGGCTGTTCACGCTCCTTGCTCCCACCCTGGCAGGTATCCCCAGACCCACGGTCCCTCATCGCTCGCCCTCAAGAGGAGCCATTCGCAGAAGCCCTCTCCAGCCTCATCACCGTGAGCTCCTTTGGATCCTTCCTTCCAGAAACATGAGACTCATTCTCGACGTGAACCCGGGAAATGCAGACCAAGGGCCTCAGTGCTTAAGTGGTCGGACACCTCGATTCTTCTCTTAACCAGCGATGCCATTCCCTTCTGTCCTCGGGTGGTCGTGCACATGGAAAGTTCTGGCCTCATTTCATTTTCCTTCCGCACGGTCACCACAGCCACGAGGCTCCCCCGAAGGGCCACTGTGTGGTGTTCTGGGTGCGTTTCCGAGTCAGCGGCTCTGCCCTCCCACCCCCGCACGTCTCCCCATCGGTGCTTGGGGGCATCGGTGCTTGGGGGCACGGCTGGCGTCTCCCATTTCTCTCCACGTCTGTGTGCTCTGCGGCCACCAGGTGACTGACCCCTCTTTAAAGCTCAGAGGACCATGCGCTAAGAACACTTCCTTGAAACCAGGACTCAAAACGCCGCCTGCATAGGGTGGGACACGATTGCTATTTGAACGAAGGGAACCTTTGAAAATGCCCTTTCCTCGCTGCAGGCCTCTGCAGAGAAGCGGACCCCGCCGACTGCGGCCTTTCCATGGATTTCATGCTCTGTGGCTGGCAGAGGGGCCAACTCTTGGGGCTGGCTTCTCTGGGGTTCCTGCCTCTCTGCTGTCCGGGTTTATGTAATACTTAGCGGTTTGGGCTGTTGGCTAGCCCCTCCCCCACCCGATCACAGACCCAGAAAGCTCCATAGCTGAGAGCGCTGGGCAGAGCCTGGCCATTTCCCTGGCTGTGGACCCCCTCCTGGAAGGACCCCATCTCAGCCACAGCACAGCCCGGGGGGGATAAACAAGGATGCTGGAGGCAGCCCCAGTGTGTGTGCGCGTGCGTGTGTGTGTGCGTGCGCGTGGGGGGGGGGCGCTCCTGGGACAACCCGTGTTCTTCTTCTGGCCTCAGTTTCTTACTGAATATGAACCACGGCCTGTGAAGCTGGTCAGGTAACGAGGCGAACACGCAGCCTGATGCCCACACACGGTAGCCGTAGCCGGCTGGAGAGCGCGACCCCCAAGTTCACATCCACCTGGAACCTCAGAACGTGACCTTATTCGGCCGTTGGGTCTCTGCAGATGTAATGAAGGGGAGAATGGAGATGAGATCATTTGAGGTTGGGGGGTCCTAAGTCCAATGAGAGTGTCCTTCTGCAAGGCAGGAAAGGACACACGGACACAGGAGAAGTCGGAGGAAGATGAAGCCAAGGCATGCCAGGGACCTCCAGACGCCGGAAGAGGCGAGAAAGGACTGTGTCCCTGAGCCTCCAGAGGGAGTGTGGCAACTCCCTGAGTTTTGGCTTCTGGCCTCCAGAACTGGGAGAGAGAAATCTCTTTTGTGTTAAGCCACTAAGTCTGTGCTGTTCGTTACGGCAGCCCTAGGAAACGAGTCGTCTGCTCGTCACAAAGTAGTGAGGGATTACCGTCTTCCTTTTAAAGAGTAGCCTAGACTGTGTCCACAGGCTTCTTGGGGGGAGGAGCAGGGGCGTCCCTCGAGGGAGACCCCCCAAAAGGCTGGCGGGTGATTGGTGGAGGGTCCTATGGGGCAGAGCAGAGCCTGGTGGCAGGTGCGGTGGAGAATTCTGTGGAAAGCTCACCGTGTCCCTTCCCATCTTCCCATTTGTACTCACCCCAGGGGGGGTGGGTGGGAGATGGTGGGGGTGGAGGGGTGAAGGGCGGGGGGTGGGGACGCTATGGACAGAGCTCACAGTCTCCCAGAGACCCCAGGCCCTTCTGAGCCAGGACTGGACGATCTCCAGCGGTGGCTTCAGCAAGCCTGGACCCGCAGTGGCCCCAGGAGCAGGAGAAGCGCCCGCAGACTAGGAGGGGTCTTTGACCACAACTTGCCGAAGGTCAAAACTCAGCCCCACCACCAGGGGTCCTTCGCTCCTTGTAGCCAGGCAAAGTGCCCTGGGACCTCTGTCAACTTGTCCCCCATCCTACCTGTGCCCCAGGGGAGCCAGAGGATCTGGGTCAGCCGGGGACCCCCTCCCAACCCGCCACCCCCCACCCCGGCTTGGCCCTCATCTGCCACAGGCCTTCCTTGGCCCTGTCAGCCAGACTTCCTGGGGCCACAGTTTTGCGCCGGGGAGCCCCAGCCCCTGCTCGCCCCCTGACCCGACCCAGATGCTACCTGAACCGAGAAGCCCCTCTGCTTGCCCTGCTGTTCACCTACAGGCTGAGGGCCAGGACATCATGCACACGCCTCCTGTCCGTCCCTCCTTTGTGCGCCCCTTCCCGCCTCATTGTCCTCAGAGCCGCCTCGCCACAGAAGCACCCCTTGACCCGAGGGCCTGAGGGAGAGAGGCAGTGAGCGAGGCCGCCCCTGAATCTTGCAGCGTCTCCCTGAGCATGAGCTCAGTCCACACAAACCCTCCAGGGACCCGTGTCAGTCGGCCGCTCAGCGAGTCCTCCCTGAGAACCAAGGACAAGACGTCCCGGCAAGAAAGTCGTGAAGAGTCCCCTGCTCGTGGAACTTTCGTTCTGGGGCGAGGATGCTGAGAAAAGTCCTCGTGAGGGGGGGGACAGGAAAGCAAGGAGCCCAGTGGGGGGCCAGTGGTCAGGGAGGCAGGGGGCCTCCAGGGGAGGGCAGTGCAGAGGGCTCTGGGCGGAGGGGGCCGCTGGGGGAGAGCAGGGAGGTGTGGACAGAGGTGGACAGCTGTGCAGGGGTGAGAGCTGCTCAGAAGCGGGGCCCTTCAGGGCGGCGCTCAGTCTCCTGGTGGTGGCCTGCAGGGATGAGGGGAGGAGGGAGTGGCAGTGGGTCTAGGGTCGGGGCTGTCGGGAGACGTGGGTGATGTGGGTCTCACGGTGTGGGTCACACAGGTGCCGTGGGGGCAGCTGGACCACCGCGTGGGCCACACCAGGGCCCTGTGTTTTCTCCTGAAGCCGGTGCCAAGCCGGTGAGTGCCAGGCGGGAAGTAATGGCACCAAATTTGCCTTCTTAGAAGATCGTCTGAAGGTCGTGTGGAGGACGGATGGACATGGCCCAGCCCGAGGAGGGTGGAGGCAGGAGTGTGCTGAGACCCAGTGAAAGGTAGCCTCCACAGGGGTGCGGAGAAGTGGGGGGCAGGTGAGGGCTGGCCTCAGAGCTGAACTGGGATGGGAGCCTGTGGGCACTGGAGGTGCTGCCAGGCATGGGGGTCCCACACAGGCCGTGTGCACTCCGGATACCGGGCTGCATGTCCCCACTGTGGGCTCCCCCTAAGTACTGGCTCCAGGCCCTCCCGGCTCACCCCAGCCTCACCTGCACTCCCACCCTGTGTTTCCTGCCCCCACCTGCCCCGCCCGGGTCTGGGGCCCCCCCGTCAGCCAGGTGCCCTCTCCGACGTTCTCTCCACTTGAGAACAGATGTCCAGGATGGGCCACACACGCCCTGTGACTCTCTAACTGCATGAATGTGTGATTATAGCAACACGAGCATCAAATTACCAAGGACAAGTAGCTGTAAAGTAATTATATGATTCTTTGTTACTTGGAGGGTTGGGGTCCTCCCCCTTTTAAAGCCAATTCCTTTAAAAGCACCCGTTTGGCGGGGGGTGGGGTGCAGGTGGCAGACGGGCAGGACTAGAGACCGCTGAGGGGGTTCAGCCTCCTCAGGGCTGCAAGTTGGGGGGAGGAGCCAGGGGTGAGGTGAGAGAGGTTCGAGACCCTCTTCCTCCTACCAGGGCAGGAGTGGCGCTTGGGGTGCAGAAGGGTCAGGGAGATGGGGGAGGAGTCCAGGAGGAGGTGGGGGTGGGGGGGTTATTCCTGGGGTCTCCAGAACCGCCATGAAGGGGTGCAGTGCAATGACACATTATCCTCAAGAGGAACCCCCAGCACCTCCGTCTCACCCCATCACATTCTTCCCAGGGACCCTTCAGCCTCTGCTAAAGCCCCAGAGGGAACCCCAGTCCCCCAGGTTCAGCCGCAGATGGAAGTCTGCGCCGTCGGGGCTCTGACCAACTCCCCGAGTGGAAGGTGGAGAGGCAGGATTCCTCTGCGGCCTTCTGGGCTCCCGCGTGGGTTCCGAGCTGCCCACCACCCCCAGCCCCGTCCAGCAAGCGAAGACACCGGGCTGGGCACACAGTAGGCAGGGAGTGGGTGGAGATGCCAACGCCAGTGTGTGCTGGCCCTAAGAGGCAGGAAAGCCAGAGGGACAGGGCTGCAGGGACCACGACGAGCAAGACCTGTGCTTCTCCCACAGGCTCCCCTGCCATCCTTGATGGGAAACTGTCTGCCCCACACCTCTCCCCGACGTGATCTGCACGGTTATTAATCTGTGCTCACTTGGCATAATGCCCCTGAAGGACTTGGTCAGCTCCCTGCACCTGCCGGCCCGTGGATCCTTCCTCCTGGACCGGACCCTGCAGTGCCCTGGCCACCCTGGGCCCTCACTTGCCCGGCCAGGGACAAGGTCACAGGGAACACGCTTGTGGACGTCCTCAGGCATGCGGGGCGGCCACTGTCGAACACTCTCCATCACACCCATTATGGTTTAGATTAGAGCGATTATCCTTCCGAGCAGCTGTGAAACTCACCGGTCACATCCATTTCGCTTGCTAATGGCGTGCAGCGGACCCACACTGGGAAGAGCCCAGGAGGTCGGAAGCAGGCCAGTGCCCTAGCACCGTTCACTCCTTGGTGCTGGGGAGAAGTGATGGGGATGTCTCCATCCAGACTCCTAGGTCGGTGCGCAGGAGGTAGGACTGGGGTCCAAGGGGGGTTTTCCTCCGACCTCACGGGTATAGCACACGGCCTGGGCCAGGTGCGCTCAGGCTGAGGAGAGCCCCCGACCCGAAGCGGGCAGGGCATTTTGGCTGGATTCAGGTGTCAAAAATGAGCTCTTTAACCCAAGTGCTTATTTGCTTGGGGTGTCAGAACTCCATTTCTAGGTCTCTAGAGGGCAGAAGCCCAGAGGTCATGCTGTCACTGTGGTAGCCCCAGGGGCCTTCCAGTCTACACAGCCGTCTGTCTCTGTGGTGGGGGACTGATTGAGGGGTTTGGAATTCTAGAGTCCAAGACCTCGAGAGGATGGCCTCCCAAAGCACTTAACTCTGTTCATTTTAGTGAGACTTAGAACTTACTTACCCAGGGGCGCCTGGGTGCTTCAGTGGGTTAAGCGTCAGCCTTCAGCTCAGGTCACGATCCCAGAGTCCTACGATCGAGTCCCACATCAGGTTCCCAGCCCCCTCTCTGCCCTGCCCCCTCAGCTCGGGCTCTGTCTTTCACATTTATTCTCAAATAAATCTCAAATCTTTTTTTGAAAAAAGAGAAAAAGAACTTCAGTTCTAAGATCTGGAGCCTCATCTCGTGCTCTCCTCCCTGTCCCTCTGTCCCTCAGCACACCCAGTTTCACACACAGTACCGCATGCTGTATTACACCCCTGCCTTGGAGCCCGCTCTCCTGGAAGGTTCCACGCCACTTTTCTCCAGATCCCATCCTCCTCTGTGGCTCAGTTACGCTCACGTCTTCTCAGCGGGGCCCCTGGCCAATTCCGCGGGTGAGAGTCGTCTTTTCCCCAAAGGAGAGTCTATGTGTTTTTGTTCTCAAGGTCCTCCTTTCCCCATCTCTCCCAGGATTCTTTCCAGGGCTCTGTTGGCCCAAGGAACTAAGGAGAAAAAAATTCAGCAAATAAGAGCAGGTCATGCCCCCGGGCTCAACAGGGAGACAGGACCTGCCATTCGCAGCCAGGTGGGATCTATTCTCCAACAAGGCCTTGCGGATTTGTGCCCACATTCTGGAAAGCGAGGGCTGCAAGTAGAAAGCAGCGAAAACAGTTTTGCTGTGTATCTGAGGGGCACAAGAGCCAAAGTGTTTCCCTGGGGTGCTCAGCCCCCTGTCCCCTTGTGGATCGATGCTGGGGGGCCTGACTGGGAGGGGCAGTGGGGGGCAGACGGAGGAGAGACGAGAACCTGCTCGGACCCTGTGGTTCCCACGCCAGCAGAGTGACACGGGGAAGTTTGTGAGCAGCTGACCTGGTGGCCACTGGAGGTGAGTGGGAGAGGTAGACCATGGCCAGCCCGTAGTGGCTGAGGACGGCGCTCAGGAGTGCATGAGAGAGGTTCTCAGGCTGGGGTTGCCAAGGTCCAGGATGGCAGGTGGAGTGGAGCCAAGAATTCCTGTTTTATCACCTGCGTGTTGATTACTATTTTTTTAAAATATAAATGTGATCTTCACATTTTTTTTTAAAGATTTTATTTATTTGACAGACAAAGACCACAAGTAGGCAGAGAGGCAGGCAGAGAGAGAGGAGGAAGCAGGCTCCCCACCAAGCAGAGAGCCCGATGCGGGGCTCGATCCCAGGACCCTGAGATCACAACCTGAGCCGAAGGCAGAGGCTTAACCCACTGAGCCACCCATGCACCCCTGATTACTATTTTTGAAAGCGAAGTCTGGGATTACGCTCGCAGACGTTGTCTTGGGGTCTAGATGATAAGTCCCATGAGGTCAGGTGCCCACGGTCCTACCATCCTCCCCCTCATGGCGTGAGCTGTGTTGGTCATTCATTCGGCTACATTTTGCAGTGAGGTGATTTTGGAGAAGACGACAGGAAGCAGCATTGCCCAAAGCTAGCCAGTCTACAGATGTTGGGTTTTGATCCTCGGGAAGCATCTTTTGCAGAAATGTGCCTCCAACTTTTTCCAGGCTACAGTGAATACACCCCTGCTCTCTGGGGTGGAATTTTGGAGATTTTTTTTTTTGCATTGCATCAGATTCCAAATTATTTTCTATGGAGAGTTGGCCTTTCTTTCCTTTTTTTTCCCCCCTTCCTGTTAATTGTTCTTCCCTCCTGCCTTCGGCCACACCATTGTCCTTCCATAAGTACTTACTGAGCACACAGTCATCGAGAGGGGGGGGTCAGATTGCAATCAGATCCTGGCTTCACCACTTACTAGGTGGTAATGTTGCATGAATTAGTTGCCTTCTGTGTCCCTCAGTTGTCTCAGCTACAGAATGGGGGCTCACAGCGGACTGTTGGCAGGATTAAACGGCTTTGCTATGCAGAAAGTGCTTGGTACATAGCAAGTGGCAAATAACAACTATGTTCGCTATGATTATTTACTGCGGCAGGTGCGGCGGTCGTGCTAAGGGGACATAACTGGAGTGATCCCCACCTTCATGGAGCCCCCAGTTAGTGCTACAAGATGTGCCCTCCATTCCCCAGCTCAGCAGATTATGGCAACTCCACGTCCCTACTGCGCTGGCTGGGTCAAAGGGCTGAATCCTGGGTGACACGATTGTAAATTGACCATCACTTAACACCTTGCACATGTGGCTGAGAGACACATTATGTTTCTTAAATCAATTTTTATTTTATCTGAGGAAAGCATGCACATTGTCAAACAAGTTAAATGAAAACTAAAAATTTAAATCAGAAAAAAGGAGTCCTCTGGTTCCTATTGCCATTTTATCTTCTTCCTTAAAGAATACTTTTCATCTTTATTATTATTATTATTTTATTTTTTAAAGATTTGATTTATTTATTTGACAGACAGAGATCACAAGCAGGCAGAGAGGCAGGCGGACAGAGGAGGAAGCAGGCTCCCCACTGAGCAGAGAGCCTGATATGGGGCTCGATCCCAGGACCCTGAGATCATGACCTGAGCTGAACACAGAGGCTTTAACCCACTGAGCCACCCAGTCACCTCCATTGTCTTTATTATTTCTGTTAGTATTTAATGCCACATTCCTAAATAATATAAATATTCTGTATCCTGATTCATCAGTTTCGTGGAAGACGAGGAATTTTACTTCCTTACGCCTGTCTCGTTTCCTATCCTCCCACTCTGGTTATATCACATGTTTTATTAGCTCTTTCTTCCATATTTTCTGGGGTGACTCTGTGAATATTGTTCATTGCTGAGTCAAGTAATGTACCGTGACAATATTTTATTTGTCGTTCAACTTTTATTTTTCCTGGAGTTAATAACTGCGTTATTCTGTCGTCTGTTTAGATTTTTCCTATCCACTTGCAGATTGTATTTATAGGCAATTTTCTCCCCTAAGTTTTATTCTATGCCTTGAATTTTCTATTTTCCCCAAATTCTGTTTGTTTGGCTACCTTGCTGTCATGTTGAAGACGTTCCTCCAAAGCCCGGGAGCCCCTTGCCGTCCATTCATATTTAAGAGTGACTGCGGTACAAGCCATTGCTTGGCGCTCTGTGGGCCCCTGTGGGGCTGCCTGCCTTGGGAGCTGTACTGGGGGGTGGGATCGGTGGCCAGTGGGCTTTCTCCTTGGAGCCCCCCATGTGTCATTATCTGTGGGTCTTTCTTTTCTCCAAGGTGTACCTGTTACTTCTCAAGAGAAGTATCTTCTATTCCCTACCATGGAATTTCCCCCTATTTGCTGGAGTTCTAGAGCCAGGAAGGAACTGAGGGTGGGTTGTCTCCCCTGCCAGTACACAAGCTTCATTCACCTCCCTGTGTCTGGAGCTGGGCCCTCCACCGCCCCCTCCAAAAGGCCCAGCAGCCGGGCTTCCCCTCTCTGGTTCAAGGTCCTGGGCGTGGGGAGCATTTGTTACCAAAATGGGTGGACTTAGGGCCTGGGAGTCTAAGTTCTCCTCCTACAGACTTCCAAACACACTTCTTGCTTTCACTTTTTCACTTTTCCCTGCCTTTCACTGCACCTGGGGGCTTTCTGGGCTTCATGGTAAATCTTTCTTCTTAATCCAGCTCTTTTCCGTGAGCCCTTAGGTGTGACCTTCCTGCTCCCAGCTCGGTCATTTCCATCTGCTTTTTTTTTTTTGCCTTTGCTTTGTGTCATTCTGCTGCAAAAATCCTTTCATTTCACTGAAGATGAAGTCTGTACTTCTGGTTTTTTCTTTCTTTTTCTTTTTCTTTTTTTCTTTCTTTACTATTTTTTTTCTTTTTTTACTATTTGGGATGAATGTAAAAAGAAAAGTTGTCAGAAAAATTTTTATGTGGTGTCTTGAAGCTAGTTGGAAACAATATTCAATAACGATCACTGACGGATCCATGGTCTTTCCATACATCTAAATGAGCTAAAATAGTTCTTAGAATTTAGCCAGAGCCACTAGAAACTGCATACCAGAAGGTCAGTGCATTGTGGCTCTTGAGTGGCCAAGTTTCATATTGGTGTGAAGCCACCAGCTTATACTAAGTCCCAAGGAGCTCATTACTGTGTCCTAGAAGGAAGCTTTTGAGGACATTGATCGGTAGGTTTTTCTCTTGTGAGGATTTCTTTGTTTTATCCTTGAATAGTGTCTAATTATTTTTTACTGAGTGGCTGATTTGATCTGGGTAAGCATCCCTTCTCCCGTTGGCTTCTCCTTAGCTCAGAGTGTGTAGAATTGAATTTGGGGTTCTCATCTCATTTCTGCTGATATTTTATCTCTACTCATTTGTCTTTGCCTTTGTTTCTTCTTTCTCATCCACTCCTGGTTTTTGTTCTCTTGTTCCAGCATTTATGATGGTTCTCATAAACTAGGACGTTCGGAGGAACAGATCACCCAAGCTTCTTTGACCTACACCCAGAACGCTAATCTCTGATCTCCTAGTTTTGGAGCCAACCACTTTGAGACTGAGTCCAGACCTTTCAAAACTCTGTGATCTATGGATTTACCATATTCTAAGTGTTGGTTTCCCACTTCTGTCCCCTTTCCCCAGACATGGACGGCCTCTAGATCCAATCTGGGCATGAATATGGGATATATACCATGGTGGGTCCTAAAGAAATGTGTAGAGATGGGAAATTGGTGTTCTCTCCCTCTACGACAAGCACACTAAGATCTATCCAACCAGCAGGCCTTCACTGAATGCTACCTGGGCACACAATGCGAAAATACATGGCGATACCAAATGCTATCTTTGTTGTGAAAGAAATAGCTTGGACTTCCATCTTCAGGGAATTCTTGGGATGGTCAGATCTCTTTTTCCCAAAGTGAGGCCCTACTGAGGCAACCCACGAAGAGGGAGGGCCTCAGGCCTGTCTATCTTGGGCCATGGGTGGAGTCGTTCAGTATGTGAGGCCAGAGAAGACAATAGTTTGCCCAACATTCCTGGTGTCCAGTTGCTATGTTTCCCTGTAAGGGAGGTTTCTACTGTTTCCTGTTGTCTGATGTTGATAGTGGGGTGGGGATGGGCTTACTCTCTGATTTGTTTTTTAGTTCTAGTTTTGCGTTAATTTCCTTATTACCCATCTGGCCTTCCCTTCCTCAGTGAGAGATTTGGGACTTGACAGGGACTTGGCCCAGCTCCTTCCCAAACCAGTGGCCCTACTACCCATTAAAGATTCTATTAGTTTCCTATTGTTGCTGTAATAAATTACCACGAATTCAGTGCCTTAAAGAACACGAAACTGTTATCATTAAGTTTTGAGGTAAAAAGTCCAAAATAGGGCTCACTGGGCTAAACTCTGTTGGCAGAGTTGTATTCCTTTGTGAAGGTTCTTGGGGAGGATCTTTTTCTTGCCTTCCCTAATTTCTAGAAGGTGCACGTTCCCTGGCTTATGGCCTCCTTCCATCCTCAGAACCAGCAATGGCGGTCGGTCTCACATTGCACATCTCTGACACTGACTTCTCTGCCTTCCTCTTCCACATGTAAGGACCCCATGACTTCACAGGGCCTGCCCAGATAATTCAAGGTTATCTCCTTATGTAAGTAAGATCAGTTGATGATCAACCTTAATTCCGTTTGCAACCTTAATTCCCCTTTGCTATGTGATATATCATATTGGCAGTTTCCAGGGATTAGGACCCAGACATCTGTAGGGGGCCATCACCCCAAGGATCCAGTAATCACTGAACAGGAAGTGCCAGGCGTCAAGTCAAGAATGTATAACATGGAAGGCTGCTCGATGTCCCTGTGTTCTGATTGATCTAATTGCCCCCACTCACCCCTGTTCCCGAACTTATTCCTCTTCATGGATTATTTTCCTCAATTGTACAAAATTATGGCACAAGGTCACACCCAGAATTCTGACACTGATGAAGTCAAGATGCAGAACAGTCCCAGCACCACAGGGACTCCTGGGTTGTCCTTTCAATTTATTTACTGTAAAAAAATTATGGTAAGATACACAAAGTAGAACTTCTAATACTCATAATCCATCTTTTCTCTTGTTGATAGAAAAGTAGATGGCTTCTAAATTTTTTTCTGCTGTAAACAATATGGGAAGGATGAGTTTCAGACGTACCTCCTTGGAGACACGAGCAAAAGTTCCATAGTCAAGAAGGGCGTGCCTGGGTCACAGGACCTGAGAATGTTCCGCTTTGCTAGATCTTGTCAAGTTTCTATCCAGGGAAGATTCTACCGATTTTTGTTCTGAAAAGATCACTCTGGGCGTGAAGTACAAAAAAGTGAGCTGGGTGGGGGTTGGGGGCTGCAACGGGGGCCCAGGCACATGGGAGCCAGGAGCCAGGTCAGCCAAGTTTAAGGTTCCTCAGTTAAAAAACTTGGGGACAACTTTCTGGGGGAGAGGCTCTGCTGCCTGTTCCCATTGTGCCTCGTATCATCGGGCTGGCAAGGACAGAACCATACGTCGCTCAAGTGTTAGCAATCAAATGGTGAATTGTGTGGGCCGCCAAACGTCTATTCCTGGTAGAAAATTATTATTTATGTTTTGCTGAACAGAACTCAAGGCCGAGAGGGTGCTCTGTCGTGCCCTTGTGTGGCAGGAGTGTTTTCCCTGCTTTGGCTGGGCCCGGCCTCTTTGTTATGCGTGTGTTGTGTTGCAAATGTGGAGCAAATGAAGCCCAGATATGAAATTAATACCGTGATCTGTTTTTCTGTTTTGTTGCCATAACAATCGGTGGCTCTTGAAGCAAAGACAAAATTAGAATTGTATTAAAGGTGTTTACACCATGTACACTCCGTCCGCGTTGTTATTTATTGCTATAATAAGTGTATTTAACATTTGCTGAAGGAGGGTTAGCTGCTTCTGGTTTTTGCCTGATGTTTTCTTCTGCTCGCCCTTCCAACCTGGTTTTGCTTTTGACCTTGACTCTTTCTACAGCTCTGAGCAGGAAGGAAGAGGGAGTTTGGATCAGATGCCTGACGTCGTGACTCCTTACGTTTATTCCTTCCCTTTTCTCCCCAGTCCCGAGAGCGATGGTTAAGCCAGGAGTCTTGGTTACAAACAAAGCAGGACCCGGAGTCAGCTGTCCTCCTTTCTTTGCCGCATTCCCGTCCTCTGCACCCGAATAGGAGGCCCAGCTCTCCAGGAACAGGGATGAAGAGAAACTGAGGAACTGAGAAAAGGAGACCTGGAGGAATTTATGCCTCTCAGAGGTGGCGTGGAAATCAGGACTACAAGTGGCGAATCAGGGGTGCCGGTCCCCTGAGATTCCCAAGGTTAAATACTCAACTGTGGAGAGCCTTCTCTGACCGAGGTCCTTCCCCTCCAGCTGACACAGGCTGCAGTCCGCTGGGTCACAGGGTGGCCACCATGGCGAAGCCGACAGGGTGGGAAACCCCTCTTCCCCACAAACTAGATAAACTTACTCACCCGGAGGCCCACTGGGGACTGTCTAGTGTTATCAGCTCTTTGAAGGCGGAGGCTGACCTGCTCCTTGTATCCGCCTACAATTCCTAGACAAATGTAGGGTGCACGCGAGAGACTTTGGAACTTTGTTTGTTGCTTGTTTGGGTCACTGTAACACATCTAAAGATATGCTGGTCCTGCAGGAGGCTCGTTTAAACATGTGCGTGATGTGATCTTGGTGTGTGATGCCCACCTTAGAGGACCTGCGGCTCTAGGGTCGATAGAATGCAAGGGGATATCTCTGACCCTTCTTAGAAGAGTCAGTCCAGGGACACCTGGGTGACTCAGTCGGTTAAGTGGCTGCCTTCGGCTCGGGTCATGATCCCAGCATCCTGGGATCGAGTCCCACATCGGGCTCCTTGCAGGAAGACTGCTTCTCCCTCTGCCTCTCCTTGCCACTCTGTCTGCCTGTGTTCTCTCTCTCTCTCTGACAAATAAATAAATAAAGTCTTAAAAAAAAAAAAAAAGAAGAGTCAGTCCTTCAGAGGATCTTTGTCTATTTTCTTCTTCATTGGGGTAGAACGTGGGCAGAGGGGGCCACGTGGGAACCCCCACCTGGACACTGTGCAGGAAAGTGGGCGCCATAGAGGCCCTAGTTGATGACAGATTTTAAAAAATGTCCTATTATTGTCCTTTACTGTCCGGGGGACCTTGAATCAGGCCTAAAGGCTCTTTCCTGGGTGAATCTCTCTTTGAGCACAATAGAGGCAAACTTAGAATGGGCCCTGATTGTGTTGGTGAGACAGGCGAAAAAGAGCCCATTAGTTCTAAGAAAAATCAACGTTTCTCTCAAGGCTAAAGTTACTTTCCGTCTTAGATTCTTGTACTTGGGTGTGCATGTGCATGCGCATACACACACACACACACACACACACACTTAAAAAGAAAGGATAAAGAGAATAAAAATGGGTTTGGAGGTCCGGGTCAGCACGGGAGCGGTCACAGTATTATCAAGCGGGAGGCAGCTGCTGTGACTATGGCAACTTCGATCCCGAGGGAGAAGTGCAAAATGGAAGGAATATTAATCAGCTCGGGGGCAGGGAAGATGCTTAGGGAAGGGATGGGAGAGGCGGGAGGTCCCAGACGTTTGGGTAAGGCTGGCTCTGGTGCATCTTCGGGAAAAGCTGTCAAACAGTTTAGGTCTCTTTGTTTGCAGCGGGCCCTGCCCTTCTGCCTGGGTGCCCTCCTGAGTCTAGGGCAGAAACGTCTCTAGAACGGGGCTAACGACATACATGAGGCAAGGCGCAGTCATTCCCAAACACGGCCCTTTTGCTTTTATGAATAACCTGTTGGAAATGCTCCGCTGCGGTCCCATGTTCTCACTCGGGCATGTCTGTCTCAGAAGGGGGAGTAGCCGATTCCTTTGTCTCAGTGGATCTAGTCTGTGTGCTGCAGAGGCCAGACCTATCCCTGTAGATCTAAACTGCTTAGAAACTGTCACATCCGCCACTCAGTTCAGTCACCAATTATGACCAAAAGAGTTCATATCACGGTGTGTTTATTTTCGTGCCAGATCCTTCACTGAGGTGTAGAGGCGTGAAGTAACTTGTCCAGGTTCACACAAAGAGGGGGTACCTCCCTTCAGAGCACTGCGCCATTCTGCTTGCTTGAACAAGTGCCAGCGTGTCTGTGTGTGACGAGGGACCACTGGAGCTTTGCTGAATTTTCTTTGGTTGAATTCCCTGGTGTCTACATGGTCTGAATGTCAGTGACTGAAACACAGTTACGAGAGAGAGGCTTGCAGTAACCGTTCTTACAGAAATGTGTGCTTCCCACCTTACACAATATATGACAGTTTCATTTGTTCCAAATCAATTCCTGACAGTATTCAACTCCACGGATTGTGCAGATAAAATGCCCCTATTATGCTTCCTTTAAAAACATTTAGGAAATGTGTGCATATTTTTGTGTGTGGGGGAAGATGATGTGAAATATTAACGTAGTCTCCCATCTCGCAGGGACACACACATTTCCCCCCTTGACACTACCCTGCTTGAGGAGATCAGAAAACAGGCCCCTGCGTTCCCAGCGTGCGGCTGGCCAGACTTAGCACATAAATATACTGGATGCTCAGCTCAATCCGAAGAATCAGATCAAGGACATAGCACTTTTAGCATACTTACACCCTCTGCAGTTCTGGGGACGTATACTAAAAAAATATTTGTCATTTACCTGAAATTCAAATGACTCGGATTTTCTCTGGCAGCCCTACCCCAAAGTTGGGTGAAATCAAGAACCCGAATTAACAAATGCTTGGCTTTTAAGTTTAAAAACTGTGGGGTTCATGTAAAATAAAAATACCAGGAAGACTACTTGCAGGGTAGTTTTATTTTTCTGCATGAGAAGAAAACAATTCCGGCGTGGGGAAAGGGCAGAGGCTGGAGCCAGAAAAGAAAGATGCAGTGGTTAGCGTAGCTGTTGCCCAGGCTTCTCTTCTCTCTGCACAGGACAATACATTCCCCAGACTACCCTGAGGCACCCTGGGGCACCCTGCCCAGGGAACAGGGTGTAGGCGTGGCTTAGAGAAGCCCCGCCCCGTCCCAGAGTGCAGTGCGCAAGGAACTTCCCGGGGTTCCTTGCGGCTCTACAGATCCGCTCCGCATTCCCGACGGGAGGCTTGTGTCCCAGGATGGGCTCCGCAGGTACGTGGGGCTGGCCCTTCGCCTCTCCCCTGTGGGAGCGTGTCCTTCTGCCCTCCAATATATCAGCGCACTGTTGCGTCGCTGCCATGGCCGCCAGGGCACGTCCAGTGGGCGGTGGGAACGAGCCACATTTGCCCTCCCGAGCCAGGCTCCTAGCACCTGTGCGCCGCCATGGTTATCAGGGAAACCACGGGAAACCCGTGCTGTTTTGTGGGCGGTGTGGTCTCAGGCAAACACCTGAAACTCAGCTGGCGTCTCTGTAATGGGTAAATGTAATGCCCCTTCACTGGGTCACTTGTGAGTCTGAAAGGCGATGATGTCTATAGAGCCAGTACAGTGCAGTGCCTGGCAGATAGCCAAGGTGCCGGAGGTCGCTTTCGTGGGGTAGAAGCAGTTTGTCTTTGGGCAGCCCCCTGACTGCCCCCTCTCTCCTCCCTCCAGGCTCTTTAGGCCGTCTGCCCTGTTGGTTTGCAATCACGTCTCAGCGAAGGGCCGTTCCAGCTTCCAGGTGAGAAGACGTTGTTTACCGTCTTCAGGATCATTGCCTTTTTGCCTTTTATCTAATTGTGGGAAGCGCGGCTTCAGTTTCTGAGTGAAGCTTGTTAAGGGAGGAGTTTTTGGAGCAGGGAGCCTTTCCCTGCTGTGGAAATCGTAGTAGATGGGGGGCGCAGCCCGAGAGGAAGAGGGTGTCCAAATGCTGGGCCCTGGGCTGGGCCCTGGTCCTGGCAAACGGTGACGCGCCTGTGTGTCCGGCAGCTGGCTGGGAGATGCCTGGGGGCTAAACTGCAAGCTGTGACTCTGGGGGCTTTCAGGGTCACACTGCCACGGATGTCTCTTCTGGGTTGGGACAGTTAGGCTGAAAGCGGAAAGTCAGCAGGAAGACAAGGCCTTCGCATAGGGAGGGACATGGCTGATGGTGTATCTGGTTCCATGTTCAGCTGCAGGAGAGAGAAGGCAGCTAATTCGAGGAGGTAACAGGACCTGGGGATTTCAGCCGACAGAGTCGTTGCTCCATGTAGGAAATTTTGTTGTGGTGGTTTTGAGGCAGTCACTTCGACATGGGCATAGCAAGAAGAAAAAAAAAAAGGGTTCTTTACTACCGAGCAGTCTGCATATTCACACATTCTGGCCTTTAACCCGTCCTGAACTTCATTCTTACCCGTGAGGGAAGCTCAGGGGTGCGCTTAAGCCAAGAATGGGATGAGGATGTGAAGGGCATCAGGGATAGGGTGAGGGCTTTTGAGCATAATGAATATTGAAAATGTAGGGGCTTATAAATATAGCTATGAAAGATTTTCCTGTGTCAAGCAGCCATTTCATAGTCTCATGGATGAGTGTGGAGCTCAGCAGTCCTCTGGCCAGCACGGAAGAGGGAGAAGCGACTAAAACCTTCCTACCTGATAGAAATCCCAGGCTTCTGTCATCCAGTGGGGAGAGGAGGAAGGCTGAGGGAGCAAATAGGGTTTTGAAATGGAATGGAGCCTTCCGTGTCACAGCCTGACTTTCCCGGAGTCCCCACACTGATCTTTTGGGAAGGGGAGAGAGAAAACCCCATCCTGCATCTTAGTACAGGCCTTTTTCCCTCCTGTTGACTCTCTCCAAGGGTGAACCCAACCATTCCTGTAACTAACTCTAAAGGCTACCCATTACTCAGGTCTCCTCAGAGCAGTTTCTGGCCCCTACCTCCTCAGATCAAGTCCAAGAGAGATTTAACTACCCAAGTCCCCTCGCAGAATATGCTTCTGCTTCTCTTGTGTTCATCTCAAGGGTATTTGCTGCCACCTTTGGCTTTCTCATCCCACACACCTAATGTCCTTTTTTTCCCCCCTTTTTGCCATGCCTGAACTTTCTGTAAATGTCACACCTGATATCTAGCTATGTTTGAAGTACCTTTAAACCTGTTTTTCTTTTCTCTTGTGTTGACTGCTCCTTTTTTCTCTGTTTAGCTGAACTATTGCGATATCCTTGAGCCTAGTCTTTTTTTTTTTTTTTTTTTTTTTTAATTTGTTTGAGACCGAGCACCGGCTCTGTCAAGGAGGAGGGGCAGAGGGAGAGAGAACCCAAGCAGACTCCATGCTGAGCATTGAGCCAGATGTGGGCTTGATCCGTGACCCCAAGATCATGACCTGAGCTGAAACCAAGGGTTGGACCCTAATGGACTGTGTCACCCAGGTTCAGCGGATTGTGTCATAATTACATACCTCTAACTAGTCTGTGATTATCTCTTAGACAGGAGCCCCCAGAACACTAACGGGTTAGTTTCTCTGCCAGTGTTTCCCAAAGTGTGTCTCAGAACACTGGTTCTGCTGTTAATCAACACTTATAAGCCACTCATGGCGTTATAAATACTTTGCATGTAGGTAGGTATTGTTATTACCATATCCATTGTGTTGATGAAGAAAATACTGGCTACGAAATGGCAGAGCCATCAGGGTTCAGACACAGGCACAGGCAGCGTTGTCTTCTCCATCAGGCTGCGGGCATATTGCCTCTCAGATAAATAGGGATTATGTGACACAGAGTTTCAGGAACGAATGCCCAATTTAATAAACACCAGATTAAACCAAGTCAAATAGGTGGATCTTTGCTGCAGGGTACAGAGACTTCTCAGTGCTTTTTGTATGTTAATGCACGTTGTGAATTTTCAAAGGGAGTATAGAATTAACAGCATTCCTTACCCATTCTTGGTTATCAAACTTTATCCCCCGCCCACGGTAGCTTATCTTGCACTAGTTTATCTTGCACGTCAGTGTCTGTGGAATATAATTTGGAAAACGTTGCTTTAGATCAGTGTTTCCAAATTCATAGCACATTGTAATTAATAAATTATCCAAATTTTAAACTGGACAGTTGTAATTGTGTATGTATATATTATATACTTATCACTTTCTCCCCTCCCCCACCCTCAGTGTATTGAGTTAAAATTGACATGTATCATTTACAAGCATACAGCATCATGGTTTGACTTATATTTATTGTGAAATGACCACAGTAGGTTTAGTTATCATCCATCATCTCATTTAGATACAGTAAAAAGAAAAAGCTAAAAAAAAAAAAAATCTTTTCATTTGTGATGAGAACTCAGGCTTTACTCTCATAAAAACTTTACTATGTATTATACAGCAGTGTAAGCTCTAGTCATCATGTTGTACAATACATTCCTAGTGCTTATTTTTCTTATAACTGGAAGTTTGTATGTTTTGACTGTCCTCCTCCAATTCTCCCAGTCCCTACGCCCAACCCTCAGGTAACCACAATTTATCTGTCACTTTGGTTTTTTTTTCTTTTTTTTTTGATTCTACACATAAGTAAGATCAGATAGTATTTGACTATCTGCCTGACTTAGTTCACTTAGCGTAATGTCCTCAAGGTCCAATCAGGTTGTCACTTAAGACAGGATTTTCTAGGTTTTTTTTTTTTTTATGGTGAGTAATATTCTATTATATATGTACACTGCAACTTCCTTATCCATTCATTCATTGGTGGATGCTTAGGTTATTTCCACGTCTTGCCTCTTATAAATAATGCTTCTGTGACGTAAGGAGGCAGCTATCTTTCTGAGTTAGCATTTTCCTTTTCTTTGTGTATACAATTAACTCTTGAACAATACCAACCCCTTGCACAGTTAAAAGTGTGTGTATAAGTTTTGACTCCCCTGAAACTTAACTACTAATAGTCTCCTGTTGACCAGAAGCCTTACTGTTAATATAAACAGTTGATTAACATATATTTTACATGTTATGTGTATTTTATGCTGTAGTTTTACAATAAAGTAAGCTAGAGAGAAGAAAATGTTAGGGAAATCATAAGAGAAAATACATTTACAGTCCCGTGCATGTAATTATTGAAATAAATCCACATACAAGTGGACTCACCTGGTTCACACCCATGTTCAAGAGGCAGCTGTATTCCCAGAGGTGGGTTGTTGGATCAAAGATTAGTTCAGTTTTTAATCTTTTGAGGATTCTCCATACTGTTTTGCATTGCAGCTGTGCTAGTTTTCAATCTCAAGTACAGTGCCCAAGAGTTCCCTTTGCTCCACATCCTCAGTATCTCCTTGATGACAGACATCCAGACAGGTGTGAGGTGATATCTTATTGTGGTTTTGATTTGCATTTCCCTAACGATAGTGATGTCGAGCATCTTTTCACGTACCTGCTAGCCATTTGTATATTGCCTTTGGAAAAATGTCTATTCTGTTGCCCACTTTTTTTTTTAAAGTAATTGAAGAATAGTTGACATACAACACTAGTTCCAGGTGTACAACATAATGATTTGGCAATTACAAACATTATGAAATGCTTGCCACATTAAGTGTAGTTACCATCTGTCACCATACGAAATTGTTCAATATTATCGAATATGTATATATATCTTATGCTGTACTTCTAAGCCCTGTGACATACCTATTTTATAACTGATAGTCTGTACCTCTAATCCCCTTCCCTTGTTTTGCCTATCTTCCCACCCACCCCCTCTGGCAATCGCCAGTGTTGTTCAATATATTTATGAGTCTGTTTTTATATTTTTGTGGTTGGTTGGTTGTTTTGTTTTTTAGATTCCACATGAAAAAGTGAAATCATTTGGTATTTGTCTGATTTATTTCACTTGGCCTAGTACCCTCTATGTCTTTCTGTGTTGTCATAAATGGCAAGAATTCATTTTTTTTAATGGCTGGGTGATGTTCCGTCATATATGTATACACCGCATCTTCCTTATCCATTCATCTGTTCATGGTCACTTGCGTTGCTTCCCTATCTTGGCTATTGTAAAGAATGCTGTAGTAAACATAGGGGTGCATATATCTTTTCAAATTAGAGTTTATGTTTTCTTTGGGTAATTACACAGAAGTGGAATTACTGAATCCTGTGGTATTTCTATTTTTAATTTTTTGAGGAGCCTCCAACAGTGCACAAGGGTTCTCTTTGCTTCACATCCTCACCAACGCTTTTATTTCTTATCTTTTTGAGACTACTCATTCTCACTGGTGTGAGGAGATCTCATTGTGGTTTTGATTTGTATTTCCATGATGATGAATGGTGTTGAGTATCTTCTCACGTGTCTCTTGGCCATCTATATGTCTTCTTTGGAAAAACGTCTATTCGGGTCTTCTGCCCATTTTGCAGATTTTTTTTAAAGATTTTATTTTTTATTTGACAGAGAAAGATCACAAGTAGGCAGGGAGGCAGGCAGAGAGAGAGGGGGAAGCAGGCTCCCCACTAAGCAGAGAGCCCGATGCAGGGCTTGATTCCAGGACCCTGAGATCATGACCTGAGCTGAAGGCAGAGGCTTAACCCACTGAGCCACCCAGGCACCCCTTTTTTGCAGATTTTTTTTGGTTGTCTATTTTTTTGGCCTTGAGTTGTATAAGTTTTTGTATATTTTGAATATTAACCACTTGTTGAATATATCATTTACAAATACCTTCTCCCATTCAGTTTTCATTTTGTTTATGGTTTCCTACACTGTGCAAAAGCTTTTTATTTTGTGACCGTCCCAATAGTTTATTTTTGCTTTTGCTTACCTTTTCCTCAGGAGACAATATCCATAAGTATGTTGCTAAGGCTGATGTCCAAAAGATGACTGCCTCTGTAGAAGTTTTAGGGCTTAAGATCTCACATTTACATCTTTCATACATTTTCTGTTTATTTTTGTATATAATATAAGAAAGTGTCCCAGTTTCATTCTTTTACATGTAGTTGTCCTGTTTTCCCAACACCATTTATTGAAAAGACTTGTCTTTTTCCCTTTTTTTTTAAGATTTTATTTATTTATTTGAGAGAGAGAGAGTGAGAGAGAGCATGAGACGGGAGATGGTCAGAGGGAGAAGTAGACTCCCCATGGAGCTGGGAGCCCGATGCGGGACATGATCCCAGGAGTCCAGGATCATGACCTGAGCGGAACACAGTTGCTTTACCAACTGAGCCCAAGACTTGTCTCTTTCCATTGTGTGTTCTTGCCTTGGTTGTGGATTAACTGACCATGTAAGTGTGAGCTTATTTCTGAGCTCTGTGTCCTGTTCCTACTGATATGTGTGTCTGTTTTTTTTGTTCTGTTTTGGTTTTTTTTTTGGCCAGTTACTCTACTGTTTTGATTTCTCCTGTTTTGTAATGTAACTTGAAATGTGAGATTGTGCTGTCTCCAGCTTTGTGGTTCTTTTCCAGGATTGCTTTGGCTATCTGAAGTCTTCTGTGGTTCCAAATGAATTTTAGGATTATTTGTTCTACCTCTGTGAAAAATGCTATTGTTATTTTGATAGGGATTGCATTGAATCTGTAGATTGCTTTGAGTAGTATGGACATTGTAATGATATTAATTCCTCCAAGCTGTGAGCACTGTTACATCTTTCCATTTGTTTGTGTCATCTTCAGTTTCTTTTATCAGTGTCTTATAGTTTTCACAGTAGGGGCATTTCACCTTTTGGTTGTTTGTTCCTAGGTATTTAATCTCTTTGGTGCAATTATAGATGGGATTGTTTTCTTAATTTTTCTTTTTGCTATTTCCTTAGTCACGTATAGAAATGCAACAATTTTTATATATTGATTTTGTATCCTCCAAGTTTACTAAGTTCATTTATCCTAATAGTTTTTTTGGTGGGGTCTTTGAGGTTCTCTCTATCTAGTTGTAATCCTCAGGAGGTCAGAGTTTGATTTTTTCCGTACCGATCTGGCGGCCTTTTATTTCTTGTCTGATTGCCGCAGCCAGGACTTCAGCACTGTGTTGGATCAGGGCATCCTGGTCTGGTTCCTGATCGTAGAGGAAGCACTTACAGTTTTTCATCCATGAGTATATGATGTTAACTGTGGGTTTTCATACAGTCCCTTTATTATATTGAAGTATGTTCTCTGTGAACCCACCGTTGAGAGTTTTTATCAAGAATGGATGTTTTTATCAAGAATGGATGTAGTTTTTCAAATGCTTTTTTGTATCTGTGGAGATGATCATATGATTTTTATCCTTCCTCTTGTTAATATGATGTATCACATTGATTTGCAAATATTGAACCACCTTGCATCATGGAATAAATCCCACTGGTGGTGGATGAGCCTTTTAATACACATTGTTGAATACCTCACTAATATTTTGGTGAGGATTTTTGCATCTATGTTCATTAGGGATATTGGCTTGTGATTCTCTTATTTGTCATGTCTTTGTCTGGTTTTGGTATCCAGAGTAATGCTGGCCTCATAGAATGAATTTGGATGTTTTCCTTTCTCTTCTATTTTTTTAGAATAGTTTGAGAAGAGTGATTATTAATTTTTTTTCAGTGTTTGGTAAAACTCATCCGTGAAGTTACGTGGTCCTGGACTTTGGTTTGTTGGGAGTTTTTTGATTATCAGTTAAACTTTGTTAATTAGTAATTGGTCTGTTCAGATTTTTTATTTCTTCTTGATTCAGTCTTGGAAGATTCTGTGTTTCTAGGAATTTATCCATTTTTTTTAGTAGGTCGTCCAATTTGTTGACATAAACTTTTTTTTTTTGTATTATAACTCTGTGTTTTTGTGGTGTCATTTGTTATTTCTCCTTCTTCTTTTCTGATTTTATATATTTGAGTCCTGTCTCTTTTTTTCTTGTTAAAAGACTGGCTAACGGTTTGCCGGTGCTTTTATTTTTTTCAAAGAAGCAGCTCTTGGTTTCATTGATCTTTTCCATTATCTTTTTAGTCTCTATTTCATTTTTTCCTGCTCTGATCTTTATTATTTCCTTTCTTCTACCAACTTCAGGCCTTGTTTGTCCTTTTTTTAGTTCCTTTATTTGAAGGTTAGATTCTTTGAAACTTTTTTTGTTCCCTGAGGTCGGCCTGTATCACCATAAACTTCCCTCTTAGAACTGCTTGCACTGTATCTCAGAGATTATGGATCATTGCATTTTCATTTGTCTCCCTGTATTTTTAAAAATTTCTTCTTTGATTTTTTGGTTGGCTCATTAGTTGTTTAGTAGTTGTTTAGCCTCGATGTGTTTGTGTTTTTTTCCAGTATTTTTTTCTTGTAATTTATTTCTAATTTCATACCATTGTGGTGAGAGAGATGTTTGATCTGCTTTCAGTCTTCTTTTTTTTTTTTAAGATTTTATTTATTTGAGAGCATATGTGCAAGAGCAGAGGGGAGGGGCAGAGAGAGGGAGAGAGAGAATCTTAAAGATTATTTATTTGACAGACAGAGGCCACAAGTAGGCAGAGAGGCAGGCCTAGACAGAGAGGGAAGCAGGCTCCCTGCTGAGCAGAGATCCCGACATGGGGCTCGATCCCAGGACCCTAGGATCATGACCTGAGCCAAAGGCAGAGGCTTTAACCCACTGAGCCACCCAGGCGCCCCGAGGGAGAGAATCTTAAGCACACTCTGCTCCCAGCATGGAGCCTGTTGTGGGACTCAATCCGGTGATACTGAGATCATGACCTGAACTGAAACAAAGAGCTGGATGTTCGACTGACTGAGCCACCCAGGTGCCCCTGATTTCAGTCTTCTTAAATGTATCAAGACTTGTTTTTTGGCCTAACATGGGATCCGTCAAGTAGAATGTTCTGCGTGCACTTGAATATATATTCTGCGTTTTTAGACGGAATGTTCTGTTTGTTTCTGTTAGTTCCACCTGGTCGAATGTGTTGTTCAAAGTCATTGTCTCCTTGTTCATTTTCTGTTTGGATGATCTACCCATCAATGTAAAGTGGGGTATTAAATCACCTACTGCTACTCTATTACTGTCAGTTTCTCTTGTCATGTCTGTTAACATTTGCTTTCTGTATTTAGGTGCTCCTATTGTGGATGCATAGATATTTACAATTGTTATATCGTCTTCTTGGATTGATACTTCAACCATTATTTAATATCCCTTTTTGTCCTTGCTACAGTATTTCATAAAAGTCTGTTTTGTCTGATGTAAGTATTGCTACCCTGGCTTTTTTCTGCTTCTGTTTGCATGGAATTTTTTTTTTTTTTTTCTTTTTTCCGTTCCTTCACTTTCAGTCTGTATATGTCTTTGGGTCTGAAGTGAGTCTCTTGTAGGCAGCATACAGATGCATCTTGTTGTTTTTTTTTAATCCATTCAGTCATCCTGTGTCTTTTGTTTGAAGCCCTTAATCCATTTACATTTAAAGAAATTATCAATAGGGATACCCTTATTTGCCATTTTAAAAATTGTTTTCTGGTTCTTTTTGTGTTTTTTTTCTGTTCTTCTTTTGCTCTCTTTGCTTGTGGTTTGATGGCTTGCTGTAGTATTATGCTTGGATTTCTTCTTTTTATTTTTTGTACATCTACTGCAGGTTTTTGATTTTTGATTACCATTGAGTTTGTATGTAATATCCTATGAATATAGCAGTCTATATTAAGTTGATGATTACTTGAGTTCAGACCCATTCTGAAAGCACTAAATTTTACTCTCCCCTCCATGTTTTATGTATATGAAGTAATATTTTATATCTTTTTGTTTTGCATATACCTCTACCAATTTTTGCAGATGAAATTGAATTTACTGTTTATATGTGTCTTAATCTCCACACTGATTTTATAAGTAATTAATTTACTACATTTATAGAATGATTGCTTTTATCTGTTAAATTTCTTTCTTATTTTTTCTAATTAATGGCCTTTTCTTTCTACTTAAAGAACTTCCTTAATATGTCTTGTAAGGCTGGTTTGGTGATGATGAACTCCTTTAAATTTTATTTATCTGAGAAATTCTTTGTCTCTCCATTTCTGAATGATAATCTTTCTGGGTAGATTTTTCTTGTAGTTTTTCTCTCAGCAGTTTGAATGTATCATGTAACTCCTTTTGGCTTATAAAGTTTCTGCTGAAAAATGAGCGAATGGCCTACGGGCTTTCTTCATATGTAATTGTTTTCTTTTTTTTCTTGCTTCTTTAAAAATTTTCTCTTTGTCATTACCTTTGCTTTTTTAATTATTATGGGTCTTGATGTGGATCTCCTTGGGTTCTTCTTGTTAGGGACTTTTTGTGCTTCCTGGACATGAATGTCTGTTTCCTACTCCAGGTTAGGGAAGTTTTCAGGTATTATTTCTTCAAATAAGTTTTCTTCCTCCTTTTTTCTTTTTCTGAGATCCTTATAATGTGAATGTTATTATGCTTGATGTCATCACAGAGGTCCCTTAACCTATCCTAATTTTTTTTTAAAGATTTTATTTATTCACTTGACAGAGATCACAAGTAGGCAGAGAGAGAGAGGAAGGGAAGCAGGCTCCCTGCTGAGCAGAGAGCCTGATGCGTGGCTCGATCCCAGGACCCTGAGGTCATGACCCGAGCCGACGGCAGAGGCTTTAACCCACTGAGCCACCCAGGCTCCCCTGTCCTAATTTTTTAAATTGTTTTTTATATTTGCTGTTCAGCTTGGGTGCTTTCCACTACCCTGTCTGTCAGATTGCTGATCCCTTCTTCTGTCTCCTCTAATCTGCTGTTGATTCTCTCTAGTGTGTTTTTCATTTCAATAATTGTATTCTTCATTTCTGACTGGTCCTTTTTTATATTTTCTGTGTCTTTGTTGAAATTTTCACTGAGTTCACTCCTCTCTCAAGTGTGGTGAGTATCTTTATGAACGTTACTTTCAACTCTTTATCAGGTGTTTTGTGTGTCTCCATTCCACTGAGCTTTTTTTTCCTGTGCTTTTTTTTTTTTTTTAAGAATTTTTTTTTAAGGTTTTATTTATTCATTTAACAGAAAGGGAGAGTACAAGCAGGGAGAGCAGCAGGCAGAGTGGGAGGGAGAAGCAAGCTCTCTGCTGAGCCAGGAGCCAGATGGGAGACTCCATCCCAGGACCTTGGGATCATGACCTGAGCCGAAGGCAGCTGCTTAACGAACCGAGCCACCCAGGCGTCCCCTTTTCCTGTGCGTTTATCTTGTTCTTTTGGTTGGAACAAATTCCTCTGTCTTCTCATTTTGTCTGACTCTCCATTTTCCCGTATGTATTAGGTAGGTCAGCTCCACCTCCTGGTCTTGAAAGTAGTGGCCTTCTGAGGAAGGTGTTGCCATCTTCTCAGACCACTAGAACCAGGTGCTCCTGGTGTGTCCCCTGTGTGAGCTGTGTATGCCTTCCTGTTGTGGCTGAGCTGTGGCTGCTGTAGGCCCACTGGTGGGTGGGGTTTTTTCCCCCTGTGGCTAGCCGAGAAGTCTTGCTGCAGCTTCTGTGGGTATGCTGGGGGGCAAGGCTGATTGTCAGCCTGGCTGTCTGTAGCGATCTGCCTCTCTGGTTGTGGGGGCACTGCTGGGCAGTGCCTGTCCCCACCATAGGTGTCTGGGAAACCAGCTCTCTTTGTAGCTACCGTGGGGTTCCTGCTGGGCAGTGTCTGCTTGTGCCACACCTGGCTGAGAGGCCTGGCTGTAGCTAATCCTGGCATGCTTGTGTGTGGGGTGAGCTCCTCCACTCCTCAAGGCAGGAGTTGATTAGGACGGCAACTTGTTTTCGCTGGGTCTGCCCACTAGGTTGTGTGGGGTGGCAGTTGCTTTGTGGGGTTCGTCAGTCCTGAGGCAGGCTGTCCATTGGGTGTGGTGGCATGGGAGCCACGTTGGAGGGTCACCTGTCTGGGTGGGCTCTTGGTGTGGGCAGTCCACAGGGGAATGCTGGGCCCTGACAAGTGGTGTTAACAAGGTAGATGGAGAGCATGAAAACTGGTTCCTGCAAATGTCTAGCTATCTAGGATGCATGAGGGTAAGAAAAATGGTGCCCACCAGTACTTCTGTTTTTAAAGACTGTTCCTGCAGTTCCCTTCCCCTCTGGCACATGTCCTAAAATTCGTCAGTAAATGTCCTTTATGTAAAACCTATGCACTTTTCAAATTGCTACTTCCGTGCTGGGTCTCATGCTGAGTGAGACTATATGCTGGCTCTTCAAGAGCAGAGACTTGGTTTCCTGTAGCTCTCTAGCTCTCCTGGAGTTAAGCCCTGTGGATTTTTAAAGGTCCAGGAGTGAGTACCTACTGATTTTCAAAACCAGATGTCATGGGGCCTCATCATCTCAGTGCACCTCCGCAGGGCTGGCATGGGGCCTGGTCCCCTTGCTCCTGCGTGTGTGCTATCCCTTCCACCTGTGGGTAGCCTGGTTGGTGTTTTAGTTCCTGACCACATTTGTTTTTCCTGTTCTATTCAGTGTGGATTTCTCTTTACAACTTTAGGGAGATCTGATCTGCCACTCTTCAGGTTGTTTTCAAAGTTAGTTGTAATACATTTAGTTGTTGCCGTGGTGGTCTGGGAGGGAGGTGGTAAGCTCAGGATCCTCCTGCTCTGCAGTCTTTACTCTCTTTTGTCTTCTGCCCTCTTTTTAATCAGGTTATTATTATTGTTGCTGGATTGTATGCATTATTTACTATTTTGAATATTAGACCCTTACCAGATACATGATTTGCAAATATTTTTTCCCATTCTGTAGATTGTCCTTTTACTTTGTTGATTATTTTTCTGTGCAGAAACTAAATTCAGAATTTCTTTTTTTTTTTTTTTTTTTTTTTGTTAAAGATTTTATTATTTACTTGACAGAGAGAGAGATCACAAGTAGGCAGAGAGGCAGGCAGGGAGAGAGGGGAAGCAGGCTCCCTGCTCAGCAGGGAGCCCGATGTGGGGCTCCATCCCAGGGCCCTGAGATCATGACCTGAGCCAAAGGCAGAGGCTTACTTAACCTGAGCCACCCAGGCGTCCCCTAAATTTAGAATTGGATGCAGTCCCATATGTTTATGTTTTATTGCATGGCTTGTGCTTTGGGTGTTGCCTGCAAACAGAGACAGTTTTACTTCTTCCTTTCCAGTTTTGGTGCCTTTTATTTCTTGTCTGATTGTTCTGGTAAGGACTTTTAATACTATATTGAATAGGACTGGTGAGAATGGGCATCCTTCTCTTGTTCCTCTCTCGGTGGAAACACTTTCAGCCTCTTCACTGTTGAGTATGTTGTTAACTAAATCATATATGATATTTATTACGTTGAGGTATGTTCCTTCTGTACCTAGTTTTTTTTCTTTTTTTTTTTTTAAAGATTTTATTTATTTGACAGAGAGAGAGAGAGATCACAAGTAGGCAGAGAGGCAGGCAGAGAGAGAGGGGGAAGCAAGCTCCCTGCTGAGCAGAGAGCCCGATGTGGGGCTCGATCCCAGGACTCTGAGATCATGACCCGAGTTGAAGGCAGAGGCTTTAACCCACTGAGCCACCCAGGCGCCCCTGTACCTAATTTTTTTAAAAAATATTTATTTGAGAGAGAGACAGTGAGAGAGAGCATGAGTGAGGAGAAGGTCAGAGGGAGAAGCAGACTCCCCGTGGAGCTGGGAGCCTGAGGCGGGACTCGATCCCAGGACTCTGGGATCATGACCTAAGCTGAAGGCAGTCGTCCAACCAACGGAGCCACCCAGGTGTCCCTGTACCGACTTTGTTCACAGTTCTCACCACGAGCGGCACTGAATTTTGTCGGATGCTTTTTCTGCATCTATCGAAATGCTCATCTGACTTTTTCTTTTGTCCCATTAATGTGACAGAGCACATCAGTTGATTTGCATATGCTGAATCATTCTTGTATCTCAAGTGAAAATCCCAGTTGATCATGGGGAGTGATCCTTTTGATGTGTTTCTGAATTCTGTTTGCTAGTATTTTATTGAGAATTTTTCCATCGGTGTTTATCTGAGACATTGGTCATTAGCTTTCTCTTCTGGTAGTGTCCTTTTCTGGGTTTGGTATCAGGGTAATACTGGCCTTGTGACGTGAATTTGGGAGTTTCCTCCTCTTAGTTTTTTGGAAGAGCTTGTGAAGGATTGACACCGATTCTTCTTTAAATGTGTGGTAAAATTTACTATCTGGTCCTGGGTGGTTTTTGTTTTGTTTTTTTTGTTGGAGGGGTCAGATTTTTGTTTATTGATGTAATCTCTTTATTAGTACTGGTCTGATCAGACTTCATGTTTCTTCCTGATTCCATCTCGTTAGTTTGTATATTTCTAGGAATTTTTCAGTTTCTTCTAGGTTGTCCAGTTTGTTGGCCTATAGTTGTTCATAGTAGCCTCTTATGATTCTTCACATATCTGTTATCGCTTGTAATGTCTCCTTTTTCATTTATAATTTTCTTAATTCAGGTCCTCGCTCTCTTTTTCATGGTTAGTCTATCTCACGTTTTGTCAATTTTGCTCATCTTTTCAAAGGACCAACTTCTACTTTTGTTAATCTTTTCTCTTGCTTTCCTGTTCTCTATTTTGTTAATTTCTGCTCTCATCTTTATCATTTTCTTCCTTTTGCTTACTTTGGGCTCAATTTATTTTTCTTTGTTTATTTCCTTAAGATGTAGAGTTAGGTGGTTTATTTGGGATCTTTCTTGCTTCTCACTGTAGGTGTTTACAGTCATACCTTGGAGATATTACAGGTTTGATTTTGGGCCACCACAGTAAAGTGCATATCTCAATAAAGTTATTCAGATTCATTTTTTGCTTTCCCAGAGCATATCCAAATTATGTTTACACTGTTCTGTAGTACAATCAGTGGCATTATGTTTAAAAATGTAATCAAAATTTTATTTGTTATTTTAATTAAAAAATAATTTGTTGCTCACAGTGCTAAGCACCATCTCAGCTTTCAGCAAGTCACAATCTTTTTGCTGGTGGAGAGTCTTGCCTTGATGTTGATGGTTGCTGACTCTTTGGGGTGGTGGCTGCTAAAGGCTGGGTTGTCTCTATTTCTTATTTAATTTTTTAACTTCATTAAAACTTTTTAGTTCCAGTGTAGTTAACATACAGTGTTTTATTAGTTTCAGGTGTACAGTGTAGTGATTCTACAATTCTGTATTACCTAGTGCTCAGCAAGATTAAGTCTACTCTTAATCCCCTTCACCTAGTTCACCCATTCTCCTGCCCATCCCCTGTTAGTAACCACCTGCTTGTTCTGTGTGGTTAGGCAGTTTCTTAAAATAAAACAGCAGTGAATTTTCCTGCATAGATGGACTTTTTCTTTGATGAATGATTTCTCTGTAGCATGCAATATTGTTTGATAGCAATTTTCCCCAGTGGAGTTTCTTTCAAAATTGGAGTCATTCCTTTCAAACCCTGCCACGCTTTATCAACTAAATTCATGTTATATTCCAAATCCTTTGTTGTCATTTCAACATTTTCTTAGCATCTTCACCAGGAGTAGATGCCATCTCAAGAAACCACTTTCTTTGTTCATTCATAGGAAACTACTCCTTATCTGTTAAAATTTTTAGCATAAGATTGCAGCGATTCAGTCATGCCCTCAGGCTCCCTTCTAATTCTGGTTCTTCTACTCTTTCTACCCCATCTGTAGTCACTTGCTTCACAAAGTCTTGATCCCCTCGAAGTCACCCATGTAGGTTGGAACCAACTTCTTCCGTATTCCTGTGAGTGTTGATATTTTGAACTCTTCTGTGAATCATGAATGTTCTTAATGGCATCTAGAATGGTGAATCCTTTCTAGAAGGTTTTCAGTATACTTTGCTCAGGTCCATCAGAGGAATCACTATCTGTGGTAGGTACCCCTTGTGAAATGTGTTTCTTAAATAGTAAGACTTGAAAGTTGAAATATCTCCTTGATCAGGGACTGCAGAATGGCTGCTGTGTTAGCTGACATGAAATCAACACTAATCTCATTGCACATCTCCAGCACAGCTCTTGAGTGACCAGGTACATTGCCAATGAGCAGTCATGTTTTGAAAAGAGTTCCCCCCCCCCCAAAACAGTAGGTCTCAACAGTAGGCTTATAATATCTAGTAAACCATGCTGTAAACATATGCACTGTTATCCAAGCTTTCTTGTTCCATTTTTAGAACATAGAGTAGAATTAGCATAATCCTTAAGGGCCCTATGGTTTTTGGAATGGTCAGTGACCCTTGGCTTCAATTTAAAGTCACCAGCTGCATTAGCTTTTAAAAAGAGTCAGCTTGTCCTTAAAGCTTTGAAGCCAGGCATTGACTTCTCCTCTCTAGCTATCACAGTCCTTGATGGGGCATTGTTTTCCAACAGAAGGCTGTTTCATCTACGTTGAAAAGTCTCTGGTTTCATGTAGCCACTTTCCTTAATTAGCTCAGGTAGATCTCCTAGAGAACTTGGTACAGTTTCTGCATCCGCACTTGCTGCTTCACCTTGTACTCTAATGTGGTGGAGGTGTTGTCTTCCTTAAATCTCATGAACCTACCTCTGCCAGCTTCACACTTTCCTTCTACAGCTTCTTCATTTCTCTCAAACTTCATAGGGTAGATGAGAATTCAGGACTTGCTTTGGATGAGGATTTGGCCTAAGGGATTGTTGTGTCTGGTTTGATCTATCCAGACCACTAAAATTTTGTACCAACCATAAGGGTGTTTTGCTTTCTTAATATTTGTTTGTTCATGGAGTAGCACTTTTAGTTTTCTTCAAGAACTTTTCCTTTGCATTTATAACTTGGTTAACTGTTTGACACAAGAGACCCAGATTTCAGTCTGTCCCTGCTTTTGACATGCCTTCCTCACTAAGTTGACTCATATCTAGCTTTTGATTTAAAGTGAGAGAGTTCACTTGAACACTTAGAGGCCAGTGTAGGGTTATCAGTTGGCCGAATTTCAGTATTGTTGTGTCTCAGAATAGGGAGGCCCGACTAGAGGGAGAGAGATGGAGGAACAGCTGGTTGGTGGAGCAGTCAGAACTCACATAACTCGTGTCAGTTAAGTGTGCCATCTTGTGTGGGTGTGGTTTGTGGTGCCCCAGAACAATTAAAATAATAACACCAAAGTTCACTGATGAGCACAGCAAATATAATAATGAAAGAGTTTGAGACTTTGTGAGAATTACCAAAATATGACACAGAGAAATGAAGTGAACAAATGGTGGTGGAAAAATGGCACTGACAGACTTGCTTGATGTGCAGTTGTCACAGACCTTTGATTTGTAGAACACCCGCTATCTGTGAGGCACAGATGAAGTGCCAGGAGATAAGGTATGCCTGTTTAGTTACGAAGTTCCTTCTTAGAACTTTTTTTTGCTCCATCCAACAAGTTCTGGTATGCTGTGGTTTCATTTTTGTTTCTCAAAATATTTTTTAAATTTTTCCTTAATTTTTTCTCTAATTCATTGTTTGTTCAGGAGAGTGTGGTTTAATTTTTATGTATTTGTAAATTTTCCAGTTTTACTCTAGTTATTGAATTCCAGTTTCATCTCACGGTGGTCAGAGAAGATGCTTGATATTATTTCAGTCTTGAATTTTTTGAGATTTGTGTTGTGGCTAACATATGGTCCATCCTAGAAATTGTTCCAAGTGCAGTTGAGAAGAATGTGTGTTGTTTTGTTGGATTGAATGTTCTATTATGTCTGTAGGACAATTTGGTCTTTATCATTGTTTGAATCCATGGTTTATTTATTCTCTACCTAGTTCATTTGTCATTGTTGAGAGTGGGATATTAAAGTTCCCAACTCTTATTGAAGTGCTTTTTATTTTTCCTTTAGCTCTATTAGTTTTTGCTTTATGTATATAGTTGCTCTAATACGGGGTGCATAAATATTTAAAGCAGTTATGGTTTCTTGTTGTATTGATCCCTTTATCATATATAACGACCTTTTCCCCCTTTTTGAGCCATTTTTAATTGAACGTCTGTGTTGCCTGATGGAAGTATAGCTAGCCCAGTTTTTGCTTTTGGTTACCATTTGCTCGAAATATTTTTTTCCATCTCTTCACTCTCAGACTGTGTTTATCTGTAAGGCTAAAGTGAATCTCTTGTAGGCAACATATTGTTGGATCTTGTCTTTTTATCCATTCAGGCATTCTGTATCTTTTTTTTTTTTTTTTTTATTTGACAGAGAGAAATCACAAGTAGGCAGAGAGGCATGCAGAGAGAGAGGAGGAAGCAGGCTCCCCGCTGAGCAGAAAGCCCGATGTGGGGCTCGAACCCAGGACCTGGGATCATGACCGGAGCCAAAGGCAGCGGCTTAACCCACTGAGCCACCCAGGCACCCCCAGTCTGTATCTTTTGATTGGAGAATTTAATCCATTTACATGTAATTAATTATTGATAGGTAAGGACTTACTATTAGCATTTTGCAAAAAAAATTTAATTGTTTTGTAGATCTTATTCCTTATTTCTTACTGTGGTGCCTTTTTTTTTGTGTTTTTTTTCATGTCTTCTGGTGTCCATATGCTTTGACTTCTCTATCATGTTCTTTGGTGTAATTTATACAGGTTTTTCCCTTGTTACCATGAGGCTTACATAAAGTATCTTAAAGCTCTGAACCCTATTTTAAACTACCAATAAGTTACTTTCCATATAATTTCTATGCCTTATACTTTGTTTTTCTCCCTTTTACATTCTAGGAATTGGTGTAACATCTTCAAATATTTTATATTATATAACTAATAATTTTTGTAGTTATGGGATTTTTTCTACTTTTTTAACTTTTAAACTAGAGTTGGAAGTGAATTACATACTACCATTATTGTATTACAGAATCTAATTTTGATTGTATACTTACCATTACCAGTGAGTTTTACACTGCCTTGTTATGTTTTTCTTTTTTTTCTTTTTTTTTTTTTTTTTTATTTGAGAGAGAGAAAGAATGAGCAGGAGGAGGAGAAGAGGGGGAGGGAGAAGCAGACTTCCCGCTGAGCAGGGAGCCAGACATGGGGCTCAATCCCAGGACCCTGAGATCATGACCTGAGCCAAAGTCAGAGGCTTAACAGACTAAGCCACCCAGGTGCCCCTGCCTTGTTATGTTTTTATGATGTTATCTAATATCCTTTTGTTTCCACTCAAACAAGTCCCTTGAGCATTTCTTGTAAGGCAGATCTAGTGAATTTCTTCTGCTTTTGTTTGTCTGAGAAAGGCTTTATCCCTCCTTAATTTCTGAAGGACAGTTTCACTGGGTTTGGCATGCTTAGTTGAGTTTTTTTTTTTCTTTTAATATTTTGTTTTATTTATTTATTTATTTATTTTAAATTTTTTATTTCTTTTTAGCGTAACAGTATTCATTGTTTTTGCACCGCACCCAGTGCTCCATGCAATCCGTGCCCTCTCTAATACCCACCACCTGGTTCCCCCAACCTCCCACCCCCTTATATCATCCCTTTGGGCCTAAAAAGTTTCTATTGAGAAATCTGTGGCTAGTCTTATGGGCATTCCTCTGTATGTAACTTCTCTCTTTTCTCTTGCTGTTTTAAAATTTTTTTCTTCTTCCATTGACTTATGACATTTTAATCATAGTGTGTGCCTGTGTAGACCTATTGTGGTTCAGCATGTTGTGGTTCACCCTTTTTGGGGCCCTTTGGGCTCCTTGGATCTGGAGGTCTTCTTTTTCTGCCAGGTTGGGGAAGTTTTCAGTCATTGCTTTAAATTTTTTTTTTTTTTTAAGATTTTATTATTTACTTGACAGAGATGATAAGGAGGCAGAAAGGCAGGCAGAGTGAGAGAGGGGGAAGCAGGCTCCCTGCTGAGCAGAGATCCGGATGCAGGGCTTGATCCCAGGAGCTTGGGATCATGACCTGAGCTGAAGGCAGAGGCTTTAACCCACTGAGCCACCCAGGCACCCCTCAGTCATTGCTTTAAATATGCTTTCTTAGGATGCCTGTTTGGCTCCGTGGTTGAAGCGTCTGCCTTTGGCTCAGGTCATGATCCCAGGGTCCTGGGACTGAGTCCCATGTTGGCTCCCTGCTTGGTGGAGAGCCTGCTTGTCCTTCTCACTCTGCCTGCTGCTCTCCCTGCTTGTGTTCGCTCTTTCTCTCTCTGGCAAATGATAAATAAAATCTTTACAAAAAATATACTTTTCTTCTCTGTTTCCTTTCTCCTGGATTCCTATAATATGAATATTGTTTTTTTTTTCATTCTGTCCCATAAATCTGATATGCTTTTATCACTGTTTTCCATTCTTTTTAAGTTTTTGTTCTAATGACGAATAATTTCAAATGTCCTATTTCCTAGGTCACTGATTGTTTATTCTGTTTGGTCGAATCCACTTGTAAGGCTCTGGTTTGAATTCATTTGTTCAGTATTGTATGTTTTAGCTCTAGAATTTTTTTTTTTACTGTTTTTGTTTCTTTCTGGGGTCCTCATTTGTTCATGCATTGCTTTCCTAATATTTAGTTTTCTGTGTTTTTTTGTTGTTCACAGAACTTCTTTCAGGTGATTATTCTGAATTTTTGAGAGTTCACAGATGTCTTTTTTTAGGGTCAGTTATTAGAGATTCACTAATTTCTTTTGGTGGTGTCAAATTTACCTGAAAATTTTTTTGTGATCTTTGCTACCTTCCACTGGTATCTGCACATCTGAGTAAGTGTCTCCTCTAAGTTTTTGCCAGTTTGCTTTCGCAGAGGTAGTTTTCATGCATTAGTTCAGTTTGGGTTTCTGGATGTGTCTGTTAGTAATGTCCTTGGGCTGGTGGGGCCTGCTTTTAGGGTTTGTTTTTGGGGGAAGGAACTGTGAGTTCTGAGGTCATAGTGGAGGGTTGGGCCATTTGCTGAGAAGAGCTGGGTAGGACTGTTATCTTGGTTTCCTGCCAAAGTGAGGATGTAGGCTGGGTTCCTTGGTTGCCTGGAGTCTTCCGGTCAGGCTCGCTGGTTGCTCTGCATCGGGTCCTATGCTCAGCAATAGGTGGGACTACGAGTTAGCTTTCTGTTGTTCGGGAACCACGAGTGTCCACGGAATACCCTGGTTAGGTGAGGCCACTGGTTTTGCTCCGCAGACGGGGAGAGCCGTAGGCTGCGCTTCCTGGTGAGGTTCTCTCGTCGGGCCGACTGAAGGCTGTATTCAGCAGCAGGTAGAGTTATGAATTCGTTTTCCTGCTCAAGCACAGCCGGAGGAGCAGCTCCGAGGCCTCTGAGGCTCTTTGTGGGCTTAGCTCAAGCTGATCTGTGCCCAGGTTCGTTGGCCAAGCAAGACCCCTGGCTTTGCTCTGGAGGTCATCAGCTCTGCCCACCTCCCTCCTGGCTGGAGCATTGCTGAGTTATGCAGCAGCTTCAAGATGTTCTGTGCGCTCTTTCTGTCAGATGGCACGGGGGGCCATATTCAGCTGCAGATGGGGCTGTGGCTCAGCTCTTCTGCTTGGGTGGCATTGGGAGGGCAACGTCTCAATTTTCCCTAACAGGCTTTCTGGTTGGAAGGGGCTGGGAGCCATCCTTTGTAGTAGGAGAGGTTGACTCAGCTCTTCTGTCTAGACCTGGGTAGCCCAGGCTCCAGGGCCAGCAGAGCCTTCTGTTTGAGGACCCGAGTCTGGCAGATGCACACGCAGCTGTGTTTCCTGGTCAGACTGTGTCGCCGACTGGTTCTGCAGATGAGCAGATCCGCTGGTTCGCGGTGCTGCTCAGGCTCTGCAGGGCGAACTTAGTCTCCCGAGACCTGAGTGCTAGTTGTTGCACACCTTTCCCGGCTTCTCTGTTACAGTCACATTCTCCGGGATCAAGCCCCACAGAATCTCTTGGGTCCCCATGGAGCAAAACCAGAGTAGGGGCTCCCACGAAGCCACCCACAGTGTTGGGGGCAAGGTTGGGGAAGGAGAAGCCCTGGGCTCTGTTTTCCCGCTGGAGGAAGCATACGCTCAGAGCAGATGTGGAGGCATTGTGTGCACCGGCCTGGGGCCGGGCCCGTGTGGGCAGTGCGTGGTGTTCCTTTAGCCCTTCCCGTGTGGTCTGTCTTGCGCTCTGTGCTGCTGGGGAGTGCTTTGTCCTCACGCCCGAGTTCTAGGATTCTCTCAGTGCTGTCCTGTCCGTGAGTAGTTGTTAGTGGTTCTTGTGAGGGGAAGTGGAGTCTGGAACAACCTAAACAGCCTTAGTGAGAGCAGCCTTGGCTCGTTCCTTAGTGGCAGAGTCTCCAGTGTTTCCTTGTTTGGCTTGTTCTAGCCAGCGCGAGGGGCCGCCTTGCTCACCGTTCACTGCAGGAGCGGGGAGTCGAGTTGAGCTGGAAAGCCCTTTCTCTCCGAAGCCCGCTTTGCAGAGGGTGGGGACCAGGGGAAGCTGGCCGGTGCCGGCAGCATCCGACAGTGCTGGGCTGAAGTTGCTCCTAGGAGCGGGGGTGCAGCTGATGCTGTCGGAGAGCTGAAGGACGCTCCTGGGTGGTGGGCACACACTCACAGGGGGCTGGGAAGGGGGGCAGAGTCAGACCTGGGTGGACAGCGAGCTTGTGCACCTTGGAACTGCGTACAGGTGGATGGTGACTGCGCCGTCAGCTCTGCACGGCATCTCGTGCCATGGCCCCGTCCATCATTCCCGCCAAGGCTCTGTCTCTACCGGTCCCCTCCCAGTCTCATCATACTTTTTAATGGGAAGGTTCTCGTTTGTGTCCGGTCAGAGTTTTTAAAGAGATGGAGTTAGTGGCTGGAACTGGTTCTGTGGACTGGTGGGAATGTGCCATGGCTGGCTGGTTCGGAGACGTGACACTTGAGCCCACACAGCCACTTGGTTCAGCTCTGCCCTTTGTAGGGACTTAGGTTAATGGAAGGCTTTAGGGCCGGCTCCTCCGCCTCCATCCCCCATTTTAATCATTGTCTTTCTGGACAAACCTTTAAGCCCTAGCCAGGGAGACATTGTGTCTGATAAGTGCTGAGCTCTGCCAAGGCGTGAAAAACCTGGAAGAGCTGCCATCTTTTTGTGGATCTTCAGTACGTAATCCCATGCAGGCACTGTGGGGTGTACCGTGTGCTGTGCAGAGACCATGTTTTTGTCTGGCCCATCTACTCTTTCGCATTTGAAGGGTTTCTCTTTACCTGGCACATAATGCTGATTACGGCAGTTTCCTGGAGGCGGGATCCCGTACTTACCCTTACGGTCCCTCCCCCTCCTAGAGGGCCTCACGAGGAGTAGCTGCCTAATACACAGGTTTTAGATAAATGAGCGATTAATTGATTATGCACTATCGCTGTGGTAGTTACTGACAAGTTGGGATGCATTACTGGATACGTTTCCTGGATGCCAGGGCTGAGTGGCATCCCAGTAGCAGCATCAACTTTTGCCTTTTCAAAGCTGTTCTTGTGACAGTCGTACCATGCTGCCCGTGGGCTGGTCCAGGCCCCATCCTGCTCGAGGTACTGAGCTGGCCGAAGGGACAGTGGCTGCAAGTGGCAGTTGACCTGCTGCTCAGGAATGCCTTGGGGTCATATGCCTGTACTTGTAGTTGTTTTTTTATTGATTTGTACTCCGTTCTGTAGCTTTTCTGGTCCCTTAGATGTTAAAAACCTTTCTAGGAACAGCCCTAAAATATTTTGGAGAGGGTGCAAAATTTGACCTAAAAAAATGACAGTATGCTGCAGGTGGTGTGGCTTAATGGTAGCAGTGTCCTTTCATTCAGGCCCTGGTGGCTGATTAGCCCTGTGACAACAAGGAAAAGCCTGCATATTTGGGACCCACAAACAGATGAGTGTTCTTTGTCCTGCCTGTGTCCCAGGCCTCCCATAGTGGCTCCTGACTTTTGCCCAGAGGCCTCCAGTTTCCACCATCCTCACCCCATACCATAATGAGACCTCTCCCTGTCCAAGGGGATTTCCTGAGTTGTCTGTTTAGTAAGGAATGCTCCTCCCCAGCCCCAGCAAGATCACCTGCTACACTGATCCATCGATCTGTGTATCCACCCCCCTACTCTTTGACCCTTCTACCCAGCTGCCTCCCCATCCCTCCATCCACCCCTCTCCTACTCGTCTCCCTAGTCAGCCGTCCCTCCATCCAGCATTTTTGAACACTGACTGTATGGCAGGGACTGTGTGAGGCGCTAGGGATACAGTGATGAATGAGAGACAGGCTCCTACGGCAAAGAGCTCACGTTCTAGCTTCAGGAGACACATAAGCAACGGGCAAACGGCGCACAATAGTGAATGTAACGATGCATTGTGGACAAAGAACTATGAGCAGATAGGAGGGGTAGAGAGATGAAGAAAGAAGAAAGAAGGAGAGAGTAACTCCAAAGCAGTGATTGTCAGTCACAAGACTTAAGTACTGATAAGCCTCTTTCAGAATTACCTTCTTCTGAAGCCGTGTTAAAATTTTTGTTTTTTTTGCTTTTATGAAAAAATTTTTTTTCCTAAATAAAATTTTACATGAAACAACCAATAAATAAAGCAAGCAAAAGCAGAGAGCCTTTGATTAAATTGGGGGTCGGGTAGAGATGGGGGTGACGGTCTAGAAAGACCTCTGCCCGGCCGCATCCAGCCTTCGGAACCCTGCCCTCTGCTCTTCCCAGGTGGTCCAAATTGTTTTGATTCTGGTTTTTGTTGAGGACACACCTTTGCCATGGAAGGGCATAGAACCTATAGGAGTTACAGACAAATCTCTAGGTGATTTTGACACCCATTTAGGACCCAAACTGGATAGCTGGGCTTCTCTTGTGGGGAAGAGAGACCTAAATATAATACTTAGAGGTAGGAAGGGGTGTATCCGAATGAGGGGTCAGTCGCCCCTTTTGAGAATGGAGTTAGTTCTCTGTCCTCAGGACTTAGGGCAGAGCTGTGTGGGTGTGTTACCCCACGAGGAAGGGTGGGCGAACGTCTAATGTGGTTTCTCACGAGGAGAAGGCCTGTTCTGAGGCGTGTTCGTGTGGAGAGCTCTACTTGAGGAGCAGTGGCATCTGGTTGCACTTTGTCCATATTTGTCCCAAGAGCCCAGGGAGAGCTGGGGGGCCCTCTGGGGTTGGCGAAGGGGATGCATGGTGTAGGAAAGAGTAATAGGCCAGGCCGGCAGAGCGGGGCTGACTGTCGGTAGATTCTCCCACTGCTGCTAACTGGTTGACCTTCCTGAATATCGGCGGTGTGACAGACCCTGCTCTGAGTGTTTTCTGTGTATCGGCTTAATTAATCCTCATCATAACCCCATGTGGAAGGTATTTTTTTAACCCCGATTTTGCTAATGACATTAAGGCACAGAGAGGTTACGTGGATAATTAGTGGTAGAGCTGGCACTCAGACTGAGGCAGTAGTCACCAGGGAGTGCTCCCAAGTGTTTCCTCTTCCTTTAACACCAGCTTTGTGGTAGAAAGTTCATGCAGTCTCCAAATAGGGGACTTTTATTTGGGGCTTTAACTATAATTGACCGGTCTTTTAGATTTATATATTGATTATCTCTGTATTTGTGTATTTTTTATTTTGAAAAACATCCTACAGGTGTGGGCAGGTATGAGTCGGTACCAGCCGTTGCTGCCCCACAGAACAAGGGGGAAAGAAATGTGGCCTTCCCATAAAGCACCTGACAGACCCTCAAGCGTCACTCGGGGCCACGTCTGCCAGCGCGCAGCCCCTGGGTGCCAGGTCCACGGTGGGGGGCCACTGCATTGGGGCTCGGATGGAGAGGGCATCTGTTGCTGTCCCTTCTTACCTGCCTGAGCCTCAGAGCTCTCTTGCCGTTATTACCTTGGATGTATGTATGAGGAAAGTTCTCTCCTCCGGCACCTCCTCACGGACCCTGCTCTGCAATGCGGTAGCCCGGGTCGTTCAGAGCAGTGGTTCTCAAAACGTTAGTTTTTTTAAATTTTTTAATTTTTTAAAGAGAACCTCTTTCCTCTAACCCCGAACTACGTGGCTCCAGCAAGCAAAGTCTGTCTAGACCCTTTGATTTAACTACCCTTGGCTATTTCTCTGATCCTTCACTGTCACTAGAAGTTGTTTTGTTCTTGTGCCGAATTGATGAGTAGGAGGTTTGGGGTGGGAGGAGGCAGAGACCGGCTGAAGAATTTCCCATCATCTGTGGATTTCCATTAGCTGCACTCTCTGCGCCCATCGTTATCAGGGATTACTAAGATTTGTTTTATAAAGGATTAGGATGTCTGTGCTGTTTTGCAAGTAGAAGTTTAGGAGTTTTTCCTAGAATCAAACATCAATCAAGAAAAACAAATCTACCATAAAACCCCAAAGCAAAAAAAATCCAAGAGAACGCTCCATTCTGTTCAGACTTATGGCCTGTAGGAAATTTTTCAAAAGTATTTCTTCAAGGGGCTAAGCGGCAGGACTCCCATTTAAGCACCGCAGCTGTTGTAGGATGTCTCCCTCACATATGGCTTTGAAATTTTTCCCTTCTTACCCTGAATGATGAAACACCCTCTCTTGCTCTCTCCCATTTTGCGGTCCTGAATAGAGCGGCCATTGCGCCCCAGCGGCCTAGAGAGAGTTTTTGGTGTCACGTCACTGTGGAAAAGCATTGAGGGCGAGCCAGCATTATTCCCGGAGCTTGCTTTTTTTTTTTTGTCTCCTTTCTTCTGAGCCTGAAGAGATCACATTCAGAAAGGCAGTTGGGTTTTTTAGTTTAGGGCAGATTCTAGATGCTTTCCAGGGGCCTTGGGCTGTTGTGAAGGGATTGCTCTCTCCTGCCACCCATCGTGCCCTGGGTAGAGGTTTGCCATGGTCACCAGGGAGGGGATGGTTTTCCAGATGTCTGTTGCTAAAATGTGCTCAGAAGAACTTCCCCCCACTCCATTTTGTTTCCAAAGAAAATTTATTGAATATTAAGTCATAAAGCCAGTGATATAATTTTAATGAAAAATATCCTGTATCACTCAAGACTTAAAAGAACAAAAATACCCCTTAGAAACACTGCCTTGAAAAATAATCACATTAACTGTACACACAACAGAGTCCTTTCTTAAGCTTTATTTAAGAAATCGAGTACTATATAGTTCAATATATATAAGACACATCCAGTATTGTGTTCCTGATAGCAAGTGCATAGATTTTGTTAAGATATCATTTCACTCGATATAAACGTTTTATGGTCACATGTAATATTCCCAGTGATTTTTGCCCAAGCATGAGAGGAGAAAACAGAACACAGCAAAAATAGTGAGCTACAACAGAGATGAGAAACAAAAACAGCAAATTAGCAGAACAGTCGATTCCTGATAAGTGAATAAGCTGATTGTTTGGTCACAATGTTTTATTCACTTATCAGGAACGATTCACAGTACATTGATGTTCACTGTGTTTCCTAGCCTGCCAGCTGAGAGGCCAGCCCGAGGCTTGTTGGGAAGTGTCGTGGGCTGGGCAGAGGTGTGGCTGCTGTCAGCGCTGTAAACGTTGACAGTCCTGTCATTCCCCAGGTGATCCGTGGTGGCAAACATACACCTTGCTAACTAACACTGCAGTGGTGTTGTACAGAATCAAAATGATAAGTATGAATTTAAGCAGGGACCAACTTTACAATCATGAATGCTTAAGGGAACTAGCAGTTTTGTCCCCTTCTTTGGAGAATTAGTGTTTTTGTTGTTTTTCTAAAAAATAACAACAAAAAACTGGCTTTGTCTTTCCCTTCTTTTACTTAGCATGAGTATTTTGCCTTGTGCCAAATGGTAGAGAGAGAGATATATATATCTCTCTGTAGAGATATATATATATATATATGTATATATATATATATATATATATTTTCATTCATTCTTATGTACAGATTTTAAAAATAAACACTTGCATCTTGGAAAGAACTGATCACCCTCTTCTCCCCCTTCTCCCTCCCTCACACCCCTCCCATCAAAAAAAAAAAAAAAAAAAGAAATCACACCCTTAGCCATCTTGCCCCACTAAGGTAAGCAGTGGGTTTTCAGAGGCAATCTGATGGAGGCTATGAGATTTAAAGCAGAAGTATTGGCAGGAAGTCAGCTCCCATCTCTGCAGGTTTGGAGCTGGTGGAAGTCACTTCACTGAGGTGTTCGGCCTATGGGAGAAAGAGCCTCCTTTTCTCCACCTCACCAGGTCCCTCTGTGGTTGAGCCGACTGGAAAAGACAATCTAGGGGTCAGAGGGGCCGCTGACACCAGAGTGTGAAGGGCTTGAGCACCTGCGGGGACAATGTCATGGGCAGCGGGAGGAAGGTTGCCCGGTGTTGGGTGGCCTGAGTCAGACCGAGTTTGTGCGGCTGAAAAGTTGGAAGGAGAGCTAAGACAGAGGGAGCAGACATCAATGGAATCTTTTAAGAGCACTTGGAGAGCAGTCAGATTCCTGAGCATAAGAGATGGGCCGAGAAGGGAGGGGGCCTGGAGCTTCGGTTTCAGAGGGCTTTAGTTCTCTTTTGGTAACTGAGGTTGGGGTGATAGTGAGGGACAAGATGTTGACTCAGGAGGGAGTTGTGTGGGTGCTTATGGCATTCTTGGCTTTCGTTTGGAAAGGGATGATGTATCGTGAAGACATGAGCGTGAGAACCTTCACCTCCTTCCCCTCCCACCTCACCAAGTAAGAGCTTCCTTTTGAGCACTTGGAAATAGTCCCTTTGTTATTTTCAATATTTAAAGCTGCCCCTGGATTCAATCAGCTCTAAAAAAAATAATTTTAAATTACTTTTCTATAAGTAGGTAGTGATGGATAGGAATGTGTAAACTTCAGTTTAACCCTTTCGCATGTCTGTTGACTGGGTCAGTGTGTCGTTTCTTCCCTCCGAGCTCACCTCTTTAAAAAACGTGGTTCGTTCCTTGGAAGAGTTGGTAACGATATGCCTTTAGACTTGTGGGGAGGTAGAAGGAACCCCAGCTCTGCTGCTGCTCCTCTTACATTTCTTAAAGGGATGCAGCAAAGCAGCGGCTGCTGTGGGCGAGCGTTCGGGATTGCACCCACGCACCCATGGGAGGGAGAGGGGAGGGAGGGTGCCCGGTCCCAGTGGGGTCAGAAGACCAGAAGAGGCCTTGGCAAGTCCAACTCTGTAGGCAGTTACTTAGGTGAATGAGAGAAATAAGCAGCAGTCTTGGAAGCAGTGGTTAAAATGGGCTGTTGTACAGAAATCAGAGGTGGCTGGTGTGCAGTCTCCCCCTTTCCCCAAATCAGATATTCACTTAGGTGGAATCGACTGTATCTTTTTACACAACATAGAGAAAAAAAACAGATACGTGAAACAGTGAGGTGTGTAGATGTATCACCAACACATAATGACTACCAACAATACAACACGCAGAGAGAGAAACAAGTATTAGGAAAATGGTTTAATATTGGAGACAGAAGCAAAAAACTGCATCACACAATAACATACGTTACAAAAATAAGTTTGACTGTCTCAACTACACGGTTATGTTCACAATGAGGACAGAAGAATCAGAAAAAACTTTGATCTAAACAGCAAAAAAGCAAACCCCTAAAGTTGTAACTAATACATTTATCCACTTAAAGTGACTGAGTACTTCTAAATCTAATTACCTTATTGTGTAACTGCACAATACAGAATAAAAAGTGAAACTTACCGCTGTATTTTAAGACAAAATTCTAATGCTAGATATAAGCAAAGGGAAAAAAGAAATCAAGCCAAAGTTTTTAATTCTCAAAAGAAAAGCAACTTTCTTTCTATCAGTCAGAAATCAAACTTGAAATCAGTCATTGTCAGGGGGCCCACTAGAGTAAGCCACAAAAATTTCCATTTTTTTTTTAATCTCCAGTATAAAAAGTTCCACTGGTACAAAATGCATGAGTACAATCAGTTGTAGAAATAGGAAAGCCTGCGTATTTTTTTTTTTTTTTTGGCTCAAATTCCATCAAACAACAAAATCCAAATGCATCAATAAAACAAACAATACTCAAATGGTCTTACAGTTTCCACTAGGTTGCATTAACTTTGGCTTTTCTCAGACAATATTTAAAAACTATTTTGTAATTCTAAACAAAATGATATTATTAATCTACAAACAACAATTCTCACAGCACAAAAAAACACAAATACATTTTTTGTATGACATTATTCAAAAAGGTAATGAAACTACAGGTTTTTTTAAAATTTTATTTCTTCTTGTTAATTAGCACTTAAGATAATAAAAACAAACAGTAAAATGAGTCCAGAGTAGCACAAGCCAAAGAACTATAACCCCTATGGTGAAAGAAAGATGAACTTGTTACGCCTTTGAGGACTGCCATTTTATCACAATTCTCTAATTTAGTGTAAAAACGACTATTCTCTACACTTGATTTTAAAAAAAGCAGTTTCCCTGTGTGTTTTTCCTTCTGGCACAGGCCCTTTGCACCCTTGCAGCTTTTTTTCCTTTTGATATTAAAAGATAAAGTGAGTAAAAGGACAATTTGTCTCTGAGGAGGGTCAGCTTTTAAACAATGCAAACATGCCAAAAAAAAAAAAAAACAAAAAACCAAAAACCCAAAAAAACAAAAACCCTGACTTTCCCCCCAACATGTACTGTTTTGGTCACCTGCAAAATAAGAAACACCCAATGTGAAATGCCCATCCTGAGCCTCTTGTCACCGGCACTCAGGCTCCTCTTGGGGAGATGCCGGTGAATGAGAGGAGGACAGCTGGAAATTCAGATGGTGTTCTCTTGTGTGCTGCGCGTCCACAAACCACCCTATGCTGTGTGTGAGAGAGAGATGTGCGTGGACTCCTGGCATTAAGCTGATGGCTGCAGGAAGTACAAAATAGCCCTCAAAGGATGAAGGAAGGCCCCAGCAGTAGTAAACACGTGTGAGGATAATACAAATCATTTCATTGTAAGTGCATGTGCTATAAGAAGGAAACTTGTTGTTTTGTGTTTAGTTTTTGTGTCTTTTTTTTTATTTTTATTTTTTTTGTTTTTTTTTGTGTGTTTTTTTTTTTTTTTTGCATCATTAGAGGCTAGTCCTTTCCGTCCCAGGGCTATCACATCCATACACGTATTACTGAACAGAGTAGTGAGTGGGAGGAGGAGGAAGGAAAGGGAGCCAGCAGTTTCTGAACTCCTTTAGAGATAAAGAAGCTTCCAGGGCCTGCTTTCAAGAAGGCAGGAGTTTGTGTTGGGGCTTCCGGGATGACACTGGGGTTTGTCAAGACAGCAAGAGATCTGTTCAACGTGAAGTCGAAGTCAAAGTAATATGGCACTTCACAGAGTGGCAGCAGGATCTGGTGCTAGTGCTAGGTATTTGGTCAGTAACTGTGACAAAGAACAGAGTTGGACTTAGATGGTCAGGCCCCTTTCAGTGATTTCAATTAATAAAGTTAATAAAAAGGCAGGAAAAGAAAGGACTATCATCTTCTAACCCCAGACACCTTGCTTAATCAGAAGTATCTCCTGGGATCAGAGAATGCCCAGCACAGTGGCTGATTAGAAACATCATTAACTGAGAGTATTTAAGAAACAAAATCCCTCAAAACACTACATCACAAAGTCTTTTAACTGGAAGGTATATGAAAATATTCTGAACTAGAATATACCCCTACACCTGATCTCAAAAGCATATAGAATTTAAGGTTAATGTAGGTGCTGAATCTAAATCTACCTAATGTCCCCCTTAGAAGTTTTATTCAATCAACTGTTTTTAATTAAAACCAGAGAAGGAATTTCAACAGCACATTCTTTTTTTTTTTTTTTTTAAATGACCAGAAATAATCAAAACTAAAAGAAAAAAAAGTGGTGTAGGGAGAAAAAAACCCAAAAAACAGAGATGGTGAAAATATATTTTTTTCCCTTCGGATTTGCTTTGTGGAGTTTTGTTTCTTTTGGATCTCAACCAATAGGTAAAAAAGGTAAGAAAGAAAACAAAAACAAAAACAAAAAACCCCAAAACCTCAAAGATGTATGGGAGGGGGGAGAGGGATCCAAATTAGAAACACCCTGGAACAAACAAAAATGATAATGGTATAAAAAGTTACCAACGCTCCAGACAGCTCTGGGTAGAAAGGGTTAGAAGTTCAAAACTTTCTCACCTTAGAGGTTTCCATATATTATGAAGGAAATACATCGTGAGGTTGCCGTCACAGCATTGATGTGCAGAGCGGTTAAAAAAGTGAGACATGGGCACTTATACAATGTCTTACAAAAAACATCATAGAGAAATAACAAACAATAACAATTTCAGGCAACAAGACCACAGGATAGCAAGTTAACAAACTTTTTAACCTCTTTTTTTTTGTTTTTTGTTTTTTAAATATTAGGGATTTATACAAAACACATAATAAAATACCCATGTTATCAAATTACTTCTCACAAGAAACACACTGAAGCTCTAGGAAGGAAGTACCTTTGGAATTTGGCACTATATATTTTCACTTTTTTTCTTTAAAAGAAAAAAAAAATCACATTTTGCTGAACACAAACACATCTAAATAGTCCACAATAAAAAAAAAAAAATGACATCAATGCTTTACAAGCCAACACAAAACTTATTCTGGAATAGGGTTTTTTTTTTTCCCCCCTCACATGAAATTTTTTTTTTTAAGCAAACTTTTTTTTTTTTTTGAAATTCTTTAAGTAAACCAATTCTAAACTTGTCTTATCAACAGAGAACATTAAGACCATAAGACTCATGATTGAAACCACAACTTAATTCACAGAAGCACCAACATAACACAGTTTACAGTAACCTTTCTCCTGTACATTGAAACAGTATAAAATATAGGTAATTTCATGTGCATTAAACCATGGATTGTCTAACTGTGAGTCAGTTCAGCAAAAGGTGACACAAATAGGTAGCATTTGCCCCAAAACAGGGTAAATATTTTTCTTATACTAATCTACAAAAAGTGGTTCTATATATATATCTTAATGAGAAAGTGAGCCACCTAAAATGGCCTTATCAAAAAACTTTACACTGCCTGAAAAATGTAAAAACTATTACAGACCTCTAGAGACTTAAAATCAGACAGTTTTTTTCTCAAACTGTTTTTGGAAGTAGTCTGTTAGAAACCAACATTCTGTGTCCCTGGACACATATTGCTATTGTTACCAGTGACCGGGAAGAATGCCAATCCCTGTATAATACTTTCAAGTCTGTTTTATGAAAAGAAAAAAAAATAAGAAAGAAACGTTTTTGCCACAGGTTTTTTTTCTATAATTAATTTGTCTAATAATAAATTTCAGTCTTGCATGAATGCAGCAATGTTTTTCACATTGACTTCCCAGAATTCATAGCTAGATGAGGTCACATGCAAATTTCAAAGGTCAAACTAGATCAAAGGTCAGTAGGAGAACCAAATGTGATGTGAGGTCAGAAAGACATCAGAAACAATGACGGGACGATGAAACTTTTTTTTGAGACGCCACAGGGACATGCTAGGCAAACGGTGAACTAACGGGCATGAAGATGTCTAGGGAGAAAACAAGGGAGAGTAAAAAGTTACACAGAATCTACGCAGCAGCAACAAAATCACTCTTAAGGGTGCAGGAGAAAAACTAATGCAAATCTTAGGTCATCAGGGAGTCTACGAGCCATTCCCGTAATTTGCATTTCTTACGATATTTATCCACAGCACAATGGAACCCCAAGAGAATCCATCCGGAGGAGGAGAGGGGATGGATTCCGGGAGTTTGGGGGTGGGGGCTGGGGAGGGACAAGGCGGGGGGAGGGGAGGATCCAGTTTCAACGGATGTGACATATGGGGGAGAGTCAGACGACCGAACTATAAACTAGATAGATCATGGAAGCTACGAACAAAATCGTCAGACAGATACAAACAACAAGAGGGAAAAGCATGAACTGTAGGCCTAGGGTTCAACGGTGAAAAAAAGCCCATTCCTAGAACGATTCCTCTAGAGACTACTTCAAAAGGCTCTAGCTAGCACAGAGAACTGCTCTTTAGGTACCCAATAAGTTAACAATAGGCAATAAATAACTTCCATTATTTCTGAGGCAGTAAAAATTTTGTACAAAAATAGAAATGCTTTTTTTACAAATAAAATTTACAGGCCTGTGGCTTTCTTTTTTATTTATGTATTTATGTATTATTTATTTATTATTAAATTTATCTTTCAAGAAACATCAAGTATTTTCACTCATTTTTATTTTATTTTTAAACCCTGTAGCTTTAAGAAACAGATCTCTAAATCTTTTTACATTAATCCTTTCTAAAAACTAAAATAAAACAATAACAAAATAGACAACCAGTGTAATAATCTGACCGATAAATGTCATGTTTCTTTGAACCCTAAAATAATATCCTACTTGTTAAAACAAACCAAATGTAGTGGAAAGACGTTTGTATTGTTTTAAGTGCTTCTCCTGGCTTCTCTCTCGTGCTATGCCACCACCTTAACCTCTAAACGGTTGGCGCCCTCCTAGGGGGTGGGCGCGGACAGGAGGGGTGAATTCTCCAGGCAGTGCTCTGGGGCACCAGGGGTCTCAGAGTTAGAATTGCACGTTAGCCTTTGTTTGCCTTTTTTAAACTCTCAAGATGTCATTTATTCATGTGTGTTTTTCTTTAAAAAAAAAAAAAAAAAGCCAAAAAATGAGAACAAAACAGAAAAGGTAAAAGGAGATTCAAATTGCAAAACAAAGGAAAATACAGTGGCACAACTGGAAGAGGAGTTTTACTCGATAGAAACAAGGTAGCCCAAGTTTTTAATTATGGCGAACTGGGTGGGGGCATGGGGAGGGGACATGGAGGCCTTATTGTAAAAATAACCGTCTCTCTTGGTAAAAGTTGGCAATGTGGTCCTCCTCTGCCTTTCCTGTTGAGAACAGGCTGGCTTGTGGGACTTACCCTAAGAAAGCTAAAATAAGAGCAGGGAGCCTCTGGGGTTGGGATCAGTAAGGTTTGCTGTCGTTCTTGGAGCGCTTCAGCTGGACCTTCAAGCGTTTCATGCCAATCTGAAAGCCGTTCATAGCCTGGATAGCAGCTTGTGCGGACACCGGATTGTCGTAGCTAACAAAGCCTGGAAGACACAAGGGGAAGGACACGGCGGTCACCAGGGAGAGGCAGGGGAGTAGATGGGAAGGAGCAGGACATTATTGGGCGGGGGGGGGGGGGGGGGCGGGGGGGGGGGTGGGTACGTGGGGGGTATCGTGGGCACGTCCTGTGGGCTCGGAGCATGCTCAGTTCTCTGGGGGTGCCGGCTGTGGACGGGCGGGGTGTGTTTTACGGCCACCCCTGGGTACGTCCACTGAGAAGCGGTGAACAAAGCTGGTCGGACTGGGAATTTGGGATCATGAGAGCAAACCCCTCCTCTGTGAAAAGCGAAATCTCAGACTCTCTGACTCCTGGTCTGTTTACTGATCTCAGTCAGGTCTGTTTGTGTTGGAATCCTTCTGACAAAACCCCTGGTGCCTAAGTAAGTGTTCCCAGAGGCGGAGGCATAGATACTCTGGGGCTTGCAGGGTCCCCAGGGGCTCGTGTGTCCCAGTCAGGTGCAGTTTAAATGCAGGGCTGGTAACCGCCCACTGCAGAGACGCTTTCATTCCAGTTCTCCACCTGCACCCACACAGCCCACACCTGCTCGACTGCCGGATGGGGTCCGTTAGTGAATTAACTCTAGGGTATTTGTACTTGATTTTTAACATTGTGGAATTCTGAGAGGGACCTAGGGACCCAAGGGAAATGCTGGCCCTTTCTCATTATATCAACTTCCATTTTCAAAGTGCCACTGTATTCAGCAGACTGGAAACTGCCCTTATACCCCCTTAGAATAAAGAGTCTGAACAGCTTAGGGATTAAGAGCCATCCTCACAGACTTCCCAGTACCTTTCTCTGTACTGACACCACCAAAATGGCAGGGAGCGCATGCTTTTGAGAAAGAGCAGTGACGGTCTGCAAAGACCCAGAAACAGAATTCTGATCGCAGAGTCTGCTCTAACCCGGGGGTGGGGTGGGAGGGGACACACAGCTTTCTGCAGTTAATGCCCACGTTTAGGGGTTGAGGTTGTGCTGTCCCTACTTCTGGTGTTGAAGCGATTACACTGGGTGAATTTCCCTTCTCAACATCAACTGTTCAGAAGGTTCTATACTAAGCTTCTTCACCTATCTGCTAAAGAGCAAATCCTTTACAAACTAGAGGAAGAAAAGGACATCAGTATATCTTTAGCAGAGTTCTCAGCTGATAAAAATGAGCATATGGTATAATGCAGAAAAGCTTTCCGTCGGCAGGCTGAACTGCAAAACGGAACAGATTTTTACTAAATCTAATTCCCAGTGTGTGTGCTCTCAAATCCAAGATTTGGGCTCTGATTTTCTCCTTTCCTTCTAGGTCTTTATCCAGAAGCAGCAAGATGATTAAAGAATGGAAATGGGTCAAGGGTGAAATGGGTAACGAAAGCTGGCCAAGAGGTGAGCATGAAGGAATGGGCTACCGAAGACTAGCAAATCTGGGGACCCCCCCCCCCCAGATTAGGCCGGCTCACTGAGAAATGTAGGTTGGGATGCTGCAGCTTTTGATAAAAACGGAAAACAGCGCAGAGTACGAAATACAGTTGCTGACAGTCCTGGGTGCAGCCTGCGTTATTACACTTGGAGGAGTGGTGTGTGGACCGATATCATCTCTTTTCAAGGCACTAAGTATTTTTCTCAAAATCAGACCCTGAAGCACAGCCCCTTTCCAATCTCCAGATAAGCCCAGGGCATTGCTTAGCGATGAGTAAAAGTCTGGCCCAGAACCTCACGCAGGGCAGCTCGGCATGGTAAGCTCCCACCGGGTGCACACCCCCCCCCAGGGGAACAGCTCCCTTTCCATTTCACTCGTTGGTGAACCATCACGGGGGAGGGGAGTATGCGCTTGTCATAGCTGTGACAGTGGAGACAGCCTTTCCAGTTGGGTAAAAACTGACTTTCAGTGGCAGACATACTAATTCCCCTAACAATAGAGGCTTCCGACCTTCCCGGGTGATGGCACAGAGATTAGAAAGACATGACGATAACGGGGTTTTAGAAGCCAAAACATTCTCTTTACACCCAGTGCCCATTACCAGTAGCCAGATGCTATGTTTGAGTACCATTCCTACCACCTTTGATGTTTTTCTCCACCGCGTTTAGTTCTCTTTGTCCTTCCTCCGGTCCGCATCTGTTGCACTGTTTCGTGCTGTTACGGCCTACCACCTACATGAATTACTAGATTGGAGGAAGGAGGAAGGCAAATGTTCGATCTCAGACTGGCCCAGAACTTGCCAGGCAGGTAATCTATAATCTGAACAGTCTAGCCTCTAAACCACTTTGGAGACTAAAGGGGTTCAAAATGCAAAACAAGAAATAGATTTAACGAATGCTCTGTGCACCTGCTTCTAAAACATGAGGGCAGGCAGAGAGTGTGCCTTCCCGGGGAGCACAGACTGCCTCAGGAGGCAGAGTCCGGGCTGTGTGAGGAGAGAGGGCATGACAGCCTAGGCCACGGAGGAGCTGGGTTTTTCCAGCGTTCTCTGAATGCCTGCATTTCCTGGGCTCTCCGTCCACTCGGGCAGGCTGTGCAGAGCTCATCAGCCCAAATCCCGGCTCCCGAATCAGCATAACACAGCATTCCACGGGACCGTGACAGACACCAGCTCCCTGTCCTGTGCTCCGGGTAGGGGGATATCTGCAGTGCTGAGGGTGGCCTGGCTACACCCCTGCTGTGAAGGGACGGGTCTCACTGAAGGTTTGTGAGAGTGCGGGCAGCCTCCCCGTACAACATGCTACCTGATTCCACAAATGCCTGACGCCTCCCGAACATAGAAGGCTACGGCATCCGGGGCAAAGTGTCTGCAGTGCCGCCCTGTAGCAGGGCAGCCCAAACCACCTCCATCTGTTGGCTGTATCTCCACCTGCTCAGGTTTGTGGTTCCAGCTGTGGGGCCTGAAGAAACCAGTGCTGCTCTCTAGTGAGAGAGAAGTGGATGCACATAGTCTGACGCTAGTAGCACAGCACACAACGCTACCTAACGCACGGGCATTTACTGTCGTTTCCCAGATGCTTCCTTTCTATAGCCCCTTCCTCTGCTTTGGATTAAATGACTTTGCCCGATCTGCTCACATGGATCCAAAAAGCCAAGAAACAGCACCACCCAGGGAAGGCCCTATCTGGACTTCTCGAATATTTGCCATTTACGTTTTCCTTCCCGTGCCTCCTCATGTGGGAATTTACTGTAACATTCTGGCTTGGTTTCTTTTGCATACCAAAGCACTTGCTCAGATTGGTCTGTTTGTCAATGAAGACTTTAGCAGAGATAACATTTCCAAAAGGCATGAACATCTGCAGAATGTCCTGGTCTCCAAACTCCTGTGGAAGGTGGTAAATAAAGAGGTTTGCACCCTCTGGACCTAAAGAGGAAAAAAAAATCAGAGTAAGGTATTCTTCGCTTCTTAGTTCCCAAGGCCTCTTCTTAGGATTGCTTTAATATCAGGCTAAGCATTGCCTTTCTCTCTCATACTAGAAGGGAAGGAGATAGATGGGTAAATGTCAAGTGCTGGGATGTCTTTCAAGACAGGAATCATCCCTCAGATGTTCCTGATTTCCAAAGACACTGGTCAGCAACAGGGTCTTTTCAGGGATCATCTTCTGTGGCTCACATTTGCTTAGTGTCCAGTGTCTTCTTCATGGGGGTGAGGGTGGCCCCCGTGGGGTAGAGGTGGGAAGGAGAATGCAGGACTGGGTTTTTCCCGGGTGGCTGTGTTTTGTGGTGGTATGTGTATATACGACCTCTTGGAGCTGAGAGTATCCTGCGTATTCTAGCAAACTGTAGCAATTTAGAATAATGGGTATAGCAGTAATGTTGCTTGGATTTCTCAATCATTTACCTAATTATCCATTCAGTTTTGATTTGCCAAATCTCTTAACACACAGTCTAATAATCATTTTTATTAGAAATGACTGGCAGTGAGTCAAGGCAGGAAAAAATAGGTCGTTAGAGTTTCACAGCTGTGATAGGAATTATACCCCTGGGGATTAGCCTTGGAAATGAACGCATGAGGTACAGAAGCTAGTCAGAGACCAGGCTCAGCCATGCTTTTCACGCTCAGCCATCACCTTCCAGAGAAAGAGGAAGAAAGGGCAGAGTACGGAAGGTCCTCTTAGCTACACTGGTTAGAGAGGTCAGCTCTCCTCCTCGTCTGCCCATCTCATTCCCCTCTCTCTAGCCACCTGCACGGAGCCATCTCAAGGTGAAAAGGAGGGAATCTGAATGACCTGATGCAAGGTGATCATCCAACTTGCCAGGTCCAAGGCTGCCTGGGGTCGTTACAGATCGTCCCCCCCCACCGCTGGCCTGGGGAGGCCCCAGGGCTGGATGTCTCTTGGATGTTCAGCGTTCTGGGAGGGAAGGGGGCTCCCGAAACTGGTGAAGCAACCTTGGCAGTGGACTCCTGCACCCTTAACTGGCCTCCGGGGGAGGAGCCAGGGCAGCCCAGGGAGCACCTGCACTGCGTTCCTGCAGGGCTGAGTGTGGTGGCTAATATTTGGGTCTAAGAAGAGTAAAGCTAGGGTAAGAATAACTTTGTAAAAATAAAAGAGAGGAAGCATCTTTGTAAACAAGAGTCAAACCAAGTTTCTTCCCACAAACGTGTGGGACTTTTCCTGAGGAGGTCTTCTGGCGGCAAACTTCTGAAGCCACAGAAATGAAGCATTTCTCGGTTAACCTGACCACTTTAACTTTGTGTGTTGCTCACAATTCCCATGGACATACCCACATTCTAGTGCCAAGGAGGCAGTCTGTAATTCAAGGGACACAGTTGCAGGTCTTAGGTCCCCAAATGTTTCCTGGTTTAAAAAAAATTCTTAAGGGGCGCCTGGGTGGCTTAGTGGGTTAAAGCCTCTGCCTTCGGCTCAGGTCATGATTTCAGGGTCCTGGGATTGAGCCCCACGTTGGGCTCTCTGCTCAGTAGGGAGCCTGCTTCCTCCTCTCTCTCTCTGCCTGCCTCTCTGCCTACTTGTGATCTCTGTCTGTCAAAAATAAACTCTTTAAAAAAAATTCTTAAAAAAATCACTTAATATGAACAGGTGCAAAACTGAAACACCGGAAAGGGTTGTACAGAGCCCCACTGGGCCAGGCCCGGCTTCCGCAGTATGTACCGGGCAAATCTGGCACCACCCAGATTGCGTGTTCCTTCTCAATAAAAGATCCACATGTACAAATGAGGATTTATGGGACCACTCTCAACTCCTGCAGCCTGGGGAGAAAATGCAATTTAATGCACTCTGTCAGATTACTGGCTACACCTGGATAGTTCTTGCATTCTGGAATGTCGTGCGTTCCGATTGTATCTGTGCCACATAGGGGGGCCAAGAAAATAGGGAAAAGGTCAATCTAAGGAGACTCTGTCCTCTGTTCACCATTTTCTCAGGTAAAAGTGCCACCAGCATCTCCTAGCGTAGACCCCCCAGTTTTCATCACACAGAAAGAGTATGATTTTGCAAACTGCCAAAATTGTGAACACTAAAATGAGAAAAAGGTGACTCGATGTGGAGAACCTCTCTTCTGTGCAATGAAGGCGGCTGCTGCAACAGACACCAAGGGTAGAAACACAAGAACACGTTTTTGAGGGGCTCACCTATGTGTCCGCCTCAGCCTTCCCTTTAGTAAGAACCTGCTGACAAATATGCATTCCTCGGATCTCTCCCAGTACCTGTCATTTTAACTTACTGGAGTTCTCTGTTAGAGTGTTGGTCCCAGCTGGCTGGGTGCTCCCATTTCCCATAGGGCACCAGGTCTAGCATAGAGTACTGGGGTATCTGTGGCCAATGGCCAGCACCCCCCCCCCCGCCCCCCCCCCCCCACTGCTTGGTGGCCTTCCTGAGGCTCTGCCTACTTGTGTGTGCGTGACTGCCTCCCGCAAATCAATTAGAGATCAGAGGCTATTCAGGAGTGACAGGAAAGGTGGTCAGCTTTTCTGGATTGAGGTCAATAGGGATGCCATAACCCTTTAGCTGGGGAACGTATCAAAGCTGCTTTAAAATACCACCACCAAAGCCAGCCCGGCTCATTTTCCTGTGGGAAAATACATACTAGGGTACATGACTAAGTGCATCAACCTGACTTTCAGCTCTCTTAACTAAAGGATAAAACTGTGGAGCAGAAAATCTAAAAATCTGTTTAGCTGTGGAATTCATTTTTTTTTCCCCTTCCCAGTATAACCTGCTTTGAAAATTGTATTGTGGTTAACTGATACTAAGTTTAAATTTCTTGAGCACACAACTGGGTGAAAGGTGATCAGAAGACAGGTATGAGAAGGTGGGAGATGATTAAAATTGCTAAACCAAAAATACCACCACCACACACACACACAAAAATCAAAACTAAACCATGCTGCTGGTAGCCCCAACACTTAAATGTCAGTGATCCTGGGCTGGCCCCGTTATTCACATGAATCCTAGAGGGTTAGCTCCTGCACAGGCAATCCCCCAAAGTCAGGGCATGGAAATGTGGGGCGGTGGGCTGCGGTGAAGCAGCAGAGAAAAGTCGTCTCAGGGCCCACACTTCATCCTTGCACCAGTGCACGGCGACTCCGCTGGTGGCTGGTGTTTCTCAGCGACAGTCACGTCGCCTGTGCCCAGGCTCTGCTGGACAGTGAAGTGGCCAGCATTCTTTAAGAATCCTGTAGGGAACTGGCTTTTATGCTCTCTGTTAAGAATATCCTGTCACAGATCCCCCTCCTGCCACAGTCACCACGGTAGTCAGACCCCAGACGGAGGGACCTCCGTGCAGGTGTTCCCTCAGGAAGGCATGGGATTTAGGACTTACTTAGGGTCTCACATGCTTGGGGAAACACAGTTGCCTGAGGATCTGTACAGGGTTTTAAAAAATCTACAGTAGCCGTCACAGCGAGGAGTAAAGAGAAAGTTGAAATAATGAAGAATTTAGATTTTCATGTATCTTTCATTTTTAACGATCCCTTATTTACAAATGGAAGCAAGACTTTTTTGCTTTACAAGAGTATCTTTAAAGCTCTTGTCCCTTTTAAAGTTCACAACTTAAAGTTAAAATATTCTATTCCTCTAGAACACCGTATTTAAAGTATGCAGACAAGAACATTTTGGAAGTGTAAGGTGAAGGGAAAGAAGGGAAAGAAATTTGTAAAAAGCTCCTCAGCCGTACTTCCTCTTCTAGCCTCTTCTGCCACACTCCCAGCAGGTGCGGAAGAGAAAAAATACCATGTGGCAGAGTTTGCTTTAGAGCAATTTCTACTAAGGAGAAGAGACCAAAAGCAAGAAAGGAAAAGACATGCTCTCCCTCTTCGGACTGGCTCATTAACTGTTTTATAATTAGCTTGAATTTATTCTTAGCCTTAACCTCCTGAGACTCACTCTGCCTCATAGGCAGAGAAGCCCATCAGTCACGCACTCTCTTCCTCAGGAGACCCCCGATTCCACAGACCCCCCTGATCCTGCCGGGGGAGTCCGTCCTTACCCCGCCGCCGTCGCCTGCCAAGAGGCCAGCCAGCCGGCGGCAGGGCGGCGGGACGCCGAGCTCCCTGCGACATGACATGCCTGGGGAGACCCCGGCTTGATGCGGCAGGGGAGGCGTCAGGGACGGGCCCTGCTGACCCGGGCGGGGGCTCCCGGCAGGCTTTAGGGGCAGCGGCCACTAGTAACTGCGCGGAAGCTCGCAGTGCGGGACAAACACGTCTGGGGAGGTAAATTAAGAGACTCGCGGACCGTGGCGAGATAAAACAAGTTCAAGTCCGAGGAGAGGCGGCGATGCCGACCGCTGGCTGAGCCGTGTGGGGTCTCTCGACAGAAACAAGCCAGGAGAACCCAGCCCGGGAAGAGCGGGACTGAGCCACTGGCTTCCTCTTCGGCCTCGCGGGCGCGCTCGAGGGTCCTCCGCCCCCCGGGCCGGGCAGGCACCCACCTTCCTTCTGGCTGCCCGCGGCGCTCTGCTGCTGCAGCAGGCTCTGGCTGTACAGCGTGGGCAGCGCCGCGGCCGCGTACTGCTGGATCCCTGAGTAGGCCTGCGTGAGGGCGTCCATGGTGCCCGCCGTGCCATTCGTCAAGCCCGTGGCGCCAAGTCCTCCGTTCAGAGCCGCCATACCTGAGAGCATTTGAGCAACTTTACAAAAAACCCAACAATAGAGAAGAGAAATAGCACTTTTCATTAGTGCTTTCCGAAGGAGGTCAGAGAGTCATTTGACACAAGTACAACAGCAAGTGCATGCAGCCAGCACAGCGACAGCCCGACGCGACGTGAAGACGCGACTGCGACGTGACGGGTCGTCACAACGGAGAACACACAACAGGACCCGAGAAACCCCTGCGCGCGGACGCCGCCCCTCCCGAGGCCGGCGAGCAGACGGCACGAGGCGCGACAGCGAGACGGCACACGGCGGTTCCATGCACGCTGCTACTGGCAAGAACGCGCGTCCTTCTCAAAGGAAGGTCTCTCGGGGCCGTGCCCCTGCGTGGACGAGGACGTGCGGGGCGGGCTGCGAACAGCCGGGCACCTACGTCCGTTCCCTGGGCGCTTGGAGGAGCCATGGGACGGCTCGGGGCTTCGCGGAGAAAGGGACAGAAGCGCTCTCTCAGCAGGCGGATGAGAGGGTCCCGGAGGCAGCTCTGTCCCCAGGGAGCCCGTGCGCGGCCACTGCCCCGCCGGCCCTCAAACAGCTGAGGGAGGGCGCCTGAGACTAGGCCCTTCGGAAGCATCGTCTAGCCGAAGCCGTGAAGGCACAGGACAAAATGGGGACCGGACCCTAACTGCAGGAGAGGCTCAAAACAGCACGGGGCCAAGGGCGGCAGCAGCAGACACGTGCCGCTACCAGCCCGTGCCCCGACCGTGTGTTCCAGGTAACCGGCTCGCGGCCATTCCCGCGGGGGAGCTGCTGGCCAGCACGCTGAGGTTTCTTCCTGTCGCCTGGCTGCTCTCTGGCTCTAGAATGGTTGCTGACGGTGCCCCGAGTCGGGTCCGAACAAGCAGCACTTTACAGAGTGCGGACCTTCCGAGGAGCTCAGCAAATGGAAGCGGGGACATCATTGCCTTCAGTTGCCCTTACGATTAAAACATTTCCAAAAGAGATCCGACTCTGGGAAGAACTCACTGAAAACAGGAAGGAAACTCTTGAATGGATCAGGGCAACTGATTAGGGCTATTAAGATAGCAAAGATGACTAAGGGAAACACAAAACCCGACTAAGTGAAAAACAAAACCCGGCCAGAAGCCTAACGAGGGTCGAGGAACCAGATGAGCTCGCTTCGAAATGATCGGAGGAATCCAACCCGGGTCACCTGGGCGCCCGCCCCAGACCAGGGAGCGGGTGGGGGTTCTGCTTCCTCTCAGCGTCCCTCTGTCGCTCGGAGACCTCCCTCCCTCAGGCTGGAAGGGCTACATACATACAAGAGGCCTAAGAGCAGAGGAAACGCGTCGGGCCTCAGGCCCGGTTTTCTTCCTGGGGGCTTGCGGGGACAGGAGCGGGCACTGGATGAAGTTACCCCGCGCGGCCCCGGGGGTGAGCGGCTGAAGGACAGGAGAATGGAAGGACGGGCCTCTTGAAACCCGAATCCCTGCGGGCAGATCCAGCAGACACGCAATAAACTGACGAGGTGCCGGCCGGCAGAGGTCCTGGGGACTCTGCTTCACGTTTAACTGCGAAGGAGTCTGCGCTCACCCCAATAAATGCTCTTAAAGAGCTTGCCCCAGTGTGTCCTAATTAAACAGTCCCCCAGACACCAGCTAATCCCATTTACCCCGCTCAGGCCTCTCTCCTCCTCCAGCCTGGTGTTCTTAGGGCTGCTGAAGGGTGGGGAGTAACTTCGCTTTTCTCCTTTCAGTCTTAGCCTCATCTCCCAGTATTTGTGTGAATGCAAAGAAACAGCCTTGTTCTTTTCTAGGGAGGGGAGGGTGTACGGTGAGTCTGGAGAGCCCGGCACAGTTCAGTGCTGTTGGTTTCGTTACCGCCGGGCTGTGCGCAGGTGCTGGGGACACAGACCAGCACGCCATGGGGCTCGGCGATGGGAAGCCGGATCCCTGCGCAGGAAGGAATTCTAGCGGGAGAGTGAGCGGGGCCTTGCCACTCTACTTATACCCCGCGGCGTGAGAGTCTAGGTGTGCATCGCAGCCTACGGAGCTGCTCGGGGCACTGCTGAAGATGGGCGCTCGGCCGCCAGCACGGAATGGAGCTCCATGTCTCTAGAACCTTGTCGGCTAAGGGCCTGGCTGTTTGCAGCCCCTGCCACGTAGGAGCCTTAGGAGTGTGCCTCCCTGGGCTTTGCAGCTTCACTGGAGACCAGACACACGGCTGGTGTTTCATTGAAGAGGTCACCGGGGCCCCTGACTCCCTTCCTCTCCAGTACTCTCCCCGCCCCTTTTTAAATCATCCAGGTCAGGTGCATTTTCTGTTCACCTTTTTAATTGAAAAAAAAAAAAAAATCTGCCTATCAGTGGAGCTGCACAGTTCAAACCTGTGTTGTTCAAGGTCAACTCTATTTCCATGAGCACTATTCACCAAGTGCTGGTTATATTCTGACAGTCCTAATTTTAAGCACTATGTGGTAAGCCATTTGGAAAAACGATGTGATCTGAACAAGGAAAAACAAGTACATCACCTGACCTGTATTTCAACACATAAAGTTAGATACGGACTCTTGAGTGGACATATCTGCAAAAAATATTTTGTCTTAGTTCAGATGTACAAAACATGTCTTAGATACACAGCATGTCTGGGGAACCCTCAGATAATCCAGAACTGAAAGCTGTGTTAGGGAGTCACCCATACGCCTTACTTCTGATCTTGACAACTTTTGCTTTTAGCTTTAGGCTTCCACTCTACTTTTTTTAGCCCCTCCATTCATGAATATATAAGGGGAGAAATGGGATATCGAATTTGAGTTTAACTGAGTTACTTGTCTTCTAGCTAAAACTTTATTTTGGGAGGAGGAGAGGGGCCCTTTGGCAGTGAAGAGCGTAGTAACATTTACATAAAGATGAGCTAATTGGGAATTAATTGGATTCCATCTGCCTACATTCTTCCTGGCTCCTTTGTCCATGGGAAAGAGGTGGCTCTATTTGGACAACCAGAGATTTCTCTCAGTAGCGAGTCATTGTTCCTGGGATGGAGTAGGGTAGGAAACAGCAGTGATATGGAAGCTGTGGCCAACTATTTTAGGAGCTCCCTCTGTTCCGGTGACCTCTCGAGTACCTTGAGAATCATCCAGTGGGACCGACAGCATGATGGCGTTCAGGCAGAACGGCCTGAAAGAGGATCCTCTATGTATTTCAGATTCCTCTTGGTAGTTGAGAAAATAAATACCAGCTCTGAGCCAATGTTGGGCTTGTTAAACAGCTCTGTGCTAGTAACATTTACCAAATCAGAAGGAATGTCGTTTTGTTTGTGATTTTCGTAAATGAGCAATTAAACATTTTCCGGGGTCACACCCTCCCATAGGGGCTATCTGAAATGACACACCGTCTCCATTCCCCGTCAGCTCTCCGTACTTACTGTGCCCCAATCGCAAAAAATTTAGAAAACAAAATTTAAGCCTTTTGTCCTTGCCAGAAGCAAAACTGGTGTGATGTAGAGCCCACGCAAGAACTAGTCCTGGTTTCTCGGCCTTTCAACAGAGCCCCTCTCTAGTCCCTCATGGCACCGACGGGAAACACCAGCAAAGCACCAGAGACTGGGATGGAGAGAGACAGGACCACACAGACAGGAGGACAGCACACAGCAGTCATGAGCACGTGCTGAGGAGGACAGCCATTCCCACTGGCCTGTTACTTTGCAGACCAAGGACAGGACAGGCAGGCGATCAAATCAAAGTCCTTGTTTTAGGGGAACTAGGTCCTGGGGCAAGAGAAGCAGCATGAAGGGGTGTGGGCAAACACACTTGTCTGCAGCCGAGGGGAAGGAAGTGGGTTGGAGCGTCTGCAGAACAAGGTCAGAAACAGGAGTCAAGGCAGTGAGGGCTCCTCCTGGGCCGCTGGAAACTGGGGAGCTGGAGGCAGTTTTACTGGAATAAAACATTCTGTTGTCACATGGTTCCCACTTCATGTACTATTTGCTAATCAAGACTGTCCCATCTGGAAGGAATCATCTTTTTCTTGTTTTTGGCCTATGGTCTGATAAAACTCAATCCCACTTTCTGTTTTTCCCAGAGCATCTGAATAAAAGAGTTTAATAAAACTTGAAAATCTGTTAAGTTCTAGATTTTTTTTTTCAATAAACTACAAGGCATTCTTTTTGAGATTTTAAAGTATATAATCATTGGGGTTTTCTTGTTTTTAAGAAAGTGTACCATCTGATCACTTCTTAAAAACTGTTCCCTGCTAGGATCATGGCTGAAACCAACTTGCCAAGGACCCCTTTCTGAAAGACGGTGACCCCTTTCTGAAAGCTGAAAGTGGGCAGCCATTGGGTTGCCCGGGCTGCATGGTAAGTCACTGGGCCCCCAAATCAGAATCTCTTCGGGCTCTCCTAGGCTGGGCTACTCCCAGCTCAGGACTGAACTGAGGGAAAGGCAAAAGTCCCTCTCTGTGGGCAGAGGATCACTTTCCCCCACTGTAGGAGCCAGTGCCAAGCACAAGGCTAAAATAGGACTTATTCTCTGTCTGGGGCCTGTTCCAACACACCCCCCAAACCCTCCTAAGATCCAAAATGGCAGAAATGGGCAAGCCGTGCAGGACAGAACCTGGAGTTCCTCACTGAGTCCCTAGCTTTCAGGCTGAAGGGATTCTGTACGTCAGCTGCCCGGCTCTGCCATGCTATGGTGACATTCTCTTCAGAGAGGGAGGTGCTGCGGAGAGAGTCCTGTCTGGGGGTGTGGCCGGCGGGGCTCCACACTCCTCTCTATTTCCTTCTTTCCAGGGCCTCGCTTTTCCTTCTCTATATATGTCATAGATCTTTAGAGCAAGAGGACACCAAGGAGATCATCTAATCCAGAACTTTCAGTTTTCAGGTGGGACTCTGAAACCTGGGGTGGGTGGGCCGGTGTTTGCTCAGGAGTTTTGCAGTTTTGGGAACTGGACCCATGCGTCCTGACTTCTAGTTCATTTTTCTAATAAAACACACTGCCTCTCAGAAGAAGAGACCACAGCAAAACCCAAACCACCCTGCTGTGAAACCTGCACCTCTCTGTCAGCCCCAGGCGCCTATGGATGGATCCACACTGGGAGACCAGGCGGGGAGGGGGGCTGGTTTTGGAGGCAAAGTGAGCACAGTCAGCATTTGCCTGGAACGGCATGCGCTCCTCCATCCCAAGTTTTAGTTCTTCCCGTTCCCTCTCCTTTGCAGGTCATTACTGGCTGACCATTCGCTGGGGAGAATTTGGGGGAAGGCTGTCCACCAGAGCAGCAAATACTCACTGTTTATGGTACCTGCTAGTGCATTAATATTATTCAGTCCGACAGTGGCTCCCGCCAGTCCTTGCAGAGTCCCAAGAGAGGTCAGAGAATTCATGGCTGCACCAGCAGTGGAGTTGGGGGTTGAAGCCGCCACTGAAACACAACACAAGACAGGGAAACGGGGAGAGAAAGCACAAGGTGAGTGGAAGCCAGCCGGCCTGGAAGGTGATGGCCCTCACCGTCGCGGACGGAGCACTGCCATGAAAGACGTGCGGGACCGCGCTCGTGGCTGCTCCGACCGTGAGGTTTGGTGATTAGAAGAGGCCGTCACAGCTCTGGCCCGTCGGTGGGTGAGCTCCACGCTTGTGGGCCGGGTGAGTCTGCGAGGGGGCGGCTGTCTTCTGGGGCAAGCCCCATTAGCTGCAGGAGGAGCCTCCGTCCTCCAGGCTGGGGACTTACCCAGGTTCACCAGGGACCAGCACGTGGGGTGGGGGCACGGGGGGGTTGGTAAGTGACACTTCTTGGCTTTCTCACTGTTTTTCTCACTGTTTCTGCTTCAGACTCAGCTTTTTCCTTCCTCAGTGAAATTTCGAAAAAAAAAAAAAAAAAAAAACATCTTCCTGAGTTTGACAGAAGACTTTAGGGCCCAGGTGGTGGTGGTGACAGGGTGAGGAGGGGTAGGAGACGAAACCACTTTGCCCCAAACTGTCTCTCTCTTAACTACCCACCCTCCCCCCACCTTTTAGGTTAGCAGACTTATTTATCCTGCTCCAGTGCACAGTTCATGGGTTTTCATCTGTCCGCAGGGGTATGTGGCCAGCGCCACCACCTAGCAGAATGTTCTCACCCCCAAAGAAACCCAACCCCCTTAGCACGCATTCCCCACTCCCCCCTGCCGACACGGGCCCCCACTCGTCTCTCCCTGTCTCTGGGTTTGCTTCGCCTGGATAACTTCACATAACGGGAATCATACAAATCGTGATCTTTTCTGACCGCTTCCTTCATAGCAGAACGTTCCCAAGGTCCGTCCGCACGGCACGAGTCGCGGAGCTTGAGCCCCGTTCTGACTGCTGAGTAACACCCCGCTGTACGGAAACGCTGTTACCGGCTGACCCGCTCACCGGGCGGAGAGTGTACGTGTCGACTTTGGGGCCGTATGAACGATGACGCTGGGAGCACCCGCGAACGAGCGGTCCTGTAGCCGTATGTTGTCTTTTCTCCTGAGTGTGTGTATCTGGATCTTCATCTCTACACACACCCAGGAGGGGGATTGCGGGGCCATAGGATGAAGTTATGCTTGACCTTTTGAGGAACTGCCAGACTGTTCTCTGGAGCAGCTGCACTCCCTGTCCCTGCTGCACTGACAATGGCTTCTGCAAATAGTATTTCAAGTATCTTACGTTGCTGTACAGCTGTTTGCTTTACACTCTGCCGACTTTTTCCACGGATATCACTTCCCTTCATCCTGGCGACGGAGGGTAAAAGCTAAACTGAACTTCAGCCAGTGCTAAAAGCAGCACCTGGTCCATTTCTGGCTGTGAAATCTAGGATGGCCCGGAACTTTATCCATCCTTCTGGAATGTTCCGGCTCAGATGGAGCTCATCCTTGTTCTGCCTTCAGAAGCCACATACAGAGCATTGCTTGAAATGCACCCTGCTTGGGAGCCCTTCCGGATGAGCCCGGATCAAATGCCTAAAAAATGAATTCCCCGCCTTGTCACATTTCCGTCCACACATGGCATTAGCTTCTGACACCTCATAATGTGTTTTCTTTCTTTTTATTAAAAAGAAAATGATATATAATCCAATGTTTTCATCCTTTTGTATTAGAAAACATTTCAAAAACACACACGAGAGACAATAACATGACAGACTCCTGTAAACTCGGGTCTATACAATATCTGAGAAGCAACTTCCTCTATTTTAAGGCATAATTTCACACCATATGTTGTCTCACCTCTATGTACTTCAGTACGCAGCTCTAAGAATTGTGGATGTTGTCTTTAAAGTCTCCAAACCATTATTACACCCCAAAAAGAACAGTGGCTCCTTGGCTTTACTATGTGATAATATCTTGTTCAGGATTTTTTTACCTATGAACATGAATAAGATGGGCATTTATTTTCTCTTCTTGTGCTGTCTTTAGTTGTGCTAATAAGCTTTTGCTAACCTCATAAAATGACTCAGAGAGTGCCTTTATCTCTGCATTTTCTGGAATAAATTGTGCAAGTTTGATATTACTTATAACTTAAATGTCTGGGAAAATATGCCAGTAAAAATGATGTGGACTTGGTATTTCTTCATGGGATGGTTCTAAAATACAGATTACATTTCTTTAATAAATAGGATTGTTCAACTGCTTTAACCGGTTTTATTAAGTCATAGCTTTCTAGGAACTTGTATACTTATCAGATTTATAGGCGTATAAAATTATTCATAATATGCTCTTAATAAAATTTTAAAATCAGGAACATTTACCTTTAAGGTTTTTTTTGTTTTTTTTTTTTTTTTTGGTTTGCCTGAGCTGTCCGTTACTGAGAGAAGCCTGTGAAAATCTTCCACTGTGGTAAAATCAGTTTCTCCAGGTAAATGTGGAAATGTTTTGGAATATACCTTGAAGCTAGCTTTGTTTCTACGTGCATAGACGTTTGTAAATTATTCTATTTTCTGGTACAATAAACTTTGTGTGGTGATCTTCTTATTTCTACTTTTACCTTCAAGTCTTTTGTATGATGTTAAAAAAAGAAAAGCACTGGATTTGGTTATTTAAAATGTCTCTTTTGTTATGGTTTTGCTTTTTTCTGTCTGTATTTCAGCTGTATCTCTTATAATGAATATATACACAGGTTTCAAAAACTATAGCCTAACAATTTAATAGTCTTTCAGTATTTCAGCACACACATTTTAAGTGTGCAATATGTCCTGTCATTTTCCCTCTTCTTGCCTTCCTTTAGGACTGTTATTATTACTCTGTTCACATTCCATTTTCTCCTCTACTACTCTGAAGGTAATATATACTATTTCTATTCTTTTATGTGCTACTTTAACATTTTTAACAGTCAAATGTAACTTATAAAAATCAAAGGTAATCATTGTCTTTTTTCCTTTGCCAGAACATTTGTCAGAATGCCTCTCCATCTGTGTATGTTTTTAGGACGACAACTAGAGATTTTAAGTGGTCAACTTTTATAATTTTCACCAGTTATGGTGGTTTCACTGGGGAAGCAGTTCACAGATATCCTCATATTTCTGTTCTAGAAGTAGTTCCCCAGTGTCACCTAAAACTGTGTGAAAATTCTTCAGGCTTTTATTACCAGTTCAGAATCAGAACATGCATTATGGATAGTTTTTACTCCTCACTCCCTGGTACAACAGTCTGGTGAAGGCTGTCACATGTAGACTGACACCACCCCCACGTAAGTCTGGAACCCCAAAAGCTAAGACAAGCAATCTAGGATGAACGAGGAATACTCCCCTTTCGCAGACTATAGGGCAAACTGCTTGTTTCAAAACTCAGTGCTAAGTAGGATGAGGGCAATTTCTCTGATAATGTTTAACACTAATCAAGCCCTCACGTGGGTTTGCAACCCAACTTTATTTCATCTGAGTGGTCCAAGCTCAATGTCTAGAACTTAGTGTGATCCCCGCCTTATACTTCTAGCATCTTCAGAATCAAATATAACTCATCCTTGAAAGGACCTATTTTCACCCCCAAAGAATTCCCAGAAATAAAGTCCAAGATAGTTAAGCTGACAGTAAAAAAGCAAAAAACAAAAAAACAAGCAAACAAAAAAACCAAAATATACAACTAAACCAAGTACCAAGAATAAGCAGGAGTAGACACAGAGTCAGATACCTTATTTAGATCTACCAAGATTTCAGATATTGGATTTGTTAGCACACAATAGGAAGTACATTTAAAATGTTTGCAAAAACTTAAAAGGTTCTGAAAAGTGAAAAAAGCAGGTTATTATAAAAAACGACCAAGTACACTGATAACTAAATAAAAATCCCAGAGGGGCACCTGGGTGGCTCAGTTGGTTAAGTGTCTGATTCTTGGTTTCAGCTCAGGTCATGATCTCAGGGTCGTGAGATCAAGCCCTGTGTCAGGCTTCGTGCTTAGTGCAGAGTCTGCCTGAGATTCTCTCCATCTTCTTTTCCATCTACCCCTCCCCCTGCTCATGTTCCTTCTCTGAAATGAAATCTTAAAAACGTCATAGAAATGAAAAGTATAATAAAATACAAAATTCATTGGATACATAGGTTTAATAGTATATTAGATACAGTAGAAGAGAGAATTTAGGGAGCTTGAAGACAGTTTTGAGGAGTTATATGTAACTGAGAAATTGAGCCAACATGAGATGTTAAAATACTGCACAAGAGATCTAACATGGCTAGGTGAAATTCAGGAGGAAAAGAGAAAAATGGGGAGAAGGCAGTATGGGAAGAGTTAATGACTGAGAATTTTCCAAAACTGGTAAGGTGCCCTGCCCCTCTCCAAAATCCATACGTATAGGGATTCCAATGAATTCTATTCAGGAAAAATAAAAACACATAATTAGATGCACCACGGCAAAAAAACCAAACCAAACAAACAAAAATATAGAATACCAAAGGAGAAGATCTTAAAAACAACCAGCCAGAAAAAATGCCTTCAATGTCACTGAGGTGAAGACACCTCACTACCTGGCATCTCAACAGTAATGATGTAAGACAGGCTAGAGTTGCGGAGAGAAACTAACTGTCCACTTAGAGTATCCAACAAAAATATACTTCACAAATTAGGACAAAATAAAGAAGTGATTGTCATGTAAAAGCTCAGACTTTTTTTTTTTTTTTTGGTAACCAACAGACCTCACTAAATGGGGTTCGGTTGGCTATGCTTCAGACTGAAGGAGAGACATTCCTTGATGAACAAAAACTGAAGGAATTTGTTGCCAGCAGTCCCTGTGTTACAAGAAATACTGAAGTTATTCAGGCTGAAATCAATACCCCCAAAATAATATAAACACACACACACACACACACACACACACACACACACACACAGAACACCAAGAAAGGTAATTATGTGGATACTTAGAAAAGAGTAAAATTGCATTCTTCTTTGCTTCTCTTAATTGACTGAAAAATTAACTGCAGAAAGCAGAGTGTATATAACTGTGCTTTTGGTCCTCTACCATCTAGAAATATATTTGACAGTAAAAACACAAAGGAAGTGGGTGGGGGAGACAGAGTTGCGCTGCATCCGGGAAACTATACCAGATAGTAACCAGAGAACCAGAGGCGGAGAGAACCAGAGATGGTAAATAAGAAGGTTACAGACAGACTCTACAGATACATGCCTGCTCTCCTTTTCTCTTTATTTAAAATAGAGAAAGTAATTATAACTACATACTAGGTTTGTGACACACATAGACACACTACGTATGTAAAAGCACAAAGGGGAGGGGGGAGCTGCAGGTGGGAGGACCGGCTGTGTGTCCCACCGGCGTTCAGCTGCTGATTCCGGGAAGACAGGACACGCGGAAAGCCGGGGAGCAGCCACCAGGAAAACACACTTTAAAAATATGGAGGAAGGTCACTGAAGAAGTTCAAAGGTTATACTAGGAAATATTCACCTGATGCAAAATCAAGCCGTAAAGGAGAAACAAAAACCAAGCAGCTAGGGACCCGCTGGAAACAGGAGGTACCATGTCCCACCCACGGGCGGCCCGAGAAGGGCACTCGGTGTGGACGAACGGACCGATCAGAAGCCGCGGCTGTCAGACCGCGTTAGCAAAATAAAGACAAACCCACAAAACCCGGATCCGCCGGTGCCGTGTACCGCAGACACACTTCGGAGTCAAAGGCGCAAACAGGCTGGAAGTAAGAGGATGTGAGGGTGCAGGCCGCGCGCACAGCACCCCGGGGCCCGGCCGGCCGGGCTGGCGCGAGACCGAGGCTTCCCGCAGCCCGAGCGGGGTCGAGGCCGCGCCAGCTGCTCGCGCGCGGGACCGCACGCCCCTCCGTGAAAACCGGTCTTCGACCCCATGGGACAGCTCGTAAGAGACCTCCGGCGCCAGCGTGTGCGGACGGTCAGAAAGCCTTGTCAGCGCTGTTTTGTGTTTTTTCCACGCCCTGGGACTCCTCATTCCCATCGAAGAGATCATGAAGGAGCGGCGGGGCGCGGGGACGGTCCTGCGGCGCGGGACGCGGGTGCGAAGCAGACCGGGCTAGGCTGCGGCCGGGTCAGGTCGGCGGAGTGCCTGGATCAGAAGGTTCTCGCACTCCCGCGGGAAGCACAAGCCGCTTCTGCCGGAACGGCCGCAGGCTCAGCGGCTGCTCCCACCACTGAGGACCGGCGGTGCCCGAGCTCGCGGTCGGCCGCCCGGAAGGCGCGCAGTCAGGGGCGCCCGAACGTTCCCGAAAGACTCGGGCGGCCGTCCCCGCGCGGCGGGGGGGTCTTCGTCATCGCGGGGGGAGGCACGGGGCAAGGCCTTCAGAGCTGTCTATAGCACAGGCCTCCTCAATCTTCTCTAGTCCCTTCTGCGGCCCCCTGGGTGGCCACCCTGCATCCCCGCCGGGGCGGCAGCAGCGGGCACGCAGGTCGCTTAGCGTGGGCGTCCCTGAGCGGGACCGGAGGACGCTGCCAGCCGGGCCGCGGCGGCTGCGAGGCGAGGCTCGCGCTCTGAGTACACCGCGACATCTCCTCACCCCCTTGTTCCGACAGAAAACCCGAGGCAGCCGGCCTGGAGCTGAGCCTGCGGCCGCGGGTGCAATCGGTTTCCTCCTCTCCCCCCGCTTCTGTGTCATTTGTAAGCAGAAAAGACAAAACCAAATGCCACGCCCGACCGAGAAGGCCGGGAGGACCGGGTCACGGGGCGTACAGAACGGGCTGGGCGCGGTGCCTGGAACCATGCCGGGACCCGGACCATGGTCGCTTGCCGGCTGCGGAGCAGCGGAGGGGACGCACCTGCGGCGGGTACCTCTACCACGACGAGAAGGGAGGCGAGCTGTCCACTCGGCTTCGGTTCCCGACGCCTGGACCGCCACAGGGTGACCCTGTCCTTCCTCCCGGCGGGGCGCGGAGGACGGCGTGTGCTTCGGCGGCCGCTCGCCCACGGCACCCGGAGCAGCAGCGGGCAGCCGCGCCCGCACCCGCTTCTCGCTGGAGCTTCCCGTGGTGGCGGGGGTGGGGGGAGCAAGGAGCCCGCCATAGAATGGGTCACTCGTGGGTGACCTGCCCCGCCCCCACCTCTCGAAGACGGGCTGGAGGAGGAGATGGGGGAGGCCACACTCCACTTGGTGTGGCTAATTCCCAATTACGACGACGAACGGCAACCTAGAGAGCGGGCTTTGTAGACAGACACACAGACACGTGCGCCCAGTGGAGGTGTGGGCGGGTGGGCACGGGCGGGGAGGGGGGCTGGGAATCCAGGAGGCCGCTTCGTCACCGGCAACCGACAGTAGGCACAGCGGCGGGCTCCAGGTCTGGTTGCTAGTACTCAAGCCCGGGACCACGGATACAGGGAGGCTGGGCGGCTCCGCGCGGCTGCGGCCAGGCCTGGAGGAAGGGTGGGCGCGCCCGGGGCTGGGGGAGGGGTCAAGCAGGACGGTAAGACGCGGGAACTACGTAACTTGCCTCCATGAGAAGAGGCCATGTGCCCTCGGCTTTGGGCAGAATCTGAAAATTCACCCTGATCAGGCCTCAGCTGGAAAGGATATCTCCGCTGCCTCTCTGGCCGCCGCTGAGGACCTGCTGAACTCCAGCAGAGTACCCACTTCGAGCAAAAAACCTCAAATTCCTCACACAACCAGGCAGACCTGGAGGTGCGGAGATGGTCCTGGATGACCTGCTTGCGTTCCTGCCAGTGGAAGAGGGATTCGAAAGTGCGAGAGGCGGCAGCATGAGAAGGACTTGCTGTGGAGATGGAGGAAGGAAGGGGCTGTTTGTTGAGGAAAAGTCTGTAGCCTCCAGAAGCTGGAAAAGCAGAGAAACGGATATTCCCTAGACCTTCCAGAAAGGACCGTACGCTGGTGATACCCTGGTGCCCGCCCAGTGAGCGCGCTGACCTTCTGACCTATGGAGGCGTGAGATAAGACGTCTGCGTTGTTTCGAGCCACTCAGTCTGCGGCGATCTGTCACAGCAGCGGCAGAAAACGAACACACGCTCTGCGTCAGCTCTGGCAGCAACAGAGCAAACCATGGTGACGGCTCGCAGGGACGGAGGCTTCCCTTTGTCCTCGCACGCGCGTGCAGTGGCTCCCGGAACCGTTCCCGGCGCTCCGGCGACGCAGTCACTGGCGGAAGCTCACACGCGGCTGCAGGCCGGGGTCGGGACTCCACCCAGCGGCCTGGCCCTGGAAAGTTCACTGTACGCGATGCAGACGGAAACTCCAGTGTTGCGTCCTGCATCTGTCGTGGCTGCTGCTGAGACTGACTTAGAGAAGCAGTGAGCTCGCCGCCGTCATCTGGTTGGTTTCGGGGCTCAGGCCCCTCCCTAACCTGTAAGACCTTGGGCAGTCCCCCCACTTCGCTGAGGTCCAGGATGATCCTCAACGTGGGGATAAGGTGAGCCCCCGCCCCCCACGCCAAGAAGTGACAGAGGATCCTCAGGAGGTCAGGTGAGGCGGTGGAACCGGTGTCGGATGCACGGGTCGTGACGGGTCCACACGGGAGATGATGTGTCCCGGAGGGGTGCGGAGCTGGCCGTCCTGTCCTCAGGTTCACGCTGAGCCAGCCCCTCGCAGCGAGAGGAAAGCAAGTGCGCGGTGCCCAGAGACCCCGCCGCCTGGGTCGTTGGCCTCATCGTCGGGCATCTCCGGCCGTGTGCGCCATTCTGAGAGCGAGGAGGAGGGCGGGCGGCCTGCCAGGCAAGCGGAGACCCCGCGGATGCGAAGGCAGAACTGAGCCCGGAGAGAGGACGAAGCCGAGAGCCGGTGTGGGGTGTGGACGTCGGAAAGGTGTTCTCTGTAGCTCAGGAGACCAACACGAGGCTCACAGCTCGCGGGCCTCAAGGAGGAGGGTGCAGCACAAAGGAGGCCACTCTGCAAGGGCAAGTGGCCGCAGACGCGTGCCCCCCCCCCCCCCCCCCCCCGCCCCCGTCTGTGGAGTTAGGAAAGCAGAGGCTGCCAGGTGGTCCTGTTTCCCGGGTTTGTGCAGATCCCGGGCGGCGCGGGATGGCTCTGGAGCTCAGCTGGTCCTACTCTGGAAAAGTTCTTGTTTCTGCTAGTGCCCAGCACAGCTGTCTGCGTCTCCTGGCAGGGAAAAAATCCCGCGCCCCAAGCAGGCAGAACTCGGGGGGTTTAAGGCGGCACTTTTGTGACCGTTCCCGTCTTCACTGCCCACAGCGGAACGGAAGGATGTGAAAACCCACAGCGCGTTTAGCGCCTGCAGACCGGCAGGGTCTACGCCGACACAAGCCAGTCAAGCTTAAGACGCAACGTGGCTTCTACTTTCTCCTTTCCTAGGAGAAGCAGCCGCCCCACGGAGCACAGCCGACTCGAATGCCCAGTGACTCCATCACAGAGAAAACGACGAGAGAAAGACCAGCCTCCGAGGCGTCCGAGCGCGGTGGCACCCGCGCGCGGTGGCACCCGCTTCCATCAGGCTGGGTGGGAGACGTCTGGGGCCTGAGAAGGTTAAAGGGTAGAGGGGAGGTAAGGTTTGGCTTGTGATAAGAAGGGAACAGATGCTGGGAGGCAGGAAACCAGGAGTCAAAAATTTCGTAAGACTACTGAGTTACGGGTCTATCTTCTGTAAGAAAAAAAAAAATCCTACCAGCAGATAAGCTTGTTTATGAGAAGTTGTGCCTGTCCTATTTCCTAACGGACACATAACGAGTAACGGACACATAACGGGCACATAACGGGCACCAGAGATTTGCTGAACGAATAAAAGAAAATAATACGGAATGCTGAGGCAGGTACACTGAAGGCCACGTCCAGTTTCTCTGAGGACAAGGCCAGTGGAAGACCCTGATGAGAGCGGCCAAGGGGATCCCAGTCCGCCTTATGCTCTGTCTCACAGAGGGCCACATGGCCACAGCTGAGCTGCTGGCTGAACCAAGACTCTCCTCTAACTGTTCCTTGTTGCTCACAGGCCACAAAGAGTGTGGCTATTTTGAAAAACAGAATGGACAAAGCCAGTTGCTGCCTTGTCACCGAGACGGGCAGAACTACCCTTCCATCCTCCGATGTAACTCTGTCATAGAAGGAACCAGACGCCCGCTCTCATTTGCCACACTGGCACTCCCGTGGGCCTTCTCGGTGCCGGGGGGTGGGCACAGGGCCCAGTGCCAAGACCAACCTGGAGAACCTGCCCCTCCCCTTGAGCCAGATCACAGACACACAGGTAAACACTGGCTCCTTCTGTGTGGAAGGTGGGATGAGGATCCGGAGTCCCAGGGCTGGCGGCTGCACACAGGGAATGTGGCTGTTCCTCTGTCCTTTTATAGATTCCAGACCCAGAGGGAAAGTAGAAAGACGGCCATGAGGGGCTTAGGAGTCTCCCACTTACCACGTCCCCATTTACCACCTACCTCCTACCCGAACGTGGCCCCTTCTTGTCTGTAAACTGTGTCTAGCTCCCATGGACCCTGGAAATGAGTGCCTCCTAGGAACCCAGGGCATCAGTTTCCCCACGTTAACCAGCCTCTCCCTTGCCCTGGAGAGCAAGAGATTTTGCTCTGAGTTCCAGCAAAACAGCATTAAGAGTGGACGGCGAAGCCCTCCGTCGCCCTTCTGCCCTGAACAGGCTCAGACCCTGTCGCCAGTGCGGGGAGCCGGCCAGGAGGCCGGATAATTAGGCCAGGACACGAGCACTATCATTATTAGCTAATCCCAGGCCCGGGGCATGAACAAAATGCCCAGCCGTCCCTTCTCCCAGGGGGCCGATTACTGCACAGGAACCACACCTCTTATTTGCATTTCTCCCCTATAAGATTTTGGGGGGTGGAGGAATAGGGAAGGGAGGGGAAGAGAAGGCTGTTTGTGTCAGAAGGTGGGATGCAAAGGGTTCTGATGTTAGCACTCGATGGTCTGCAGCCGGCATATCCTCGGTCCCATAAACATCTGTTCCCCCGTGGTTCGCCTTCCAAGGACAGCGGATGATGCGACACGGGGCCAGGCCGGTCCCCCTGGTTCTCTGGAACATGTGTGAGAGGAACTCTCAGCGTCTAGGGAACTGGCTGAAGCTAGCCCCTTGTCTGGACCCTGACGGACCTCTAGGGCCTTATTCAAGGGCAGGAGACATAGCAGAGGGTGACAAAGTGGTCTAGAAACGGAAGGAGCCCATGGTCTTCGTCACTTTAACTTCTCTTTCCAAGTGCTTGTTGGAGCTCTCACGAGCTGATACTCTGAAGAGAGAGACACTGACTTCATCAGTTGTCAGCAAACGTGGGGACCTCCCCAGTCCCATGAAGACAGACACTTCGGAATGTGTCATTTGGGGCCTCCAGTTTGAAAAAGTCTGTTCATATAAACTCAGCAGATATGGATCTGACAAGACCGGAGCCAAGAGAAAACTGGACCGGTTTTCCCTTCCAGCGATATTCTGCTTAATGATTTACCAAAACACAAGCACACATATCCCCTCTGATGGCCCCAGAGGTTTGCTTTTACAGATGGTTGTGAACATGAATAGAAGAAATTGTTGATTTTCTCACAAGGGTGAGAACGTGTGAGTGGAAAAGTCCAGAACTGCAACTTCACGTCCCTGAGAGTTCCTGATTTTGCATGTGTGGCAGCGTGGCAGGACGGACTGTCACCACCTCTGCTGCTCATGGCCCATGTTCCTTCGGCAAATCATTTAACCCTGCAGCCTCTCGTGGGTGTCTCAGGATCATGAACGATGACCCTCAAGACTCCTCGGAACGGCAGAGTGTGCCGATGGGACCCGCTCTGTGCTTGGGAGAGAAGGTGCGGGAGACGAGCTCCGGGGGCAGTTTGCCCAGAGGGACAAAACACTCATTCCTAAGGGGCAGATCTTCCTTTGGAGAAGAGGCCGAGGTTGCAGGGGCCACCCTCGTGAATGTCCGTGCTTGACTGTGTGGCGGCCACTCTGAGGACGTCCTGCCCCATCATGGTTCCCTTGAACCATGTTCTCGAAGCCAACTGTGCCATCGTATCTCTGGTAAGTACAGTGTGTTGCTTCTACAATTTCAATTCCAGTGTGTGGTACTGTGGGAAGTTCACTGCCCACTTGTTCAGCTGAGTCCCAGAGCAGAAAGAAGGCAGGCATGGGTCTACTCCCTGCATTTGCATTCTAGCATTTTCAGAAGGGTGGGAAGACTCATGTTTTTCAAAGGTGAAAAGTTCAGAGAAAAATATCCCCGGATCTTCTTCTAGTTTTAACCCAGTTTCCTGTGGTCAACAGGGGAATTTTATATCATCTCAAAATAATGAAATAATCTTTCCCATAAGATACTTTAATGTTGTCTTTTTAAAAAAGCGACGGTGTGCATTCTACGTATGTATTACCCTCAATGTTTCAGTAAAAGTGAACAATTCCATTTCACAACTAGTCCATTTCATGCCTAGTCTACCTAGGCTTAAAATCTGGGTTCAAATGTCTGCTGTTCTATTAAAATTTCCCCACCTCCTCAAGACAGAATCTCTCCTGTTACTGATCCCTTGCACCTTATCTGACTTCCTGCTTTTCAGCTAGACTGGTCTGCGTGGTGCATTTTGCTTTTTTTTTTTTTTTGCATGTGACCACTGCATCTAGTTTATAGCGGCTCATGGGATTAAACCATCTGTGACCTAAATGTTCTTACTTTGTTGCTTTCAAGTCTTAAAACATGGACCTTAGATCATAAACGCCTGGGAAGCTGTGACTGGCAACTTTGTTTGCAAAAGTTGGTTACTTTTCCCACTGATATGAAATATAATTAAGCCATTAATACATGCTTTTTGCCAGTGCAAGCAGTAATAATATGCCTATATCAGACACAACATAGGTAGCTTAGTGGGAAAAGGATCTCACGGCGTCGTACAGAAAATACACCTCTGAGCCTGTACACACATCACCACCGGATCGGACGTGGGTCTGCCGCACAACGTAGGAGACTGTGCAGAACACGATCTACGACGAATCACTAATCTTGGGCTCAGCACAGGCTCCAGAGCCGCTCCAAGCAAACATACAAAGAACGAGAGCCAGTATCTAAATATATTAACAAGTGCACCCAAAACGAGGCAGGAGCAAAGCAGAGAGTGGTAGGGGGAGACAGCCCTAGGCACACACGCAGGACCAGTCCACCCCCCCCGCCCCAGGGAAGACGGGACAAGCAGGGCTCAGGGCACAGGTGGACTTGGCTTGCGTAAGTCCGAGCTCTGCAGAGAAGTGGGGGTCTCTACCCCCTCAGGCGCAGCTTTATGAAGCTTTTTAAAGCAGTTCAGGACTGTCCGGAGATGGGAGTCTGCCCCAGGTCAGGGGCTACTCCCCGACCGCCCACCATGCAGAGTGGCTCGGAGGGCAGCAGCGGAGAGCCCGCGGGCCGATCGCGACCCCAGGATGGCTTAGGGAATGAGCTGCCGTTCTGCCGATGTGGCCCAACAGACTTCTCATTTTCTTGAGGCACAGTGAAACGTCAGGGAATTCCATATCAAAATGCCCAGCACTTGCAGAGGCCAGCGACACCCCCCTACACGGGGGGTAGTTACACTTTTTTTGTCTCTTTTGAAACCCCAGAAGTGGGATGATCAGTGCCAAATAAAGAACCACTCACGAGACCACTCCCAGTTACTTCTGCTCCCCTCAAATAGGTTTCGAATGCCTAAGAACTTGGGAAATCATCTAGTTTTCATGAAATGCTTCCGTTGAGAAGCCACAGAACAGGAGCGCACGCGCACACACGTCTGGGCTCCCACCACCTGCCCCATCCACTCTAGGGGTGCACACCTTCTCAGGGCTCTTTGCCGTGGTAAAGGTGCAGAACAACTGGCAAAGCTTACGGAGGAGGGACAAAGCTGAGGGAGAAGATTCCTGTCTTCCCCACTTTGGTCTAATCCACAGAATTTTAACACACTGTAAACAAAAGCATTGGTTATGGTTTTATAAAGGGTGTCACCATTATAGTTCATATTTCAAGGCCCGCTGGATCGTTTGACCATAGTGACATTTGGCTTTCTGAAAAACTAATGCTGAAATACAAACTCTATGAGAGGGGATTTTTGTCTGCGTCGTCCTCGGTGATGGGTCTCCAATGCCTAGACCAGTCCCAGGTGCACGGGAGACGTTCAGCAAATGTGTGTGGAATGGATGAAAAAAATATATCCAGAAAATCACCGTTCCTATGGTGACCTGTCATTACGGAGCTTTTACATCACGTTCGACTCCATTAGCGTCAACGAAAATAAAGTGAGTCCCGTAATGTCAGGAACAAGTTAACACACAGAAACCTTCTAGAAAAAAAACGTTGAGGGTTGCAGGATGTGAGCAAAGAATGGGACTGTCAGTTCTCTTGCAGTAGCAGTAGGGTGGAAAGCTGTTAGATTCAACCCCACAAATAAACAGCCAATTTTAACCACCTTTCTGACTAAAACACTTAAAAAGTGTAGCTGATGATGGGGAAAACCGACTGTTTTGAGACTTTTCTTTGGTAACAAGCAGTGAAAACAGATGAGCGTCTGGAGGAAAATGGGAAGGTCCGACACGCAGGTCAAGGCCGGGGGCAGTATAAGCAGGAGCGTCCGGGACGGCTGGCGCGGCTCTTGTTGCTGAGCAGGCCGGGTGCCCGGAGGGCGACGGTGGCCCGCGTGAGGCGCACGTGCTTCAGGGCGCTAAGGACACGCTCTTAAAAGCCCGCACTCGGGACGCCTGGGTGGCTCAGTGGGTTAAGCGGCTGCCTTCGGCTCAGGTCATGATCCCAGCGTCCTGGGATCGAGTCCCACATCGGGCTCCTTGCTCATCAGGGAGCCTGCTTCTCCCTCTGCCTCTGCCTGCCTTTCTGTCTGCCTGTGCTCGCTCTCTCTCCCTCTCGCTCTGACAAATAAATAAAATCTTTAAAAAAAAAAAAAAAAAAAAAAAAGCCCGCACTCGAGCAGATGGTTCACGACAAAATGAAATGCCTTTCTTTGATGGGAGCCTCTCCTGCTTCTACCGTGACATCAGAATGTTTCGAAAGCCGATCTTTGTAAAATGATGAGAATAAGAAAATGTCTTATGTGATTTTGTACCAATGGAGATTGGTAGGGTTGGGTCTTCAGGAACCTGTCAGGCCGGCGGAGTGTTTGTTGGGAAGGTGTGGCTGTTTTGGGATTCTGGAAGCACCGGGTCCTGGGTGGAAGGTGGGTGTGGGAGCCCTGTCACTCGTCACCGTGGCAGAGCCGGCTTCCCGCTTAGAGGTGGGTGCGCTGTACTAGGCCGAACATACGCTTTAGAACACCTGCCTCACGACGCTGTCACCTGGCTGCGTGACGGGATGAAAAACCATCTGAGGGTTCCCAAAGTGGGGGATTTACAAGTAAATAACCCGTTCTACTTTGTAAGAACTTCCTGTCTGGACAGTGAGAGACTGTGCATGCGGCCAAACAGCCAACCTGCAGAAACAGTGCGCGGAGCGTTTAGTACAAGTAAGAGAAGAATACCGGGGTGGCCCAGAGGGGTAGATGGCTTTTCTAGAAGCCTCTTCCTTGCCTGACACTGCAGCTTTCCCTTCCTTCTCCACCCATAAGGAACATCTAAGGGAGCTCAGGGTTAGAACCAGCTAAATATTTACCCTAGAAATGAGACGTGGAAGCACTTACTTCCTCCTGGAGGGCTTCATGGCGGAGGGGGCATTTGCAATGACTCTTAAAAGTATTCGAGTATTAATAAAGCAATTTTTAATCAATTACTAGAAAACATTCCTTTCCTGCAGCTTAATTTACATAATGTAAACTATACTTTTTAGGATGTGCCTTAAGAACACCAAATTGACACCTATACCTTAAGCTTTCCAAGCACCGAGGCCACCATAAATCAGCAACGTCCGGATTCTCATAGGAGGAAACAGGAGAAGGCACATCCAGCCGAGAAGCCCCCAGGAATAAGGCATCAAGGCCCACAGTGTGTTTGGGGAGGACAAACGGCCTGGTTTAGCTGGAGGAGAGCTGCGGTGTGGAGGAAGACCAGGGAGCACCCCAAGTGCCGCGCCAAGTGGGCTGTTTCCCTCCACGCTGCGCCGGAGCATGTGGGAAGTGACCGAGCTGTCTTGTTTTGCCAACATGGGCAGGACGGACGAGGGCCAGAGCAGATGTGGGGGCTGCTGTGACGGCACAAAGGGAAGACCAGAGCTTCATCCCGGGGCGTGTCGACCGGGAGGGGGAAAAAGGATGTTCAGAGAAGAAACCAGAACTGCCTGGCTGTGAGGCAGATGAGACGCACAACCAGCCTGGAGGTCGGGCGGAGGATGGACTCTCAGGCTTCCGGGGCTTGGGGGGTCACTGGCGGGGTCTCGGCGGAGATGGCCTCGCCCAGCGCCCACTGCGCGTCCGTCCGTCTCCTGGCCCCACCACAGTCCACCGGATGCTCCCGGCCCCGGCATGTGACGGCTGGGAGAGGGGAGGTTGGGCCCCATCACACCTCTTCAGGTGACACGGACTCCCGCAGGGCATTCCCACAGATACACAAGTGCCTCTGGTCACACAGCCCTGGGGTGACCCTGAGGATAACCACCCACTGGTCCTTCTGACCTGAGGATCCCAGACAGTGAGGATCACAGGGAAACAACTCCAGGCTCGGGGACCTCTAACAGCCCCTCCTCGGGGCTGTTTCCTCAGGACTGTGTTGGTCACAGCCTTCTAGGAGGCAGGCGACCTTCTGAAGATTGGAGGAAGAAATAATGCCTCGGATTTAAAGGGGGAACTATTTGAAAAGCCAACGGTGGGAATGGAAAACATCCTCCCCTACATTTAAAATGCCTTATATACTTAATAATTTCTTAAGAAATTATCTACTATCCTGAACTGTGTGCCTGATTGAGCGCACTTACGGAAGCATTTGGAGAATTTTAAAACATGTTAAAAACAAAACAGAAGACGGTCAGTGGAATAACGGGGTACATGAATGCAATGTTACGTTTGAGACAGAAAATGCCGAAGACACGTGCCTGTGTGGTGATAATAATGCCCCCTCCCGAGCTGTCAAAATCCCCAGGCAAAAACAAGCCCACGAGCAGGGGAGAGACCAGCATCATCTTTAAGACCTCACTGCACACCTTGCAGACAATTTCTTCTTTATACCAACATAGAGACATACTCCTCAAAAACAGGTTCAAAATTTGGAGAGGAAATGACCCAGGAATTAATTAAGAGAATGAAATAAACAAAGGAGAAATTATCATATCAAAATAAAAGACAAGAAACACGATTAAATTAGGCTTTGAAAGACCCGTGAGAAACCCATAAAAGGCGTAATATGCATTTACCTGGTTTTTGTTCTTTCATGATTTAATTTCTAATTTTATTCACTACCATCTGATAATTGCATGAAACACTTAGTCTAACCATGGGCAATTTAAACTATTTTAATTTTTATTTCAAGGCCATGAGACAAAGGAACCTATTTATTGCCTAAGGGGATTTTTTTTAACAAAAATTAAAGCTTAATCTTTCATGTTTTAAAGCAGAGATTGTTTAAAATCATTTACAATAATGCTGTAGGGAGACTATGCCTGGGTATGCAAAATTGAAATGATAAATTTACAATTATTAAAAACATTAATAGTTTGGGGGATTGACTTGTCCCTTTCAAGATGGATTGGGGTGAGGTGCAGGGGACATCTCTGAAAACAGGGTAAAGCCAGGGCCTGTGTGGCAGCCATGCGATGGCGCCTCTGTGCCTTTCACTGATGGACTGGACTGCTAGTGGTATAATGACCGCAGGTCCTGTTTTTTATTATTTAAAAATAAATAATGGCATTGGCCTTGGGAACGACTTCGTACCCCTTTTAGATTGTAGGTAATTGTTCCGATGAAGTGGACGGTCATGAATTCTACCAACCACATTTTCTGTGACTTTGAAAAAGTCCCTGATGGAAATTAGACAAATCATTTACTTTCACTTAAATGCCAGATTTTTTTTTAGTTACGCTTAAGAAAAATAATTGAAATGTAGATTTAAAATCGTGGCTGCTGCTACACTTCAGGATTCTAATGAAATACTTTCAGCTATTATGCAAAGCATTGCTCAACAGAGAGAAGAAAAACCACTTTCAGTGGTACCGCAGCAGAATTTCTGGAAGGGCAGAATGCCTCTTTGAGAGCAAAGGTAAGGACGCTTTGCTATGGGAAGAAGGAAAATAGATCTCAGGACACATTTTCCCTTTCATTAAGAGCTCAGGAAAAACCTGAAAATGGTCAAATGTGCTTAAAGTTCCTGAAACACACAGGCCATCTTCCTCAGCTGTCTGAGTCCCCCGCCGCTGGAAGAAGGTTCCGATGTCTTTGAGCTGGTGACCCTACTGGATGGAAAGTGGGGGGTCCAGGGACGTGGCGGCCCCCCTCCTCTCCGCCCCGGGTGCCACAGCTTCCCTGCTGGTGAGCGATGGCACCAGTTCCCTCCCAGCTTCCAGCTTGCTCTGTCTATGCCTGAATGCCCCTTCCCGAGCTAACCACATGGCCTCCCCCAGCTCCCTTCACTCTCGGCCGCGGTCCGTCCAGGCTGTCCTCACAGCGCCGCGTGGCCTGGCGCACATGGGGCGCACCGAGCTGCTTATTGTCTGAGATCCCCTCACCAAGTGGAAGATGCCTGAGAGCAGGGAGCACGTCTGCGGTGGTCCCCCCGCCCCCCTGCACCCGGGCCAGGGCCTGACACCAGACAGCCCCTCGTAGCGGTTACCCACCAACTCCACTGTATACACCGACCAGCTCATGGCCTGTTTGCACTGCCTTCTTAAACTGACGAGTCTTCTTTTAAAGAACGGCATGTTCAAATATTGGTTCTGATTCCTCACAGCCCAGGCCCGTTCCAGCCCAAATATCACAATGGGAGAACATATTTTAATAAAGTCAAATGAACTCTCACAAGCAAACGATAGGCCACAAACCATTAGCCAAAATGTCCTCTTATGATAATGGCCTGTCTCTGGAATGGCAGAACAATTTTCATGTCACTACAAGAGTGAACATATCCAAGTTAAAGTTTTTAAGGGCTGGTGGTTCAAACTGTGGGCTAAACGGCCCCCTGCCATTTAAGGACAAGTTTTCTTTTTTTCTCCACCTTATTGCCAATGATGTGGTCAGTTTCTGCTGGTTGCTCTTGATAAAAGAAGAGAAGATGAAGACCAGGGGCGGAAAAATTATAATCATTTCCTTTTGCCAAATACAGCTAACATGGTTTTTTCTTTTTAAATACCTAATCCTCTTTATTTTTATATAAGCAAATAAAGAGCAAACAGATTATAAATGACTTTTAGTTTTTTTTCTCTCTTCAAGTAAAACAGAGTTAAAGATATCGGCTTCTGGTATATGACACTTAGTGCTCTTTCAATGTAATCACTCCATAGTCCTCATAGGGGAGATAAACATCCTTATTTAAGAAAACGCTTTTCAATCTGAATTATAAAAGAGGCAAATTAGCGAGGTCAAAATGTTTAACTTGCTTTTAAGAAAAGTCACTACTATTTTTATAAATGGGAGTTTATGCTAAAGATGTCTATTTCTTTTCTTTCCTTTTTTTAGATTTTATTTGACAGAGAAAGACAGTGAGAGAGCACAAGCAGGGGGAGCAGCAGAGGGAAAGGGAGAATCAGGGTCCCCACTCAGCAGGGAGCCCGAGGGTGCGGGACTCCATCCCAGGACCCCAGGACCATGATCTGAGCTGAAAGCAGACGCTTAACCTACTGAGCCACCAGGCGCCCTGAAGAAGTCTATTTCTTAAACACAGTCACTGGAGAATCTCCTTAAGTAACAAGTCTATGTACCGCGCAGTAGAGTTGTGACTTAATTCGCTGGGGGGAGAAAAACCAAAGAAACGGGTGAAAGTTGATTTTTTGGAAAGACCATCGACTGTGCCAGACGAGGCCCGCAGAGAGTGATGGCACATTTTGGAAGACGTTTTCGAGAACAAAGTCAACGCTCCTCTGTGCTGCGGCTGGGAGAGGATAGGGTGTGAGGACGCGTCCCCGGGGCCTCTCCTACGTGTCCCCGAATGTGTCCCTGCAGTGGGGCCTCGGGGAAATGCGTGCAACACCCGGTGTTTCATCACCAGGCCACGGGCTGTGGCTCCTCAGGGGGCGCGGGCTCCCCGGGCAGCCCTGCTGCTCCCTGTGGCCAGAAGCCTTAAGCAAGCCGGCCTGCAGGGTACAGCTCGAATTTTGGTTCTCCTGAAGGCCAGCCCCATGCTTGCCCCGGGGGCTCTTCAAGCTCCCGCCGGCGCTGCGGGCAGAGCCAGCACAGGGCCCGTGGGCTCCGCGGGGCCAGCGCCAGGCCTCGGCCTCCATGCCCCGGGGTGTGCGCCGGAGCTTATCTGTCAAGGCCTAGAAGACTCCAGACGAAGAAAAGCCAGCAAGACAGTTTTTAAGACACAAATCATGGTATCCAGGCAACCACGTTACATCTGGCTCAGACGAAAAGAAAAATGGCATCTGCTTTTGAATAAGGTGACAACACTTGGAGGAGAAAGACTTTCAATTGCCTCGCCCAGAAGGCGACTGGGCCTGCCAGGCAGGTCCTCCCCAGAGCGTGGGTTGTAAAAGCAAACGGGCAGGGGCGGGACCCAGCCGCTGTGAAACAGAACGCCGGAACAACGTGGGATTCTGAGATGCGACAGAATGTTCTGGAATTGCTAAGGAGCACAACAAAGACGGCCGAGCAAACAGCAGGGAGAGAGGGAGGCCCTTCCCCGAGGCGCCCGATGGAGCGGCGCTGGCGGGAGTGAGCGGGAGATGCCCCCAGCAAGGTGGTGGAGAGACCCTTCCAGAACACTCCCTCCTTTGCCTTGGAAAACTGCACGCACTGGCCTTCACACCCCAAGTCTTTAAGAAACTTTACAGCGAGCCAGCAGCCCCGCACCCTTGAAGGCCGGGGCGCCCCCTCCGGGCACAGTCCCCCCCCCCGTGTCCCCAGAGGGAGGGCACCCCCTTACCGGGACTGGTGAGGGCTCCCAGGGCGCTGCTCGTGGTGGACAGAGGGTTTGCATTGGTGGTGGTGGCTGAGGTCTGGGCCGCGGCCGCCGCCGCCGCCAGCGTTGCCAGGTTCTGTAACTGCAGAGCATTCATGCCTGCGGGGGAAGAGAGACGCCGCTTTAGCAAGACGCCTGCTTGGCCCGGCTCCAAACGCGGGGGCAACGACAGGAGCAGGGGCCCCGGGCAGCAGGCGCTGTGATGGCACGCTCTGCCCCGCTGCCTTGGCGACAGGGCAACCGCCACGCTTCCCAGCAGAGCCGCCGCCTGTGTGCCCTGCTGCCTGTCCTCGCCCAGGACCGGTCCCCGACCGCCGCCTCCCAGGGCCGCAGACATCACTGGGAAGGACAGGAAGACTGTGTGTGCGCACAGGCCACCGCGCTGTCAGGAATCCGTGAGTCGGGGCCCGGGGGCTGCAGGACGGGCGGCCCAGTTAGCCCACCGGGGACATAAAGGTCAAACGCTCCTGCTCGGAACTTGAACGGGCTTCCTGGCTCTGCCACTTTACCAGCTGGGGGACTCGGGAGAATTGGTTCCCCTCTGCGCTTCCTGCTCAGTGACTGGGACTGTTCTCTGCTCCCCATGGCCAAGGACAGCGCGCAGATTAAATGAGATGAGGAACGCAGATCGCCCAGCACCGTGATGGGCCCAGCGCCAACACTGCCCTCACGACTCTCACTGTCACAACTGCCACCGATGTCCTCTCTCCACACTCACTGTTAATGTGAACTCAAACGTGACCATGGTAGGAACTCACAAAACATCTGATGAATAAAAAAATGAAGGAATAAAAATGGCAGTGCCCGTCCTATTTTTGTTTGTAAAGTGCTTGTATTTGCATTTCGGGTTTCAGAGAAGGACCGTGTTTAACCGGAACGGATCTCTGGCTACTGAAAATGAAGCAAGAGCAGCAGAGAGAAGCGAAATTTTGCAGGAACACGAGGGCAGGGTGAGCTGAGATCTGGGGGTGTCACCTGTCACAGGGAGGCTGCCTGACCTTGGGGGGGCCTTCAGGGTCATGCCCGCATCACCTCCCCACCTCTGTTTCTCACCCCAAGGGTCTCCGAACATTCAGTCTTTGTTCATGATTCACTTCACACTAAAGCAGATTCAAGAAGCAGGCAACAATGGTCCTCTCCCCACAGAGAGGAATTTTACACAGAAAGATGCTAGTGCTAAGTAATCCGCTTAATTTTACCTTCTTCTCATGTCTCAAATCCAGGTACTTAATACATGCCAACTGCGCAAATTCAATCTGCTTTAGAGAGACTGGCCAGATCGCAGCTTTCTTCTATGTTGGGGGCGGTGGTGGAGGGAGTGGTGACAGAATGTTCTAGCAACATTCCTGTGCAAGCCCCCAGCCACGGCGTGGAGCCCTCTGCCTAAGCATGGCTCAGAGCATGGCTGCTGGGCTCCCTTATCCTGCTCCCCCAGCATGGCTGCCCCAGTCACAACTCCTACTCAGAAAAGACTTCCTGATGTCTTTGCTGCAAAATGGCTCTTCATTTTGTTCAAAACATCACTCTGTCTTCTTCCAGGAGACATCTGGCCTTCTTGGCTTAGGGAGAAAGACAAGCACCTGATTTCAAAATCCACTTAGGGGCTGGGGAGGCGCAGACGCCGGACACGAGTATTTGTGGAATCCTGCTAACTTCCGCGAGCGCAGGGCAGCCTCCTGGGACCCTGTCTCCTCCGATCAGTGTAACTGGCACCAGAGCTCACTCCCCTTCCCTCTGATCCAGGGTCAGACAGGGTCATCCTTATGAAGACGTGGGACTTGAGGAAGCGTGGTCTTATTTTTCTGAGGGTACTTGAGGCAAATGGGGGAGGCACAGACCCAGCCTCAGCACAGACCCACCTGGATGCAGTGAAGGGCTCAGCTCCCACCAGGGGCTCGAGTGCACTTCACATCTGCGTGGGCTGACAGGCCAGGGCCCTGAGTGATTCTGGGGGGAGTGAGGGACGTTTCTTCTGACCCATCAGTCCCCTCTTGGCCCTCTTGTGGCTAACGGTCCTTCTGATGCTTTAATGGCACAAACCCCATAACCAGACTACATTCCCGACACTCGGCTGTGCTGGCGAGGAAAACCCACAGGACCCGCCTGGCACGAGTTAACGGTAAGCAGAGCCTGTCTCCTGGTTCTGGTCCCATGGAGCTCCTCTGGCCTCCAAGACCGCTCCCCTGACCCGCCCCTGATGCGGGCCGAGGAGCGCAGAGGGGATTCCAGAACTCCAAGGAACTTAGCCCATGCTTTGGCTCAGAGACTCAGGTCCTGGGCTGAGGCTCCTACCACTCCGCACAGGCTCCCTCTGAAGACCGAGTCTGCATTCAACACCCCTTCCGTATGTGCTCTGCTAAGTCACTGGTCTCGCTGTTTCTGACTTGTGGCATTTGCCACATCTTGCCTTGAGCTTACAGGTGTGTACCTTTTACCCCCATAACTAGATACCGAGCTCCCTGAGGGCTAAGGTTCGTCTGTCCGCCTGTGCAGACAGACACACACTCGCAGCTGTAGGCACAGCAGGCGATGGGTGAATCCATGCAGGACAAACGGACGGGGCATCCAACATGAAATTCCCATGAACCACAATAAAGAGGACCACCTGTAGACCCACACAAGCTGTCGTTTTCTCCGCTGTTCGTCCTTCAATATTTAGCACGGCTTTCCCTACCGACTGTTTTCCTCAATGGTCACTAATCCAGTCTCCAAATATTTATTAGAACGATGCATCTTCCTTATCTCACCACTGGCATGGCTGGGGTCCTGCTGACCATACTCCAGTTTTCCATTCCACTGTCCTCTCTGCTCACACTCCGGGTATGTCACCCTCAGGGTCCCCTCGACCCTTCTTCCCACGTGTCACCACTCAGGGCAGTCTGCTGTCCTAGTCCACCTTTCCCTGCCTCCACCCAGCAGGCCAGGCAGAGGGACCCTGGCTCTGGGGCACCACAGTGGGTGCGGGGCCGACTGTGTTCAACAATCATACCACAAGGAAAGCAAAAATATGGGCCCAAGGAAGCCGCAGAGAGGGACAGTGGGAAGGACAGGTCACTGCGAGGGCCAGCATCTGAGGGGCCTGGGGAAAAAAAGGAGGATTCGATGGAGAGATGCAGTGAGCAGCAGGAGCCGCGCGTCCCTGCCTGCTCATCCATCTGTCCGTCCACCCACCTTCCCTCCGTCCATTCATTCCTTCATCTCTCTACCTATCTTCCCAACTGTCTACCTACCCAGCCCCCGACACATCTGTCCTTCGGTTCAGCAGGTACCAAGGCCCCGAGGCCAGCCCCCAGCCGCTGGACTAGGGATGGAGCGAAGACCAGACGGGGTGTGCCCCCCAGACAGCACGGAGAAGCCAGGGCCCCGAGCGGAGTCCTACTTCATCTGCTGCTGGGAGGAGGCCCCAGACTCAGCAGCTCCTTCTCACTGGTCTTTGACGGGATGGGAGAACCCCGGGACAGCACTGGGCAGCTGACAAAGGCAGGGGTCCCCCCGCAAAGGATCACGCCACTCCTCCCATTCTAGTCCTTTCGGGGTCCCGCGTGCTGACGCTGGGAGGGTCACAGCCCCGTCCCCACCGACAAGTGCGGCTCAGTCGGCAGGTGGAGGGGTGGGGGCTTCCTCGCCAACTTTCTGGAGTGAGGAGCGCTTCCCAGGCCTGCTCCCTCCCCATTCCTGCTTTCCTTGACGACGCAGAGGCGTCCCTTCCTCCACCTGTCCTGTGTGGCAGGGCCTGGGCTGCAGGGCTCTTCCCCCGGCGACAAGAACCACTGTTTCCTGGAGGCGCTGCCGGCGCAGGGAGGACGGCGGCGCCGGGAAGACAGCGCGGGCGCGGCGGCTCCTCCGGCCTCACGCGCGCTCTCGCACCCGGCACCGCCCCGCGCTCCCAACCGGCCCGTGGGACCAAGGCACTGGCCAAGGACACAGAGCCCCGGGGAGGACCACCCTGCGGAGGCGGAGCCCCTCATAGGGACAGCCCTGCCACTAAGGCCTCGCCGTGCGCCTTCGGTCCCGCTGGTTCTCTCTGCGCCGCCTCCTCCTCCTCCTCAGGGCGCTTGTGCTCTCCACTGGCGTCTCTCAGCTCTGCTCCCAGAACTTTCGGGGCGAAGGGGCGGAGGAGGGAGGGGTGGCGGGACACGGGGTTTTCCAAGCAGAAGGCCCGGGGCGCGGGGTCCAGGTGGGCCGGCTGCGGGCAGGGGCGGGGGCGCACACAGGGGGGCGCTGCAGGGGTGCAGCCGGGCCTGCGGGACGCCCCAGAGCTGACCCGCGGCCTTCCCAGCGCTCCCCGCTCGGCTCCGGGCTCGGGTCCCAGGGGGCCAGGCCGGGGCGCGGGGTCCCGGGCGGGCGCGGAGCCTGGAGGGGACCAGGAACCGCCTGCGCCTTGCTCTCCACATCGCAGAACCGCCGCGATCGTTTTGGGCTGTGACTCCCCTCCCGCCGTCAGCGACCCCCGGCGTCCCCCTTCTCCGGTTCCCGATTCCTCGCCGCCCACATGGGCCCGGACCTCTTTCCCGTGAGCCCCGAGCGCAGGGCTGTGTCCCTCGGCTGTACTGGGGTGGGGGGGCCTGGGACCTGGGGACTCCCACCCACCCAGAGGCCCGGGCCCAGGGGTCAGTGGGGACCCGAGGAAACCAGGGCCCCGAACGGGCTGTGCCGAGGAGGGAACCGAGGCCAGAAACGGCTGTAGCTCCCGCTCCAGACAAAAACCGATGCACAAAGGCCGCGCAAGGAAGCCTAAGGAGCCAGAGGCTCTCCCCGAACTCCGGGCTGAGGCGGGACCCAGGGGCCTAAGGCGGCAGGTCAGGACCCTCTGCGGGGCTCGCTGTGACCTGGCCACGGGGCAGCGAGGCTCCGCTCCCCGTTACGTGGCCTTCAGTCCCACGGAGGCCCAAGGCTCGTCCTCTCGTGGGTCCCTCCAGGAAGACAGCCTCCCCTGGGGGGTGAGGGCCTTCCAAATGCTGCTGGCACACCCCCCAGGGTGTCCCCGGGGGCCAAGGGATCTGGACCCTTCCCTGCCAACAGCACGCAAGCCGGGTGGTGGATGTTAGGTTCTTCCTACCCCTTCCTGGGCTCCCCCAGCCCCAGCGGACATCACACACGCCATCGGTCCTACTGAGGGCCTGGGGGGGGCCCACGCTGCTTCCAGAAAAGGCACCTGCCCTGAGTAGGGAAAGCAGCCCCCTGAGCTATGCGCCCTCGATCCGCTCCCACTTCCACCACCTCAGGCTGTCTGCGGCCGCTCTGGCTCTCTGACCACAAGCGCTTAGTCCTCCCTGGGCTCCAGCCCGCTCTGGGCCCAGCCAACACTGGTGGCCCTGGCTGCAGGCCGTCTTGCGCTCTCTGCAGCCCCATTTCGGTTCTTTCCTGTCATTTTCTTGTCTCTGGGTGTGTGAGCCACTCTGTTCCTTCCTCTCTCAGCTCTCTTCCTGGGCCCTCCGGGTCGCCCACCCTCCGGTCACCCTCTCCGTCAGGCCCGCTCGGTGATCCCCACGGAGCGCCGGAAGAGCCCCCTGCACCCGGGATCGGCTGTCTCCCCAGGAAAGCAACCGCTTTCCACCTCACAGAGCACTCTGCTCCGAGGGGCGCCACGCAAGCCAGGGGTGACAATCTGGGTGACTAGAAATACAAAACATCTAAATATATTTTACGAAATCCCACAGCGTGCCAAGACCAAGACGGTTAAAAAAAAAAATTAGGGGGAATGCAGGCATTCAACTTTTCATTCATTACTTGGGAAAAGAAAAATCCTTCTCCAGACGAAGAAATGATGTACAGAACAGATGTGCAATATGCCTACTTGAAATTTAAGATTTAAAAAAATTATTTATAAGGAGAAGGGCATGAAAATTTAATTTAATGTTCACCTTAGGTAATTTTGTGTCTTATTGTTCATAGCAATTACCATAAATCTGCATATCAATAAGCGAGAACAGATGTCAGTTGTTACAAGTGCTTGCCAATCAGGTCTGTTAAAAAGTGACAGATGGGTGGTTATGGAATGTTCTCATAAGGCCTATTAGCACATTCGCAGGAAGCCTCTGCAGCAAGAGGGTGGGAGGCTCTGCTCCAGTAAGGCCTTCTCGAATCCAGAGCCCAGCCTTCACAACCCAGGCGCTGCGGAGCGTGGACACCAGCTTCTGGAAACATCTCCTGTCCTGTCCCCTCGTCACAGACATTCCAGGACAGCCTTCCGTAGAGGCAGGATCCCACACCCATGTAGGGAGAGGGCGTTTGTTGTTTTAAGCAAAGAAGGGTGCCCTGTGCACGCTCACTGTGACGTTTAAAACTTAGGCCGAATGTTCTGGAAGAGAATCACTACCACCTCCTTGGACGACGCCAAGTGCAGCCCTTTCGTCTCGTCCATCAACATATACATTCTTTTTAGTCGTAGCTCCGTGAATCAACAGATGGACTCTTCTTTGTCAGAGCTCTGTAAATCTTTTATTTCTTTAATAACACCTCCGCATGCTGGGAAAAAACAAAACAAAACAAAGCTGCCCAACACCAAACAACCCACTCTGAACACACGTGCGCCGCCTTCCAGAAGAAAGGGAGGCAGCTTTCCGGGGACTGTTGCTTCTTTCTGTAGCATTCTGGAGAGCTCTCTGCGTTACTGATCTGTGGCTTGGATTCGTGATTCGGCCCGTGAAACCGTGTGCAGGGGAAGGTCACTGCGGTCTGGGTGTCTGTGGACAGACCTCTGCACCTGCTGAGAACAGGTGCACCATGTCTGGGGTGGTCCGGAGCTCGGGGCTCGGATGTGCTGGAAATTTGGACCTGCTGTGTCCCAGTGCAGTGACATGGGCAAGTGTGTTCATGACCCTCTAATCCTCGGTGGCCCCCCGCGCCCTTGAAGCAGGACGCCTGTGCTTCCTTGAACTCTGGACATCAGTCCGTCCAGCGGTCTGACCGAGTTATTATCTAACGTTTCCCACTTCAGTTTTTCAAGTACAACAGAGTAATGAAGTGCAGGTTTTGTCCTTGGCATGATGTGAGGATAAACTGTGATAATTGCAAGGAGCGCTGTTAAAAACGAAACTGTGAAATAGGACCCTTGCTTATCGAATGCGATGCTCTTTTGAGAGGACAGTGGTTATAAAAAAAAATTATTGACCGAAAAGTCACTTTTCCCTAATTCCTTCTTCTTCAGGGAGGAAAAAAAAATCCAGACTCTTAGCCCAAGTTTCTGAGATTTCAGGAAATTCCTGGGACAAATATCACAGTTGGGTGAGAAATAGACAAGTTTTTCTTAGAGGTTTTAAGCGGCAAAATAAAATCAGTCAACTTTAAGGACACACAGGCAATACAGGTGAAAACATTTGGCTTCTACAGATTTGAGCCTGATATGGTTTCTGCTCTTAAATTCCATATTCAGTAAAGGTTCCCTTCCATAAAATTATGAAACACATGTGAAGTTCTTTTCAGTTTGAAAGGGAAACGGTCAGTCACTTTGGGGAAACTAGCCGATGCCTCATTCCGTTTTATTGAGACCAATACCTCATGCCTTGTCGAAAATGTTTTTCCTTTTGTGGCTTTATTTTCCGCTCAAACAGAAAGTGTTTTGCTCATTCAAATGAGACATTTTTAGACTTTTGTGATAAACTTCAATCTCCCGAAGGACGGACTATTATATTTTGAGAGCTGTTCACAAAATATTATTGCTGCTTTCTGGAATGATGTTTCTCTCTCTCTGGTGGTAGTGTTCCGAGCTGGATTGCTTGAACTTTACAAGTGGAATATATTTTATGCCGTAAGACATAAAAACTGCGTCTGAATCATGTAGGTTGCCATTTGAACTGGGCCCCGATCTCAAGCCCTCAATGAGCATTTGAACCTCGGGTGGGATTTGGGATAAACGGCCTCGTGGAATTCTTCCTATCGCTTTCACTGGATGCTGGGGCCATGTGCTTGGCCACATGTTTGATCGTGAACCCACAGTTGCCAAATTCTCAGCAACCCAACCGTGAAGATGCTGTCATGAGCTTACGTAATGTTTTCTTGGCTCAGAAGGTAAGGCCAAGGTCAAATTTCTCCATTGAAAAAATAAGGCGTTTAACTTAAGCTCCCCTGGGAACGTATCCAAAATATCAATTTGTGTTTGTCAATTTATACATGTATTCAGCCGTCCGCTCGGAAATAGTCAGTAGTAGCACCTCTCAGCGGAGCCAGGCCGAGTGCCTCTTGGGGCCTTATGGGAGCGTTTGGGGAGGTTGGGGAGGAAAGGAAGGAAGGAAGGGCTTTAGGGCACCCCTCCCATATTACGTGGGGTATCAGGGAAACCTCCTTTATTTTTTAAAGATTCACTTACTTATTTTAAGAGAGAGAGAGGGGAAGAGTGCGAGAGCCAGCAGGGGGCAGGGGCAGAGGACAAAAGGGAATCTCAAGCAGATCCTGCGCTGAGTGCAGAGCCCAACGAGGGGCTTGATCTCACGACCCTGAGGTCATGACCTGGGATGAAATCAAGAGTCAGATGCTCAATCGACTGAGCCATTTGGGCGTCCCAGGGAAACCTCCTTCAGACAGGTACTTCTGTTACCATTTCACTTTGTAATGCCGGTCCGGATGACTGGCAAAGACAAAAGCGAAGTCCTACTTCGGGAGATGACAAAAGAGCAGGAAGCCTTATAACTTGATTTTATTGGCAGAAAATATATAGACTATATAGTCCAAACCACAGTGCTTCAAATACTCCGGAAGAAGAAGCTGGATTTTCCCTAGGAATGAAGAAACCACCTTTCTGGAAATCACCGAGCAGATGGAGCCCTGACATCGACATCCTTGATACTCGGAACGTTCAAGGTGATGGTACATAATGGACCACACAGCATGTGATTTCACAGCCTGTGCAGACTTAGTGTGCTGAATTTTAGATGTTGAAGGTTCAAGAAAGGGGTATTCTGGAAGGCCCAGAGCACTTACAGACTGCCTTTAAATCAGCCATCTGCTCCATGGACCTTCTAAGGTGACTCCTGGATAGCTTTAGTTTTTTTTTTTTTTTAAAGATGTCATTTATTTATTTGACAGAGAGATCACAAGTAGACGGAGAGGCAGGCAGAGAGAGAGAGGGAAGCAGGCTTCCTGCCGAGCAGAGAGCCCGATGTGGGACTCGATCCCAGGACCCTGAGATCACGACCTGAGGCGAAGGCAGCGGCTTAACCCACTGAGCCACCCAGGCGCCCCAGCTTTAGTTTTTAAATGAGCACACAGAGCATGTAAATGCCACCATCCTGACCTGTGGCTGGCGAGACAGAGGAGCCCAGATCCACTGAAAAACAACAGGGCGCTCTATCCACCTGGGAAGACACGCTCGGCTGTCACCTCAGGATCCAGTGACCTTCTCTGCATAATTTAACTGTGGGAGTGGGAGAGCCAAAGGCTTCCTCCAAGGAAAGATCCTAATTTTGGACCTGGGTGGGTCCATACCATTAGAGGGGAAAATAAATGTTGTATTGGTTGAAAATATGACAAATCTTCGTATTTCCTGTAGAGCCATAATCTGGAGATTTTCTCTTGAAAACGCAGAGCACTCCCTGAGTATTTTTCACTTTTGTCTCTCCAATTCCCTTTGCAGAACTAAACATTAACCATTTGCTGTGATCCTTAGATCCAAGGCAAGCCTCCAAAACCGTATTCATAAATATATTGCTGAAGGACTGAACCACTTACCATTTTAACATATTTTTTCCCCCAGTAAACCGAGAGCAGTATTACAATAAAATACGTTGGCACTGTCATGAGATTTAAAGCCCAATGAATAATTCTGCATTTTTTTTTTTAACTGTAGGCCAACATATCCTGTCAGACAACAGGTTCCCCTTAGTCTGTGGGGCCACGGGGTAGGGCTGGGCTGGTGATCACGGAACACACGTGAGGAGGAAGTCCTTCCAGTTACATTCAAAGTGAAACAAACAAACAAAACCAAGGATAGTTATTTAGGGGGAAAAAAAAAAAGAAATGAGAAAAAAGGTATTTTCACAGTGACAGGGAAAAAAAAATCTGGCTTCTATTCCGTACCTTCAAGGTTTCATTTCATTGAGTCAGGGTGTCCTTTGTTAAAAACAAATGGCACTTGATTCTAACATCCAAAATTCTGTTCTTCTCCTGCCCTCGCTTCCCCCATCCTTCTGGAATCAAACAAGGGAAGTGCTCCCTCGCTGGCCCTCAGGGCAGGTGGACGGCACCTGTGTTCTGACAGACGGTGCGGGCCCCCTTCTCGAGCCCCGCGGAAGTTAGGGTCAGAGCCGGGAAGGTGATGCCTTAGGAGTGACTTTTCACTAATCATCGCACCTGGGTTACTACTGACGCAGCTCATTCTACAAAGAAATCCTCCATGAGCCAGCTTTCACATCCAGCCCCACTTTGATTTTCTCAAGAACAAAGATTATACGTGTGCATAAAAGCTGCTCGTGCACAGTTCTATCAACCGAGGGTACCAAAGTTTAAAAAAAAAAAAAGAAAGAAAGAAATGCGCCCTGCTAATTGTCTACGGCTATCAGGGGACCGCAAACTGTATCAAAGATAGGCCTGCAATCTTGGCTTTCATTATGGAGGTCAGAATATTTATTGACTGCTTCTTATTAAAATTTCAGCAGCACGTCAATCATTCTGGCTGCCCTGGATAGAAGGAATCTTGTTGGAAATTCCCCAGCAATCAATCCCATCAAAAAACAAAAATAGCAAAATAGCAAACAACTCCGGAGGTTATGACAGGCTTTGCAGCCCCTCGCCCCCCACCCTCCCGCCCTGGCTGGAGAGGTCCGAGGTGGAGGGCAGCTCCCCAGCCCTGGACTCTGATGGTCACACCGGAGTCCGAAGGCCGACAGGGCTGCTCGCGGCTCTCCTGCTCTCTGTTCTCTCTTTCTTCCCTGCTTGTCTTCTTAGCCCTCGGAAGCCGCCCAAGTCCAGCCAACAGCACGGTCCAAAGCAAAGGCACGCGTCACGACTTACCAGCCATCTGCTGAATGCCACTGAACGCACCCAGGTTGCTGGAGGAGGTGGCTTGCTGTAGAAGCTGCAAAGGGAGGGAGAAGCGGACCGTCAGACCAAAGCGCACACGGGAGGAGGAAGCTTCTGGAAGGGGTAGGGGGGAGCTGTCCAGCTTCCTGTGCGTTTATACAGTTGCCGGCTGCTTCCTATTCATGGGCCGTAAATCCATATTAATGTCTAATCTCTATTAAGAAACACAGACACTGGGGAAATTCAGTACCACTGCTGCCTTAAAACAATCCATTTGGTTTTTTTAACGACAGGTGTTACGTCCATTGAAACCAATGCGGCGTGACTAAGGCGGGCTCCCTGTAGCCTAGTGGTCGCCATGGCTCAGCTCCGTCAACCGAGGCCCATCCCTCGGTCTAACAGCTCAGCGGCCTTCATCCTCCACAGGGAGCACCTGGCTTCACGGACTCTTGGGCCAAGAGGGACATCACCACAATAACTACTCTCTCTCTCTCACACACACACACGCACCTGTGCACGGCTGCCCAGGGACACCTGGGACCACCTGAAGCTGGTCTTCACTGGCAGAGGGGGACATATGACTGGTCAGAATTTAGAAGTGTCTGGTGTGAGGTACAATGGCACTGGGCGTGACAGGTATGTCGGCTGCTTTTCAAAAACAAGTTTAAGATCGCTGTGTCTGCATCTTTCCCTGGTGCCCTTGAAAACACATCTCACCCCCCGAATCAGTGGGTAACCCAAGATAAAGGCATGTGGCTACTGTCCTCAAGTGCTCCTTTACTGGTCCAATTCAGCTGAATTATAGGCTAACTTGGGGGCCGTACTGTTGACCTAGATTTTTTGATACCCACTTTTTGGGAAGGTAGATCAAGACAGACATCGTGTACAGAGCAGCAAGCATCTAGTTATCCTTGCTCTGAAGTCCTCAGACACCGGGAGGCCCAGGTTCACCAGACTTGTTATTGAGAAATGTTATGATACTATGTGCTTAAGAGGACACGACCGATTTGTGATTCTACAAATAGCTTTGAGAATTTGTTTGGAGCATGGCAGAGCCACACAGAGAGTCACTCCTCTGGGTCACGGCAGCTGTTTTTGAGTTCAGTCGCAAGCGAAGTCTACAGCTGGGCAGGACTCAGAAATGGGCTCCATCCGGGCACTGAGAAGCACTAAGTGGAACGGAATCCAGTGGCCGATCTGGCCCGAGTCTCAGTTACCATGATGGTAAGGGGGTCAGCAGGGACAGGTACCAGAGGAACATCTGTGATGTTTACTCATCCCTCCTGACTTGTTGAAATGCACTGGATTACACACAGACTCAGACACACACACGGGGAACAGCGAGGAAGGAGGAGAAGTTAGGGATTAACCCTTTGCATGGACAGAAATCCCTTATTTTGATTTGATTTCATGGGTTTCCCATTCTCTGGTAGTTGTAAGCCCTTACTCCCTTTCCTACAAGGTATGTTTAAAAATTAAAGCGAGGTAAAATTAAATTAGCTTTGAAGCTGTTTTGAGGAATTAATAATACCTACTGAGGTATGTGGAAATATGTGGCCTTGAACTATATTATATATAGTTTGTATATATATACATATATAAAAAAATATATATAATACATATATATATATAATACATACATATATAAATATGTAGCCTTGAACTATATTACCCAGGATTCTGTCCACGGATGGCCATTCTCTGGTGGGCCAGAGTCAAAAACTACCCTTCAGCCCACAAGCCCACAAGCAGGGGATGCCTTAAAGGCCAAGGGCTCTTCCGAAGAAATGGGTCTTCCAACGGAAAGGGGCATAATGAACATGGTCGAGAACGAATGAAAGCCCACAGTAGGAGCAAACGTCATTCAGATCATAGAAAAATATGTTTTTATAAATGACGTTGAGATGAATTCTTCTTCAGGGTATGGAACAATTTGCAGCTGCGGTCAAAGAAACACATGCTAGAGACAAGTCGTCTCTGCTGTGGGGCGTGGGGGAGGGGCCGGAAGTTGGGGGACAGGCACAGGAGTCTGGGTTTTTAGAAATGGTGGAGCAGGAAGCTGGATTCTTAGAAATTATGAAAAGGTGAGCCTGACATCCATCTTGGACACCAATTCTGGTATCCACAAGAGATGGTCTATGAATAAGTGAAAAGCACAAGTTTGGGGAAAACAAATGACCGTTCAGCTCATAAGACATTAACAAGACTTTGTTTCATTACATCTCAGACAGAGAGACCAAGAAAACAATATGGCAGAGCAAATACGGGTTTTTTTTTTTTTTTTTTTAAGCAAGACCTCTGATGCAATCGCTCCCGGGGTCTCTGTGGCGAGGACTCAGAAATGGCTATAGGGCGACTGGAAAGTCCGTCAATGCTCTTACTAACGACACGAGCGAAGACGGGAGAAGCAGGCGCCGCCTTCGCTGAGCAAACGTGCACCAGGAGGTGTTAACAGCCAGATGCCCCGGGCGCGGCCCGGCAGGCGCAGAGAGGAACGTGAGCCACAGCACAGGGCAGGAATCCCCGCCCGCCAGCAGCTCGGGCTCGGTGAGGCTGCGAAAGCTCCTGGCGCCTCCTTCCCCGCCCGCACCGGCCGGCTCCTCCGACCTACCCTGTCCTTACAGGACAGCCCCCTGTAAACTACGCAGGCTAACGGACCCCGCGGTCCCGAGGGGGGCAGTTAAAGTGCCAAGTGGCAGAATCAGGACAGAACACGCACACACACACGCACGCGCCCCACACGGGCACACGGGACAGGCCAGGGCACCAGCCCCGAACTTGCGATGCGAATTTACAGTCGTCAGCGGGGGGGTCCAGCATGCGGGAGCCGAAGCAGGAGCGCGGGCTAGGGTACCATGGTTCGCGGGGCTCAACTAGAAACAAATAAAGACCTGGACCCCTGTGAGCTGCCTCCCGCCTCACGGGCGACGAGGTCAGCACGAGGGACCCTCCCGGGCTACGTGAGGATCCTGCGACGTCCATGGGGGGGGTCGCTGATCTGGGTGAGGTTTAGCTCTTGCCACGGGAACTGTATTTCCCAGCGACACACGGTATTTTACGGGGGTGGTTGAAAGAATTGGGTTTATCTGCCCTGAAATAGGATCTCATGTTTGGGTCCCAAACAGATGAAGAAACGTTTGATTTCGTCACTGCGGTTCCACAGGGAAGGGCCAGGACCACCGAATGGCAGGGCCGCGGGGACTTCGCTGGCGGTCCCAGCGTGGACTGTGCTCACCTCTCGGGCCACACCGGCCTCGGGGTCACTAGGCCGTCCTCAAGCGTGCCACCCCCTGTCGCACAAGACATTACGAGGTCTCGGAAACAGCGGTTAGAAACGTGGCCTCGTGGGCCTCGGCTCAGCCGACCTCAGGCCAGAAGGAGTCACGACCTGCTGCCACTCGAGTTAACTCGGATAACTACCGTGCACCAACGCTGATCTCAGTAATTTCCCCAGATTTGAAATGCCGCACACACGGAATTCTTTTGGGAACTTTGTAGTGTGTGTGTGTGTGTTGGGGGGGAGGGCAAGGCGCTTTGGGGAGGCCACAGCGGGGACGGCCCCCTCCGCCCTCTCGGGGACGCGGCCCTGACCCTGGCCGGGCACTTACCGCCAGGTACTGTGGGGTGAGTCCGCCCAGACCCGTCAGGTTCCCCCAGGTGGCAGTGTTGAGCTGTTGCATCTGCTGGGCCAGCTGCTGCTGGAGGCGCCTTTGCTCCTTGTCCTTCTGAGTGTCCGCGAACTTCACTACGATGGGCGAGGAGCAGCCCTGTGGTCAGACACAGCGGAAAGTGAAGAGGGGGGTTACCGCCTGGCTGAATCCTCCCGCGACACTCAGCACTGGACCTAGCTCTCTCAACTATCTTGGAGCACATGGAACCTTCTGGAAGGTTTTTAGTTTTTGTTTTTGAATGGCCTGATATTCCTTCTTCTTCTCTGACCAGTACCATCAACCGAAAATTCCAGATACTGCCACTGGTTTCTCGGGGGATCTGGCGGTCGGTGAAGCTATTCGCTTTCTTGCTGTGCTTATTACACTGCCTCTCCTCCTCTCTTCGCGTGTCTTCCTCCAACCTTCCCAGGACCTCCTCAGAGACAAGAGACCTTATCAATGTTCTTTAATTAAGCTTCATGGTTCGCTTGCCTGCAAGACAGACTTGCCTGTGTGTCTGCCTGTCCCCACGCGTGAGCGGGGGACAGAGAAGGAGAGATACTGCGGTGGGAAGGAACATGTCCCTCGTTCTCGTATTTATTTTTTCACTCTTTCCATTGTCGGGGCCGCTTTTTTGAACTTTGGAGCGCGGGAGTCCTCCCGACGCAGCACTACAGATGGGAGAGGAGGGTTTTGTTTTAGGAAACGTGGATGGGAGGCAGGAGAGATTGAGGACACAGGCCCGGCCCAGCGGCACAGGGAGGCCTCTCTCCCTTCTCGAATGTATCTACTCTATCCCCCTCACCCAGGGCTCCTGCAAACCGCCGGTCTCTGCAGCATAGTCTAGTGAAAGCAGCTGTATGGGACGTGGCTTCTCTCGTCAATGGAGCTCACCGTTCTAGGTGCTTCTTTTCAGTTTCTGTTCCCTTTAAAAGGCAGCGAGTAGGGGCAGTGGGGGAGTGCATGGCCAAGGGATACAGACTAGGACGAATTCATGTCCGAGATGGAGAAACTCATTAGGGAAACTAAGGGCCTGCGTCTCCAGCAGGAAGACCTCCCTGAGCTGCTCTGGAACATTCGCCCCTCAGCCAACATGCGGCAGAGACACGAGTTCCTCCCTTCCCCACCCTTCTCCCTCTTACTACGGCTTGCCTACACATCTCATCACCGTTAAAGCTGTTAAATTTTGCTGAGGTAAAAAGAAGTCATTCTACCTAGGTGATTAAAAAAAAAAACAACTTTTATTAAAACTCAGCATGATAATAGACCTCTCTCTCCCCTCTCAGAAATTTTATATTCCTACTTAAATGAGCTCTCTCTCTTTCTCTTTCCCTTCCCCTTGGGCCATTTTTCTTTCTCCTAGAGAACAAACCTGCATGTGTTTTTTTTCTTATCACCTTGAGTAGTTACTGGGGATGTAGCTGTGAATATGTGCGGCTACCGTGTCTGTTATGAGCAAAATTTAAAAAAAAATGTGCAAAAAACGAGGTGGCTGTTTCAGTTTGAACTTGCAGTGTCCCAGTCTTCAGCGCGTAGCCATGGCCACAGGACAGAATGTTAAATGTCAGTCAACCGCATGAAAATAATCTTTCCACCACTTAAAAAAAAAAAATCTATACTTCATTTTTCTTCTTCTGCTCCATATTTCAGCACTTCGTTGCTTTAGAGAGAGCAAAATACTCTGAAAATGGAAATTATACAGAGGGAGGGTTTTGTATGGAAAGGGCTGTTACTGTTGTATCTAATTTGTTCCATAAAAAATCATAGCATCTCCTCCTAAGAGTACCTTTACTGTTTTTTTTTCTTCCTTAAAAAAAAAAAAAAAAGATAAAGAAGCAAAATTTAGGTCCAAAATAACTTGTTTAAGCCGTAAATAGGGAAACTGGGATGGGCGCAGATTGGAGGAAAGTGGAAAAACAGAAAGTACGATATAAAAATTGTTTTAAAGAACATGTTCTTTTAAACTTTAACATTCAAATCATTTTGAATTTAAGTTTCTTAGATAATACATCTTGGTTAAAGATGTGAGCCAGAGTCCTGAAAATAACAAAATTAGTTAAAAAAAAAATCCAACAAACTTCGGTTGTACAACTATAATGTGACTGGCATACGATAAAGTCTTCCATTTAAATGTCAGTATTTTTTAAATTCAACGAGAAATTTCAATGTCTGAGGGTCCCTCTGTCTGAGCCTGGGTGTTCCAGATTTAAAAACAAGTTGCACCAAATTTGATTTTTTTTTTTTTTTTAATATTACAGATGTCAATACCAAAGGGTCAAGGATTTCCTAAGAATGAATTTGCTCCACTCTCTCCTGCAGATTCTTTTCATTCTGAGCCCTGTTCTTCTTTGGTTCTGGTTCATACCCAGGTCTGCGCTACGTTCCCGAGCTCTCTCCCTGCGGGAACACAGGAGAACACAGACCAGCATCCTCTGCAGCTTTACTTAGGGGACCCTGATGGAGGAACTGGGGTTAGAGCTGAAAGAATTTAGGTTAAAAAATCATCTAAGGTACCAATCACTAAATTACAGGAAATAAAAATGATTAAAGAGGCACATGTATGGAAGTTAATAAATACAGGTGAAAACTTTTTTTTTTTTTTTCCCTTCCCTAACCATACTCTTTGATCTCCAAACTGAAGGGTGGCTGGGATTCAGACTGATCCCAATAATGGAGCAGCCGGAGAGAAAGTGGGGGACAAACACAGCATCAAGTGTGACTGCACGTCGTACAAGACTGGATCCCTAGGTATTTCAAATCCTGCTAATTATCTCTTATTGTGGCCGATTTTCACCTGAGCTCGCCTTCAGGTAGGGGGGTGTGAGTGTCTTAAAAATGCATTGCACTGAAAGGAAAACACAGTGATTATATAAGATATGTTAGGAATATCAAAGTCAAAATGAAGCTCAAAATAGACAATAGGCTTTGCAATGCTGATATCAAAACTCAGAAAAGTACAGGAAACACTTAATGACAAGGCCATGCACACTCCTTGCCCCCCTCGTCCACCCACCTTCCGCCTCACTGTAAAAAAAGTTGCCCACAAAACATGACGTGGAATGATCACTTAGCTCCCAGCATGCTTTGGGAGATGCAGCATTGCAAAAAACGAACAAAACAAACAAATAAAAAATAAAGAAAAATAACCCCCCCCAAAGAAGGAGGTTAAAAAAAAAAAAAAAAAAAAGCGCAAACGATCCGTAAAGAAATTTTTGCACATTAAATAAAATTGAAAATATTTTGCTTTCCAGAAGATGAAAACGTAACTTCCGGTAACACCACAGGGCCACCTTGAGAAAAGATCACCCGTACACAGATATACAGAGTACAGAACATGCACTCCCAAATGATTCTACCAGACAGTACAGAGTAAGTCACAGCATATCACTCTTGGAATGCTTTTGTGCAAAATTCTGAAAGGCCAGACCCAAATCACAGACTAGAAGTACAGAGCCATCTATCTACGTGAGTGGGTGAAACACTCACATCGGCGTATCCATCTTCCCCCAAAGCCACTATCTCTCATTAGGACACCAGATTTGAGCCTTCATGTTTCTTTCATCGTGCATTTTTTTTTTGTTTTCCAAAAAGATGAATCTGATTTTTCAAGGGATTCTCATCCATTAACATTTTCACTGGTTAAACAATGTAGGAGAGGTATTAATTTTCTCCTGACATTCTTGATGCAAAAACACAATTCTGTTGGACTAAAGAGAACTTGAGCCCACACTGAAGGGAGGAAAAAAAAAAAAAAAGAAAGAAAAACAGAAAAAGGAAAAAAAAATTAAAAAGAGCCCTGTGACTGGCACAGGGTGGGCTGTAATTTGGAGGGATGGTGGCTAAGGCTGACTCTGTACCAACCCCGGACCAGGAACGGGCTGGGTCCTGGAGAGGTCAAGGAGGAGTCGTGGTTTACATCGCATCATGAATGCTGTGCGGCAGGGCCCAGGGCCACTGCAATAAAAGGCTCAAAAAATAATGTACAGCTGTGGAAGGTTCTACTAAATGCATTTCAAGTCATTAGGGGAAAAATTCAGAGAGCGAGAGAGAGAGAGAGCGAGAGAGAGAGTGAGAGAGCGAGAGAGAGAGAGAGAGAGAGGATGAAGATGAATGAATGAATGGAAGAGATGGTGGAAGTGTCCGTCTGTGATTGTCACTGAACAATCCGCACAGGAGAGAGCTGCTTTACCATTCCCCATCATTTGCACAAAGAAAACAAAGAAAGGGCAGATGATACAGTACCTCCATGGTCTGAGACTGATGCATGGCTTTGATTGCATTCTGTGCCATTGCCCTTGTAGAAAATGTGACAAACGCACAGCCTGTGGGAAACAAGGGGACAGGGAGCAGGAAAGACAAAAAACAACAAGACAAAAGGGTTGGACGCTTGTTAAACCAACACAGTCTACGAGAACTGCCACAGGACGCCACTGTTCTCAGTAGTACATAAAAATCAACAACTTCTCTCTTGGTTTTATCTTAGTTTGCTTTTGACTCACAGTGCTGACTTGCTAATCTGACCAAAGCAGAAAGATTTATTTATTGACTAGTTTATTTTTTAAAATGGAGACGAGGGGAATGTAGTTGGGCACTTTTTTTTTTTTTAAAGACACAGGGGGTCTGAAATTAGCAAGATCTAGTCTGCATTTTCTAAAATAAAAAGTTGCTATTTTACATTTTTCTCCTTGGCTGATCATCTTGACTCAGGGCATCCACACATTCGGGCTTTTGGATTTCAAATTCTAGCGTTGATTTTTTAAGCAGCAAGTAATAAAATCCTCGACACCAAGGGGCAAATTAGCAAATAAAATTCCAAAGGCTCGGAACGTCAGCAAATTAATACATCTGATCTCTTCTGGGTAGTTAAAACATATACATGTATACGCATACACTGATGTGATTCAGATGCAGAGAAATGTACCCCAGCCTGCAGGACCTGTTTAGTGATAATTACTTATGAACAAAAACAAATGCTCTGTTACTCTGAGAATAGTCGATAGTGCATACGAGGCGAAACTTTAAAACCTGCGTTGGATTTCTAAGTTGTAGAAAATCTTTAGGACTTTCCCAAGTTGTGGTTTTGGCTATGCATCCGGGATCTGACCTAAGGTTTAACATCCACCAGACAATGTACAGTTCTCTGAACGCTTCCGGTGAGACCCACTGAACTTTCCATGGCTCTTTATTTCTCGTGCTGTAAAATCACCAGAACCCACAGCGCCTGCCCCAGTGCCTGGTGGCAGGTGCTAGCCACCATGCAGGTCGCCGTTCCAACTACATGGCTCATTGCCCTTTTCACTAATAAAAACACTGTCTGCTGAAATTTACATTTTCTTCATCGTGCACCCTTGGGCTTCTTAGGGGAAAAGACTGTGAAATTAATGCAGATTCAGGCTGATTTTATAATAATACCATAGCACACTAAAAGCTTAGCTAAAGCAATGCAGACTTATTTCACTTATGATCTCTAATGACTTTAAAAGTGCATTGATTTTCAGCTTCTTTAGCTCTGCACAGTTTGAACTTAGGTATCAGAGAATAATTTAGTGTTCCACTCAATTTCTTCAAAACATTATTATTATTACTACTTAAAAGATTTCCAAATGAAGCAGATCTAAACACCGAGAGGCGGGAGCCTGTTGTCATCTCAGAGTGAATGCACGAAAGTGGGATACTGGCATCTGCAATGCAAGATTATTGCCCCTGTGGCCAGTAGGCCAAACAGAATGTTCTACATCCAAAAAAAAAAGAAAAAACCCAAACAAAAAACCCCCCAGCAGATTGTTTGATTTATGTAAATCAATTTGTGAGCCATAAAATATATTTTCTTCTTTTGCTCTGCCTGAGTACCTGGTGAGATTATCAAGTCAATACTGTATTAGCACCTTTTAATCAAACAGCAATAAGAGAAAGCAACACCTGCCCATTATCCCCAAAGCACAAAAACATCCAGTCATGAAAATAAGTCAATGCATTTTTTTTTTTTTTTTTTTTTGCATCATGCCGTAATTTTGAATACAACAAAACTCTGAGTACACGGGAGAGTCATCTCTCATTGACCTCCCAGTTACGCTGGCCTCAAGAAGCCTGAGGTCTAGCTTGCTATGAATGCCGAGTGGTTTCGTACATTCTCTGACATTATAGCAGCTAGTGAGGCTTACTATTTAGACACACTGCCTGCTCCTCCACTGGCTGTAGCTTCTGTCGTCAGGGAAAGCGATCTGGAGCCTTCTTTGAGGCATCTAGAAGGTGTGTGTAACAGCGTGCGACAGAGGACAGCACGTCTACGGGCTTCCATATTGTGACTCAGCTCTACAATCCGAGAGCCCCAAAGTTACCGTCCGTCTCCAAATAATACCCCTTCAAGAACATTGTGATTATCACCGACATCGTTAATGGAGGCGAGAACACTAAGATGTGTCTTCTTCCGTTTCTTGAGACCACAATGGAATTATTTGCTTTTGCAAATCCTCTAAGGGAAATATACCTGACATCATGTGAAGCCTGGCCTAACTCTGCTTTTAATAGTCAAGAAGGCTGTTTCATTCACTTTATTTGCTCTTATTATCCAGGAACATGTGCCGAACTGACAGTTTCTGAATGGAGGTTAAGAATGCATTAAAAAAAAAACACACATATAAAATGTCAACAGAAATCAATAAGGCACAGTTTATGCATTTACCACAATTTCAGAACAAACAGAACTTTTTCAGTAACTTAGTGAGAAAGATACAGCAATTAGCAGGTCTCAGAAGTATAAGCAATAGAACAATAAAATTCTGTCTCTATAAACTTGAACGACTGCTCTTTCCTCTCTGAAACTTGCAATTAAAAGCTCGAATTGATGTTTCTAATTACAGAACCCTTACTGCATCCCCCCCCCCCCAAAAAAATATCTCTGACACATCTGATGACTCCTTTAACCTTTTTACTCCTTTGGCAGTGGTGTAGGAAGAGAGAACCTGTCACGTCAGGGGCTCTGTCAAGTTCGGACTATGTACGGTGTTCAATTACTTCAGAGGGAAATGATTGTTGTTTGTAAAGGGAGTGCGCGTGTTGAAAATTTCCCTCCCTCTGCCATTCTGAACTTCCACAACTTCAGAACCCAATGTTTCATGGCTTGGTAGCTTGTTAACCTTTGTAATTTCTGCTCTAGTCCTCTGGTTAGATGTTAATTTTCTTTTCCCCATCACTGAAAACATGGTGGCGGCTTTAGGATTATGCCTCAGATCTGTAGCTTTTCACTAATATAGGGTCATCTGAGCTTCTTCCATGAAGACTGGCTGCCAGCTTCTCTGACCTTGTAGAGTCAGCCCTCCACTGTTCTAGACTAGTGGATGTCCTGTCTCAGTAGTCAGTTCTCTGGCTACTGACTAAAATGCAGGAGAAACTAGAATGGGGCAAAAAAGATCACATGTACCAAGATAATGAAGCTTTTTAAAAAAAATTTTGGGGGTTTTGTTTTGTTTTCCTTAGGAAAGGTAGTCTGTATATCATTGTCTTAAAGCCTCTCCATATACATAATAGCTGAAAAAAATAAAGGAAAAGTCTGTCCTTAACTGTGGCCAACCTGTCATTTACCTTACAATTATTTATTGTCTCTACTACTTTCAGAATGTCAGAGATTGCTCACAGAAATGAAAGGAACCGAACTCCTCCTAGTTCAGTGAGGTTGCCTTCTTGCTGCTAAAACAGATAAATGATTGACTGGAGAAAGGTTTCTCCAAGTAATTTCCTCCTACAGACGGGATCTAAGGAAAGCACGTGGCCCTGTCACAGAGAAGATTCTGGAACACATCTATTACACTTGTCATCTCAACCGAAAAGCTATCTTTGCTCAGGTGTTCTACCCTTTCTCTCAGCTGCAGGAGAATTTTGAGAGAACGAGATGAATTCTTGGTCTGCGCCAGAAAAAAACAGAGCGAGCGAGAGAGAGGGGGAAGGAAAGTAGGAAGGAAGGAACTTTTAAAAGCACGTCTAACGCCAGGGCCTCTTGCTTTTCTGCCTCTTCTTTGAAAGAGAAGCAGCAGCCTGCTAGATTTCAAATGAGGAGGATAATTTAAAATAACTTGGGCAGCGTGAAAGCACTTGCGGCCTAGGGAAGACTTGTTTATAAATTCCCGTTGTGCCAGAGAAAGTTCTTAATGCAGCCAATTTTCCTTGTTGTATCTTTTTAGCAGTGGCAGAATTTATTAAACGTACCTATCACTACCACGCGAGAGCTTCCCAACTACCGCGTGGATGGGCCATCCCCAGGGTTGGGTTAGTTCACTTGGAACTGGCGGGGAGAGACAGCTGATCCGTGCTGCCCGAGGCTGAGTGTGGAGGAGGACTTACTGCTTTGCAGAAATCTCACCCCTGTGAGGAGCTTCAGAGACTGTCCTCAGAACGACAAAATACAGTTAGTAACCCCAGGGTATTTGATACGCGTTTCCACGTCTGTTTAGATGCTGAGCGGGCACGCCTAAGACATCCTGATCAAAACCGAGTCCGCTCCAGGTACGTATTTCCAAAGTCAAAAGCCCTGTCCTAATATTCTGATCAGATACAATGGAAACAAATGAGGATTTAAGGGCTAAAGCCAGTCTGGGCTTGCCAACATCCCCGAAAATATTGCCAATTTCATTTGTCAAGGGTTTTGGCAGGAGGACGTTGGAACACTGTAAACACAGCTGGAATATTCTTAAACAAGCAGAAAGTTACCTTACATGGCAGTGCAGATCTGACTACACTTCACAGGGACAGGAAAAGGAGAGAAACTCTTTTCTGGTCTCCGAGTTACGGAGAGTCGTTGCCAGAGTGCAGAAGGCGAGCCGTGTAGACTATACCCGGACGGGCTATGCTGACTGTGGGGTTACGGGTACGTGAGAACATGTGCATCTTAGGAAACCAACAGGCGGAGGGGACGCTGATAAATAAATGCACCGGCGGAGAAGACTTCCAGCCTAGATTTTGAGAGCAGATGCCCCATCTGACTTCCTGTGCATAGGCTCGTGGCATCCTGCTCGCTTTCTCCAAGAAGGTCCATTTGGCAGGCCTGGGAGGCCCGCCTGCTGTTGCAGAAGGAGCTGAGTATTATGAAGGGGCTGGAAAGCACCTCAAACCAGGTTTTCCAAATGAGAAAAGATGGCAGAATGGGTTACTGGCCCCAGAGGGGAAAACCCATGCTTAGCTGCGGGCACATTGCGTAAAGAGAGTCAGACTCCTGATGCTCGCTGAGCGCTGGTTTCAACGTGCTTGGTAGATGCCAGCTGCTGGTCTGCGTGCAGCCATGACAATTCCTAGGGAGGGGTGGGCGGGGGGGGGGTCTGATCTGGAACCTGGCACAAATCGGGGACTGCAGAGTCCTGATGGACTTTACAAATGCTCTTTCTTGCCAATATGGAGATGACAATTTTTGTTTTAAAGACGGTGATTCTAAGCCAAAGTCCAGAGCTGTGGGTGCTGACAGCCCACTACCTGCATCAGTGGGGCAGCCCCGATCCTATAAGCCTGGGCAAACCTCGGCTTCGCAGCCTGCAGGGAGGAAGGGAAGCCATGGAGGTGGCAGAGAAGACAGGACAGGAGACACGTGGTGGAGAAAGCCAAGAACCGCCTCTTTTGTCTTCATTCTTGTAGCGGAACCAGGTAGGAGTGAAGCCAGGAAAGTGAACCACTTCTCTGGACCTCTCCCTCGTGACCAAATGGTGTGAGTGCAAAACCTTTTTCCGGACTAGCTCATACTCAGTTTAGCATTAGAAGGTGCTTTCCAGAGCAGCTCACCTTTCCTTTCACTTAGTTTTTATTTATTTATTTGTGTCTCAAACAGCTGAGCTACCAACAGGCAGGGAGACGGGAAATGCTGAGCACCCTTTATCTGCAGAGCCACTAATGGAAGACCCTCATTAATATTTGATTGAGAACTGCAATTCTTTAATGAAAGCAAAATAGTGGCACAAAAGAGAATTGTTCTTTTCACAAATACACGGATTCAGGAGCCTCCCCTGTACCCGGGAGTCCCTGCTTGAAAAACTGAACACTGTCCAGCCTTGTATTTCAGAACAAGTGGTTATAAATGAGTATTTCCTTTTTTGCCATAGGGAATTCTCATCCGGTCCCCAGAAATTACTTTTCTGTGAAGAAGGAGGAGGAGGAGGAGGAAAAAAAAAAAAGGCAGGGAGGAGGAGTCTACTCTTTACACCGAGCCATCATCTGCATAAAATGCGGGTGAGAACGCTCCCAAAACGCCCGCGGACATCGGCCGCTCTGGCGCCCCCGTGTCCGCGGCCGCGTCTTGCTCTCCCCTGCGGGCCGGGCGCCTGGCAGATCTCATCCTCGGAGGTAACGCCGTCGGCTCAAGCAGCTGAAGATGCTCCTTGTTACTGTCTCCCCTGGACAGTCGGGGAAAGTGTCCGGGGGCCCCGGGCCCGCAGAGGCAGAGCAGGAGCCGAGGTCTCTCTTAAGTCAAGCCCTGGGATGGGAGCGGGGCAGCTACGGTGACTGGTGCCATTCACAAAGGGGCAAACTGAGGCACAGAGCTAGGATGAGGAACTCGGAAGGCCTGGAACTGGATCTCGGGGTCACTGACCTCTGGGCCCTATACCATGATTAAGTGAAGGGCCTTCCTTTCTGTTCTATCTCCGTGCTACATGCCTTGGGGAATGCGAAACTGCCCAGATGGGCGTGTGGCTGAGAATAGGGGGAGAGAAGAGGGGTTCGGACTGCTGCGTTGGCAGTGGGACAGGGTTTGCAAAGACAGGATCACATGTCTCCTCTGTGTTTTCTTTTTCGGCTAGCCTCACTGCCTTTTCCCATGGGGTTCTCCTCCACCCCGGGTTGGTCCCCTTGAGTGGGTGGGTATCTCTCACAACTGCTGGCAGAGTTAGAGGACCCCAGGCGACAGAAGGGCTCTTGGGGAGCGGGTGTGCCAGAGTGGAGATCCCAGCCTCCTCCTATGCCCCTGGGGCTGTGTGGCCATGGGCCTGGGGTGCTGCCGTGGGGGACGCCAGTGACCGTATGGGTGGCGAGCCACGGCTTAGGGTCTGCAGGCTAGGGTCCCACTCAGGACCCATCTGGGGCGGCTGTGGGAGAGGCCCGTGTTTGCAGGGAGGCAGAATGACAACATTTGCAACTCTCGGGGAAAGCTCCAGCTGTCACTCCCCTGCCTCCTTCCTTTTAAAACCACCTTCGGAAGAAAACATGAGCACCACAAGCTGGAAGCTATTCCGCCTCCTTCTCCTGTTCCCTCGACTACCTCCATGCGGGGCTCTGGAGGTGGGTGTAGGCGGGAAACCTTTGTTCCCTGTGTCTTCCCCTCTAGCAGCTGACATCGTGAAGTTTCGTGTCTCAAAGTCAAAAGAACAAATGTTCTTCCCCACATGGTGCTGCGTTTAGCTAAAAGGAGGGAGATGGGTGAAAATCAGTGCTTTGAGATGTAAGGCCCGACCTTTCCTCCCAGCACCGGGAATGAGATGGCAGTGCTGGCCCAGAACCGGAGCCTGGGAATGACAAGAAGTTTCTAATCAGCCCCGCGGAAACTGCATCAGTGAGCACATTATTAGAATGAGATCCTCTCTGTGTTACAAACATGGGGATTTCTTAGAAGAGGTGAAAAATACGTTGTATGCATACACTCTGACTGTAGCCTCCTGGGCCGTCTCAGGAAACACAGTCTGATGGGGGGTGGGCGCCAGTGACAGCGCTTCTGAGTGGTTTAGGAAGGGTCTGTGTGGCGCTGTCCGAGAAGAGGAAAACACGGAGAGAGAACAGTTCTTTCCAGTTCCCTTGGAGAGCTGCTTGTGAAACTGCTGGTTTCCGTCAGTGCTCGAAGCCACCGCCTCTGCTCCTGTCACGGTGACAGAGCTGAGCCTACAATCTCTTGGACCAAGTCACCTCTCTGCCACTTCATGAACTTCCCCCGATCGGGCCTCCAGGAGTTGTGATCTTGAAAATAAAACCCTGATAGCCCGAGACAAGCCCAGCTCTTCGGAGCCCCTACCTGCTCTGCACTACACGGAAACACCGATGTTCTCCCTTGGTTTCTATCGCTGTCAAGAGACCCATCCACTTCACGTTTCTCCTGGGCACAGGCAGGAAGCCAGAGACTGAGATGAAAACAACCCGTGTTCTCTTTCCTCCTCCACATCTCTCCCTCACCCCCAAAACGTACTTCAGTTTGAGGTCGGAAGGGCTGTACAACGACAGGGCGGCTCATCGGCTTCCCCGCTGGCCGGGAGAGCCTGAGACAACGCGCTGGCTTCCAGACCTTCTCGACCTGAGAGATACAAGGCGATCCCTTCCGCTACGGTGAAAAGCTCACGGTGGATAACTCGACCGCAGGGGACACGTTACAGGGTAACCTCTTGCTGCGTGCGGTGGCTACGTCTACCTTGACTGTGACACAGAGTTCCAATTAGCACTTAAGGGGAGAGACTTGATAGACGGCCCACTCACCTCGACTCAGCCCATCGGGTCCCCGGAGAATCCGGCATTCTTCTATCTGGCCAAATGGAGAAAACATCACCCTGATATCATTCTCATTACATTTCTTCGAAACCATTCCTATGAACAATTTTCGGTCTTCCACGGCTAGGAGATAAAAATAATGAATGAGCAAAGGCCATTTTGATCCCTTTTCTTGTAATCAATGCCTCATTACTGCACCAAGCCCGGGGGCCCCGGTCATGTGAGAGGAAGCGGCGCTCCAAGGCCAGCCCTTCCGACTTCCAGGCCTGCTTCCTTCTCCACAGCCAAAGCCCCCACCCCACTCTGCCACCCAGCCCTTCCCAGACACTGCTTTCCTCTGTGAGCTCGTCCTTACCCAGACGACACCTTCAGAGGACACCAGATGCTGTGAAGTCCCACCCCCCGCCCCACCCTGTTGGGAAACTCGCAGAGCTTATGGACGGGTTAAGCCCCACGCGCTGGCCCAAGGCTACCGTGACTGAGACATACATCGGAATGTGCCTTCGAATTTTTCTGTAGGTGTTCTTTTAACTTGAATGACCGAGAAAGAAAAACGGTCAGGGAAAGAAAAATAGGAAAAACAGAGGAAGCATGATAGAAAACACAACTTTTAAAGATTTTATTTATTTATTTGACAGATAGAGATCACAAGTAGGCAGAGAGGCAGGCAGAGAGAGAGGAGGAAGCAGGCTCCCCACTGAGCAGAGAGCCCGATGCGGGGCTCGATCCCAGGACCCTGGGATCATGATCTGAGCCGAAGGCAGAGGCTTTAACCCACTGAGCCACCCCGGCGCCCCAGGAAACACAACTTTTAATAAGGCACTTGTTGGAAAAAACCTTCTTCCCCAATTTCAAATAGCTTGGTCCCGTGGATCCAGACAATAAGGAGAGGTAAGGGAGATGCTCCTCTCTCTGGAGAGCCAGTAAATGACCTGCCATCGGTCTGTCTGTCCGTCCGTCCGTCACGCTGGCTATGCAGCTCTAACCAGAACAAGGCATGGTCTGCATTTCTGACTGAAGAGCAAAGCCGCTGTAGGGAGAGAACGGGACTGTGGCCACTGGAGAATCCCATCGGGGTGGTGCCATGCTCGGGCTGGAACCCAGAACAGAAAAGAGCAAGGAGGGAACCGTAACTGTTCTTGGCAACCGGAGACGGGACTCTCGATGACCAGAAATGAGTTCAGGTGTCTTGACAACCACACGCCAATTCTAACCTTGGAAATGGCCACGAGGGTAAGACTGGGAAAGGTTTGCCTCTGATGACTTGGGAGATTTTCCTCAAAATCTACAAGCTTGCGCTCAGGATAAGAAGCCTACATTGAGCCTCAAAGGCTCAATTATCACTGATTTCAGGACAGTGTTTGCAGCCTTTTTTAGGAAAGAGCAAAAAAAAAAAAAAAAAAGAGAGAGAGAGAGAGAGAGAGAGAGAAAGAAAAAACCCCGTTCCAGACGTCCACGGAGAGGAGTCTTGCATTTTAATCCATTTCTTAGAACAGCAAGCAAGGGCAGCCGGCCAGACAGCACCTCACACCGGCCGGCTCGGGAAGGGCCCTGCCGTCCACCGCTGTGTGCAAACCCTTCTGCTGCATCGTCATCTCACTTTTGCTTTCTAATGGGCTCTCATCTCTGTCTCCCTTACGCTTGCCCTGGACAGTCAGTGTCTCCTTTTCATTTAAACAACAAGAATGCATTTTAGACTTTGTAGGGTGAGGTGCTCTTGGTGCACGAGTCCAGCTGGCTGGGTTGGGGTGGGATCGGTCGGGGAAGCAAGGATGGGACCTGGGGAGGTGCCCTCTGGAGCGGCGCCGTCCAGGAGGGGAACCGATCAGTCTGTGACGTCCACTGCAGTAGCTGAAGCCTCGCGTGGCTCCTGAGCCCTTGAAACGTGGCCAGCCGTGTGACTGCGAAACTGCATAGTTACTGTGATTTAACTGCAACTAATTTAAATTTAAAAAGCCACAGGTGACCTTCTAGAGGACAGTGCAGCTCTGAGAGGCCCCTCCCCGTACAGCCACTGGAAGGGAGAGATTTGAAAGAGGTTTTGTGTTCTTCTAAAAGACACCCCCCCCAACCCCGTGGGACAGGGAAGGAACTTGCCTGGGGTCACTCAGCAAGGGGGGGTCCTAGCCTGGACCACACCTGCTGTCCCACATCTGGCTCCAGTCCTGTCTCCTGTGACGTTTCCTAGGAGAGCAGAGGAGGGAGAGGACACCTCCAGTGGACAGCAGGGCCGGGTCAGGAGACCTGCCTGGTCCCAGCCCTGCCACCTAGTTGATGTGTGACCCTGGGGAGTGAGAGGACTTCTGCGGACCTTGGTCTTGTCACCCACAAAATGGGTTTAAATTCTTCTCTTTCCTTGATGTCCTTCTTAAGGAGCAAAGAGAGGGGGGTCCCGCTACATGGCTGGGGTGACTGAAGTACTTGGGGGTGGGGCAGAAATGCTGAAGCCCAGAATCCCACCGGCCAGCCTCACGCTGCCCTCAGGCAGCTCCTGAGTCAGCGCAGAGAAACGCGGGGCTCTGAGGAACCCGGGCGGAAGCTGCGACGCCGTAGCGCATGAGTTACGGATGAGTGCGCCAAGAGCTGGAGAAAGGCTTGGCAGACGGAAGATGCGGCATCTAAGCTGGACTTCAAGGAGCAAGGGCGAGACTGGGAGATGCCTGGGGGCAGCACACGGTGGGGTGGACAGAGGAAAGCAGCCAGGCTTCGGCACCACAGGCATCATTTCCTGCTGCTCCTGTCGAGAGGGGCTTAAGGTGGAAGGACAGGAACACCCTGGGTTAAGCCTCATCAGAGTGGATGTGGGCAATGGCGTCATTGGCTCTGAGTCATCGGGGGAAGCTGGTGAGGACCTGGCTTCCTCCCTTAGATGAACAATCTTACATTTAAGCTCTTTTCTCGCCCATCAGTTTAGGTGAGCTACCAGAGATCTACGGAAAAGTGGTGGAAGGAAGCATCTGTGCTCACCAACACTGGGACCACCAGGGTGACTCAGTGGCCCAGAGGGAACACAGCATCCCCCCGATGGGAAGGAATGGACTGAACATGGTAGAGCAGGGAGCGGCAAACTTCGAGTTGCAGTCGTGACCTCTCCCTGTGCCCCTCACCATCCCTGGGGCTTTTAGGGGAGGAAGCTGTGGCTGTGAGAGTGGAAAAAAAAGATTCTCTTGAATTTCTTCTTATCCTGAAGGATCCCATTTTGGTTCTTTCAAACAGAAGCAAATGATAAATTCCCAGGGAGTCCTTGGTTTCATTGGGAAACCTATCATGATGGCACGGGGCTCCAGCGGATGCTGGCGGAAGCTCAATGAGCAGCTCCCGAGTAAACAAAAGAATGATTTTTTCCTAAGATGGGTAGTAAGAACTGGAAACCACCTGCCAACAAACCCTGGCTTCCGAGGCATCCCACTGGCTAACCCCAGGTCGGGAGATGAAAGAGAACGCTCTTTTCATTACCAAACTGTCGCTAAGGAAATAGAACGGAAACCTACACCATCCAGACGCTCTCCGAAATGCTGATGCCCTCCCGTGTGTGCGCCCCGTCAGGGAAGTTGGATGTTTGCAATCCCTCGATCGCCCTAGTCCCCCGTGGTCCTGACAGCTGGGACCCCATGTGCTTTAAAGGGCAAATGCAGAGAACGGCTCACTCCCTGCTTACTTCCCCCTCGAATTTTCCCGGTGAAAACTTTTCTGTAGAACTTATTCCTGGCATTCCCAGCCTGAGGATCCCTAAGCGACTTTGTTGGCATTTTAAACAAACATAATTATCCTGCGTTCACTGAACTTCCCATTGATTTTTGATGAATTTCTTGGGGGGGTTTATTCCTCAGTGTCCATAGGCAGACAGCGGCTCACTTTGGTTTCCAGTCCACGGGAATGTGGATTGCTTAAAGGAACCTACTGTGTCTATAGTATTGTGTTAAATGCTTTACGGGAATTAAAAAAAAAAAAAAAAGGAAGGAAAGACTAGGTCCCTGCCTGCAAGGGAAAAATCTACTTTCTTTCAGGATACCTGACAACTGGCCGACGGATGATGCCTTTCACACCGTGCGCCGTACAGGTGGGCTGACACTATCACCCGTTACAACGGGACTGGGAGCTATCCCATAACCAGCGACCATTTCAAGTTGTCCTCCCGTGGTGTGGGAAAGGGTTAACATTTTAAGTTTTAAGTGGGGACTTTTCTAAGTTCGGGAAATAGAAACTTCGTTTCTGAAAAACCCCTAATTGTGAGTCTGTGCGAATACCCTGGTGTACAATCTGTCAAAGTCACACCTGGATTCAGGGCGGCCTGAATTAATTAACAACTTTTCAATGTGTTAGTGCTAACATATGGCATTTAATTACTGCCTCCAAATCCGTGAGTCTCTCCACTTTGAATTTCAAAATTATTTCTTTCTCTTCCAGTGCCTCCGAAAGTGAGAGAATGGGGATGCCCATGAATCCCATCTTTGGCGGAGGGTTGCAGGCCTCCGAGCTCCCCGACCATGTTCCATCATCTGGACCCACGAGCTCCAAACTCAGGGCACGGACACCAGGGGTCTGGGAGGCCTTGGGAAGAAAGGGCTTACTTAGCATTTCTGGACATGGGGCTCCAAGCAATGCCGACAAGCTGTGAGGTTGGAGGGCTAAGCAGGGGCATTTATGCTCTGTCTACAGAGTCAACTAAAGCAAAGTAGAGCAAAACAAAACAAAAACACCAACTCTCTCAAGCAGGGACACGACCCAAGAGTGAACACTGGTTCATACTGGCTGGTTGCTGAGACCCCCAGGCCCAGAACCGAAGGTGACCTCTACGGTTTTCTTAGCGCTTACTGCTAGACCGACTTCAGATCCGGCAAGTGACTTTACTTTTCCATCTTGCACAGCAGGTACCTTTTTCTGCACAGCAAACAAAGCTGGAAAAGAGGCCTCCCATGGCACATAGAATGAAAGATGGTGACCCTGTCTGCACTAGGGTATGTTGCCATCTGGAACCCATGCCTCCTCAAGCCTCTGGCTTTGCCGCTACCGAGTGTATGCGGTGTAAGGATGGTAAGACAACTTGGAATCTGAACGTTGGGTATTTACTCACTGTGTTCTTCCTAAAGACCCCAGCATTTTATTGCTGACCCAGAATGGGATTTTTTTTTTCTTTGAACACCTGCCACAGTTAGAAGCACCAGGGCAGAAGTAAAATGCTGTGAGTTTGCAGAAAGATGCTAGAGGCTGCAGCTTAAATCAGAGCCAATTATGAGGGTAGGCTCTAGGAGGCCTGGAGGTCTGGAAAGCCCATGCAGGAAAATCCTGAAGGGCACGACAGATCCGGGAGCAGCCCAGCGGGTCTGGGCTCGCCATGGCGGTTCCCTTTGTCAGAATCTCTAGATGGACAAAAGGGCTTCCAAGAGTGATTGCTTTCTGGAATTCATCTGTCCATCACTAATTAATCCGTGATTAGCAGCCCTTTCTTGCTCAGCAAATACAAAGTTTCCGAGAGCCGAACATACCGATAATGAAGATGGTAACTGTCTAACTGTGATGAGTCCTTTGTGCTATCCATAAATGTCAGCAAACTCAATAAAGGTGCAATTAGAGCTCGTTATCTCCCTTTCACAACTCCAGGAGCTACCGAGAGCATCTGAGCCAAAGAAATCTTTGTGCTCTCTGAGCTTTGGAAACTACACTTACCTGTCAAAACTGCCATGTGAAATCAGAGAGGACGTGCGCCTTTTAATACTTGCTTTAGAAAATGATACGATGCTCCTGATTCCTCGGCCAGGTCCGAGGAGAACCCTGAAGCCTGCTCAGTTTTCACAATGCTCGGCATAGGCTTTGCACCTCCATGAAGAAAAATGCTCTAAAGGGCGCTTTCCGTCCGCTGATACTTTTTGACCCTGCCCCCCCACCGAAACGCAGAACGTGAAGGTCACTCCGCAAAGCAAAGGAAGATCCGGCCCAACGAGACGGTTTGCGGAGGTGGTTTTTCCCTTCGTGTGTACAGAGCTATGCCTTACTATGAAAGGGAGCCTTGACTGCTCAAAATGCAGGAACACAGCTGCCTCAACCAGCCACACGTGCGTGGACGACCCGGCAGAGTGGACATTTACTAAGTGCCGGGTATCACGTGAAGCTCTTTGCAGATGTCAACTCATGTGCTCCCAGAGCCACCCTGCAAGGTGGGCGTTACACGAATTCAGACTGTGGACCACGCAACCCCTCTCACAGCTGGAGTTACGGGCGCTGGGCGAGGTCACAGGACCTGCCCAAGGACCCAGCTAACATGTGCAGGGTCAGGGGTCAAGTCTGGGCTCCTCAAAATAGCTTTTCCCGGCTACCCTGAGCTGCTTCCTGGACAACGGTGGTTTTTTTTTTTTTCTTTTAAAGATTTTATTTATTTATTTGACAGAGATCACAAGTAGGCAGAAAGGCAGGCAGAGAGAGAGGGGGAAGCAGGCTCCCCACTGAGCAGAGAGCCCGATGTGGGGCTGGATCCCAGGACCCTGAGATCACGACCTGAGCTGAAGGCAGGGGCTTTAACCCACTAAGCCACTCAGGTGCCCCAACAATGGTGTTTTTAGGTAACTTCGTGTCTTAGTGAAACAGTGTTTAATCCTGCTTGACTTCTGAGATTGTGCAAAATGGCTGGCTGACAGCAGTCCTACTCTGTTGCTGTGGTTCTGGACCCGGAGCGGATATCGGCCTCAGCATCCAGAGCCGACACTGGGAACAAGGTGCGACCTCCAGGCAGCTAGCCTAGAGAATGGATTCTCCGAGTCAGGCGTTGTATCCATAGAGCAGCAAATGCAGAAGAAGAAACCCTTTCATGGTCCTACCACCTGGGTATGTCAGGTCAAATGTTTCCAGTGGTGTTCTCCCATTCATCCTGCTTTTATAACGGTGACGTAAGGTTCAGAAATAAGACAAAGCTTCCTTCATGGCCCTTGTCCCAAGACAGGCTAGAGAATTCAGGGTCCAAAGGAAAGGGAGCATTTCTTAGGGGCCAGAAGCTCCCAGATGACCTTCAGACAGGGTTCATCCCCCAAATATACAACGCCTCTCTCCCAGGAGGAACAGAATGGACTGTAAATGTGTACTTCTGGGGTAAAAGGCTCAGGAGTCAGCAACCTGGCCTTCCACCTATCGACTCTCTCAGTGCAGAGCCCTAAGAGGCCAGAGAAAAATCTGGGAGGTAACAATAACCCTCATTTTATAGAAGTGGTGGTCTACCATTTGCAAAACACTGTTGTATCTTACGTGAGTCTTTAAATTTAAAAAAAAAGCTAATCTATGGAGGTAGCGACCATCACTCCCATTCATGAACTAGGAGATCCAAGTTCAGTTGTTAAATGACCATCAGATCAGCAGACTCAATGTCAGTAAATTCTGTGGGGTCAGGACAGTGTCTTTGTAGTCCTTTCCCTTATTCTGCTTCAGACCTGGGGCCATAGCCCAGCCAAGCACCAGGCAACAGGCCTGGGGCACGGGAAGTCATCACGGGGTAACTGCTGAATTCTGGATGCAGGGTTTGGGGTACATAGTACAGGAAGGAGGGAGCAGACTGTCAGAGGTGCGGTGGTGGCAAAGATGGGGTAGGGGTGGGAGGCGGGCACCCAAGTCTAGTCCCTGACAGACCAACGGGGGGCTGGTGGCACCACGCTATGACTTGGAATTTTCTTCCCAACTTCCTAGTCTGTGAAGAAGTCAGAAAATGGGACGCTCTACAATTAGCGAAAAGTACCTTGTGGAGAGAGTTAGACCCCAATCATAATTTACATTTGCAGATATGCAGATCTCTGAGTGCATGGCTTCTGCCCTGATTACTAATTAATGAGCTGCAAACCTGCCTGTGGGAGCAAACAGTGCTGATTATGTCAGTCTTGGGGGACGGAGACGTGCCGCGGTCTGAGAAGGTAGAAGATTCCTTTAACACACACTTTAGTATATTCAAAGAACAAAATGGGGACAGAAGACGGGTATAGATGGAAGCAGCAAGTTGGGGGAGACAAATGTGGCTGTTGGCCCTTCCGCGTCGTGGAGAGGTAAGTCTCAATGATTTCACAGATTGTGTCCCATGCATATTTTAGCACTGAGCATCCGTTTATGTAATCAGCTGGCTGAATTCTGAATGAATTCGGATGCAAATGCATCGGTGCATCTTAGAGGTGAGTGCCAGGGAGGAACACACCAGAGGAGGAGAAAAGAGAGCGGGGTTCCTGGTGGGCGAGCCCTTTTCCACTCCTCTGCTCTGCACACCCTGAGATCCTTCCTCCCCATCGGGGTTCCTGGGCTGCATGGTCTGTGGGAGGGGGACCAACTAGAGACAAAGACCACTGAGTCACCACACAAAGCAAGCCCTGAACAGAGGGGCACAGAAAACCATTTCCCGTAACGTCTTTACACATCTCGACACCAGAGACCTACGAGGTGGGAGAGCGAACTTCTCTAGCCTCCAGGTGCAGGGCAAATCCCGGGAGCAGGTGCCCTGCCTCTCCCGGAGCGGAGGCACGTGAGGCCGGCTCCTCCCTCCCCCGCGGACTTCCTCATTGACACAGACAGACAGCAGTACACGAGACAGTCACCACCTACCGTTCGACTTTTCACTATCTGCAGGTTTCATCTGGATGGGATGGTGCATCTAAAAACACAAAAACGAGACAGTAAAGGCAGGTTGAACAACTGCGTGCAGGTCTCAGAAACCCCGCACTCGCACGCTCGAGACCACGTCCTGCTCCGAGGACACATCAGTAATAACAGGATCTCTCTCTGTCAAATGTAACCCCACGAAAATGCAGCCTGCCGCGGCATTGGGGAACAGAACCCTTTGCATCACTGGGCCCCACGGCACAGGACTGGGCTTTGCAGCTGGACCTGAGCTTGCAACCCGGTTCTGACACTCAGCAGAGTTTCTGCCTACATCGGGCAGGCAGGTTTGGCTCCGCCGTTCATCATCACCGCCACGTGAACTTGGGCGAGTGTCCTAACTTCCCTGAGACTCAGTTTCCTTATAGTGCAACAGAGGTGACACCAGCATGGTGGGAACGAAATGAGCAAAAGGCACGTAAAGGGGGTGTCGTGAACAGCGCACAGGACACGCTGAGAGAAGTGAGCTACTGTTACTCCGTAGTATGTCACACATTTCAGTGCAGATGGTCTCTGTTTTGCTGGTGGCCATGTGCTCTGCTGCATGATCTTTCTTAGATCTCATGGTCATGGGAAATTTGAAGGTCTAGCGGTTGATTGACTGAGGCGCGATTATGTACGTTCTCCAAACACCAGGTCTGACCCAGGAATGCGGAGCTCCTAAAGGGACGGAGGGGGCGGGGGAGGAAGGGCAGGAGGCATGAATCTTGGGATCGGGACCTCTCGGTCCGTGTGCAGGGGCAGGAGGACCTTGGGACAAAGCGGCGCCGAGGTCCTGAGTCGCGGTGCCTCAACGCTCTGTGGCTCTTCACACAATGCCCACCTCACTGCTGCGCGATCCACCGAGTGCTGAATGCGACCACCATTTCCAATGAAAATAAATTCCCCCAACCACGTTCAAAGGTCCTCTCACTTCCTACTTCATCAGACCCCGAGGAACCTCAGAGCCCCGGTGTAGATGGAATCACTGGCCGTGCAAATGCTTTTATTCGAATGGGTCCCATTCTCACTGAACCTCTAATCCCCCCAGTGGACTGCCAGCACTTGCAAGCCCCAGCTCTGGGTTTTATCCAATTTAAAGGAAAGCGGAATGGTACTTGCCTCCGGCACTTAAATGATGGGAAATTATCATCAGGCAGTCAGGGGCCTGTGGAGCTAGTGCCTGGCAGGGTCTTCAAAACACAAGGGGAACAGCAAAGAGGCAGTACTATCAGGGGACAAGGGGCTGAATAATTCAGAGCTGCCTCGTCTGTTCTAAAAGGCAAGATGCTCTCGCGCACAGGACACAGGCCTTGACATGTGGGGTCTATTCGGATTCCTGCTCTATTAACACATTCAGTTTGTGGAGGAGAGACTAGAATGACAATGGGACGTCCACGGGTCAGCAAGTATTGTTTCAGAAAAGATACTTTTCGATCTTTTCAGAAAAGACTGCCATTTATCCCTAAAAAGCAGACTGAAGTAAAATGTGGAAAGGCCTGGTTTGGGCTGGGTAAGGTGAGCTCCGTCCTACGCTAATGCTCGGGGAAGATGGGCTGTGTCCCTGAGGGGCTATCCCTCTAGCCGGCCTTTGCCCATCCACTCAGCACAGAGGGGTGAAGCACCCACTTGGGTCTCAGGCTCTAGGCTAGGAACTGGGGGAGGAGGCCCAGGGAAGAAACTCAGGCCCTTCGGGTGCTCAGTGTGTCTGGGAGGTGGTTGATGTGCCAGCAGTGCCAGGAGCCACGTGAGAAGTGCTCTGCTAGACCCAGAGCAAGCTTGTGCAGGAGCTCACGGGAGGAGACACTCACTCTGCCTGGGGAGGAAAGCGAAGGCTCTTAGCAAACGGGATATGTGATTTGAGTCCTAAAGGCCATGCTGGACTTGCTGGCAGAAAAGGGGGAGATGGCATCTGAAACCAAGAGAATATCGTGTGCAAGGCGCAGTGGTGAGAAAAAGCACACTTCCTCCTAGCGAGGAGGCCAACATGTGTGTGGGGAAGGGCGCACAAAGACGCAGTTGGCACCTGGGTGTCCGACATCCTGCCTACGAAGGGACTGAAATTGTGTCTAAAAGTCAAGGCGGGCATAGAAGATTCGGGGAGCAAGGGCCATTAGAGCAAATCTGAATTCCAGAGAGAAGTCTTTTCTGGCTACAGTGTGGTGGGCAGATTATAGAAGAGAGGTACTGGGGTGGGCGGTGGGGGGATGGGGAGACAGCTGAGAGGCTACTGGGAACATCTGAGTGAAACTGATGACGGTCTAAACCCCAGAGGCAACTGGCTGGTTGTGGGGAGGCGGGGGAGAGAGAACCATCACGGGAGCATGGCCAGATCGGGGAAACATGAGAAAGTGGTTGTGGGGGGAGACTGCTTAGTGCAGGTCTGGACACTCTACACCCGAGATGTCTGGGGCTGGAGAGAAGTTGGGGGTGCGCATCTCAGGCTGTAGCTACGGCTCTGGGGCCATGGGTGTGGGTGACACTGTCCAGGAGGAAACGTGAAGTGAAAAGAGCCAAGGAATATCAAGAGAATCATAGAATATCAAGAAAGAGGAATGGAAGAGGGATGGAGAGGAACAGCAGGTCCCACAGCAGTCTCGGGGGAGAGCTTCCAGAGCAAGGCCATGGTCAGCACATGCGTCGCTCGCTGCTATGACGAAAATGCCCAAGGATCCTTTTGGCTATGACAGTACGATACTCTTCTGGGAATTGATCAAAAGCAGCTTCTGTGAGGTGGTGGGGCCCAAACACTAAATTATAGAGTGGGGGAGTTACAGGGAGAGCAGCAGGAGAGAGGAGAAATGGACACGACTATCTCAAGAAGATTCACTGTCAAGGGCGGGAGGGGAATATGAAAAGCTCAGTGGAGTCAGGGGCAGAGAATGAGAAGGCAGAGTCTGTCTTTTCCAGTCTTTTCTTTTCCATACAGCTTTTCCAACGACCTGTGAAACTCAGATGAGAGTCACAGGCGGAGGCAAGGAGAGAGGAGGCAAGTGTACCCACACTACCTACGGGACACGAAAATGAACCAAAAGGACTCCTGCCCTCAGCGAGCTTTCGATCCATCATGGCGGCTCATGTGCACAAAGAAAGAAGAACAAACTGGCCAGCATTAGGAAAGGCCCCCAGACAGAGCACAACGGGCATTCAGATGGACCTCCGATGCAGGGAGGTCTGGGGCAGGAGCTCTGGGAGCTTCTGCAAGAACAGAAATCATTCTGCCCTAAAGCTGGAAAGGGCCCAGGGAGCATCCAGCCCAATGCTCTCCATTTCTACGTCTGAAGGGAGGCCTGACTTCACTAAGGACACACACAACTGACTAACGCCAGAGCTGGGAATCAAAACTCTAAGCTCTCGCCCTTTAACCCAGGGCCGCTGACCCGCAGATCACAGTGCTTCTCTGCTAACCGCCCGACACGGGACTTGGACACATGAGCCTATGATGGAGGGTGCAGGCCCCACCCACTGAAGATGCTGCTATCCCCCATCGGGCAGAGGTCGCCCTCCCTCCTCTGACCTCCCCGAACCCGTTATCCATGCAGCTCTGTGACAAGTATTACTCTAAGACATGACTCTTGGTTTTCCTGCAGCTGCCAGGAGACCCAGCTCTGTTCCTGACCCGAGACTGTCCCAAAGGCTCTGGATAGAAGATCAGTAGTAAGAACTCGGCCATCACTCCTGCAGACTTGAACTCCACTGTGGTCTTCCCCCGGCCCTGAGAGAGGGAAAGTCAGCTGCACAAATCTGGGCTGTCAGAGCATGGCGAATTCTGAATGGGCAGTCGCCCCCCCCCTTCAGGTATGTTCTGAAGACTACGGAGGTCATGTGTGTAAAGCACCGTGACCTTCTTGGAGAAAGGTATTCGATCAGTACTGTATTAAGAATGGCTCCTTGTCAGTAACAGTTCATTTGAGTCATGGTTTTACGGGATGTAAACATCAAGAAGACCGAAAAAAACCACCACCACCACCACCACCAACAACAACCAAAAAACCTAGTTTGGAGGAATTGTTCTTGTAATGGTCTTTCATCTTCTTAAATCTCATGAGTCCAAAGAAGTTTGGGAGATTTGTTGAGTGGAGCGAGAAAGTGATTGGAAAGGAGCCCACATTCTAGCGGAAAGTTTCAAGGTGTAATAAAGAGATTCCCTTCCTACCACAGGAAATGGTTTCAAAGATGTGATGCACCCGGACTAGCACTACGTGTTTGTTCACTGATTTCTTCGTTTACCAGACGCCCTGTTAGATGCTGTGAACACATGGATGGAAGAGTCTGGACCCACTGGAGCTTATAATATGGTGGGGGCGACAGACACATCAGTGGCACACGCACACTGAGACCTGTGGTGTGGGGACTCAGAGATGCCGGACGCACACCAGGGAGGGCAAGCCAGAGAAGGTGCGTGAGCCCAAGCGGTGTTCGAGTTCAATCCTGAAGGAATCCTAATGCTCCAGGACCTGAGGGAAGGATGTCTCAGAGCAGAGAACACGCACCCAAGACACAGAACAAGAGAAAACCAGCCATGCTGCTACAAGAGAAGAGGGTGACAGCCTTCTAACCAAGAGAAGGAGGAACAGAAGTCACTAAAGGAGGTCACTTACCAAAGACGAAATACCTAAAGCACGACAAGGCTAAGAACGAGGGACGTGTTGGGGGAGTGGAGAATTTCAAGATGCAAACTCAAGCTTGAATGAAAACTCAGAACCAGACTGACGGCCAGCAGCACACCTCCACCACATAGAGAGCTAAACATGAGAGACCGGGATGCTCTGACTGCTGCTTCTCTAGACTGTGTCTGATGGGGGAAAGTGGCTGCTCCTGCCGCCTGAGGGGACGGGGGTGTTTGGGGGGGCCCAGAGCCTCTGCTCTGCACCTGGAGGTCCCAGATGACAACTGCAGATCAGAGGAAGGGCCTGGGAATTCGGCCGTCAGGCTTCCAATCCCCTCATGCCTCACCCATCCTAAGGCAACGTCAGAGTCGGGCTCGAGGGTGGTTCCCTAGAAGAGGACAATCTTTAGGAATTTTTGCAAGGAGTCTCCTAGGAGACACATGCTAACGAGGTCAAATCTGCGTCTTCCTAAGCATACGGGGTGGGCGGTGTCCAAAAACATCTCCAGGGGCCCGTACTGTCCCGGTCTGTCCATGCTGTTGGCGCACACACGCCAGCCCGTGACATCCCCAGGGCAGCTTCCCGAGGCGCGGTGGAACAGGAGTCGTGAGTCTACTACTCGTGTCCCAGTTAGCTGTCCTCCGAGCGAAGCAAGACAACAGGACCCCCCGTCAGCATGGTGCTTGTTCTGGGGACACGCCAAGATCAATCGTTTTTGAAAATAGACCCAGTTTGTGGCAGTAAATTTGACTTAACATACTGCATCAAGTTTGCATCTCTGTGAAGAAAGCCTTCTAAATCTATTTCCTTGAAGATTTCCTTGCCCATGAATTTTTCATTTCACTGTAGAACAACATTTTGCCTCAAGTTACACATGAAGGTAACTGGTGAACGTCTTGGTCTCTAGCCCGGTTTGTGTAAGAACAGATGGAATCTAACAAGAGGGGACATTTTAAAAGCTCCTTCCCTCCTGTAGCGGGGAGGGGGGCAGTGATGACTGGAGCCAGGCGCGTTCCTGAGAAATCAGCTGTTGAATTTCGGTGACATCTGGGTATTAAGTGCTGCGTTCCTCGTACAGAAGGTGGGACCTCCCCGAGAAGAGGACAGTTACTGCGGGTCGCTGGGGTCCGTGTCTTGGGGACCTGCTCAGGCTCCCAGGGAGTGGGGGCTTCTTGAAGGTCAAGGGCAGAGGCTCGCAGCAGATCTGAGCATGGCATCGGGGACGCGCAGGCTGCTCTCCCCTGGCGTGGGCCCTCTCGTGGGAAGCGGTCGGTCAGCGTCGGGGCGCGTCAGCCTTCTGGTACAAAGCCTCCCCCTCTCTCCCAGCTCCTAACGAGTGAGTGGCACTTGGGCGTCCATCCCCTTGTCCCCCTGTATACACGCGGGGCCCCAGACTGGGCTTTCCCACCGCTGGTCTTCAGAATGGGGGTCCCCTGACAGGCCAGACGCTCCTCACTCCCGAGCGCGCTGCCCTCCGATCGGCACGGAAGCGCCCGGCTGCGGCTCCTGGAAATGAACACGAGGATGTAACGTTGGCGCAAAGCCACCGCGCCAAGTCCGTGGAGGTCACCGCACGTACAGGGAGCGGCGCAGGACCCTGGTGACGGCTGTCGCCGCCAGCCTCACGAGTCCCGTCATGTCACAGCGACAGAGATGCGCTGAGCCTGCCGAGCGCCAGCATTCCTGAGCCGCGCTCTCGGGAGCTCGTGTGACATCCGAGGTCTGGCGTGGTTTCTCCAAACCTGTCTGCCCTGGTGCCATGACGAGCAAAGGGCGGGGGGGGGGGGGCGTCCGAGCTTCGAGAGCCGGTGTTAACACTGAGTCTGGAGGGCCTGGGGGAGAGAGACACGGCTGACTTCTCCCACCGAGGAGAACTCGTGTTGAAACTTGTTTAACCCCAGCCATCACCGATTGATGAGTGAACCACCTTTAACACGAGATTCAATAAAACATGCCATTTTTGAACCTGAAGTGGGTTTTACAGAGTCACTCTTTGGCATCTCATTACTAAACCGTCTTGACCCCCTGAGGGAACAGCCGTGAGGGTACATATTATAAGCTCACTGCCCATAAAATATTTAAAGGGAGGGAAGCGGGGGGAGGGAAAGACGTGACTTCACACAAGAGCCACGCACCAAGTGAGAAAATGACAGCACTCCAGTGCCTCAAGACCAATGGGAACTCTCCTTTCCCTCCGTGACGGTGCAGACCCAGCTGGTGCAGACCACTGCCCGCCTCGCAGCACAGGACACCGTGAAACACCCAGAGCACCTGTACTTCTCGCATTTTTCTCCAAAAAGGTGGTTCGAGTGGGAAAAATAAGTTTCAAAAGATCAGCCTCCCCCGGGAGGCGTGCCATGCCCGCGGAGGAAAGCCCGCACTGTCAAGGGGACCTCCCTTGCAGCGAGGCTCCCCAAAGCCATGTCAGCTGGCCGGGCTCTCCAGGCAGGCGAGAGTGGCATTTTTGGTCATGGTTCTCCAAGGCTCGGTGTCAGGGAGGGTGAAGAGAGACAAAGGTGGCTTTCGGAATGTTGACTGAGCCTTCCTAAGAACCTTAGTCCGGTCAACTTGCGAAGACATCTTTAACGGAATGGCACGTCTGCCGGAAACAGGATGAGCCAAATCGAGTGTGGCATCGGCCACAACGAGCTGGTAAGGGAAGTAGAGAATTCAGGAAACTTTCTGATTTTTTTTTTAAAAGATTTTATTTGTTTATTTTCAGAGAGAGAGCGTGCGCGCACAACATAAATGGGAGGGAAGGGACAGACAGAGAGAGAGAAAGAGAAGCAGACTCCCCACTGAGCAGGGAGCCCGATGCGGGACTCGATCCCAGGACCCCAGAATCATGACCTAAGCTGAAGGAAGATGCTTAACTGACTGAGCCACCTGGGCAACCCCAATTTTTGAGATTTGTATATGTGTGTGTGTGTGTGTGTGTGTGTGTGTGTGTGTGTGTGTGTGTGTGAAAACAGAGGAAATCCTTCCTTTTCATTTGTCTTGTGCCAAAGACTGCTGTAGGCTTTTTTTTTTTTTAAGATTTTATTTATTTATTTGAGAGAGAGTGAGAGAGAGCATGAGTGAGGAGAAGGTCAGAGAGAGAAGCAGACTCCCCGTGGAGCCAGGAGTCTGATGCGGGACTCGATCCCGGGACCCCAGGATCATGACCTGAGCTGAAGGCAGTTGTCCAACCAACTGAGCCACCCAGGCGTCCCTGCTGTAGGCTCTTTATGTGTCTTAACTGTTCCAACAACCCCGAGACAGGTACATGTGGGGAGCCAAGGAGGGTTGGGGAGCGAGAGAGGGAGGGCCACGTAACCTGGTCCAGACAGCGAGCAAGTCAGTCGTGGAGCAGGGGTTGACTCGGGTCTGTCCCAGGCTGGAGCGTACGTCCCCGACACCCCTCTATCCTGCCTCTGGCACATATCCACACAGTTGTGCTGTGAGTGAGTTCGGGGTTTCTAAGAAGCAGTAAAATTACCATAGTTCCCCTCTTCCACACGAAACACAAAGCTTGTCTAGTTGTAAATTTCTTCCCTCTTAGCTCATACGCGCGCGTGGGCAGCATGCACAGGCATATGCGAGGACATATGCGTGCGTGTGTATTTCACACGCATGTAAGACACATCCTAAGTTAGCCTCAAAACAGGAATTGCTGGGTTTCCTCCATGAAAAAGGTGGGAAGAAAATGCAAACGGCTGTAAGGATGGAAAGCAAAAGCGCACAGCCCTACAGCCATGCTGGGAAAAGTACTGCCCACCGAGGAGGCGTCCGACCATATGCATGTCCTAGTGCAGACGCTCAGTGCCGCTTCTCCCAGAGCCCCTTCGTCAGGCCCTTCTGAACAAGACACACACCACGGCATCAGACCCTGAGGTCTGTTTCACGGGCCAGGCTGTCTGAAATGTCCCCCCTGACCCTGATGAGATGTGGACTGATGATGACCAACTTAGCTTTCATCTAGCCTCAGAGAGGATCCCTGCCATGGACTGATCCTACATTTTGTGGTTTCCGCCCAAATGGGTGGTGCAGTAAAGTACTCAATCTGTGTGGACCACCTGGAGTTGGCCGAGCATCACGGACACCAGAAAGCCGTGGCAGGCGGCTTTACTTTTTACATTAACTGACTGGATTGCACAATGCCCGTCTATTTGAACATGGCTTTGGGAAGTCTGGAGACAATGGAGTTCGCAGCTGCCCTCTCGAGACGGAATTCCTTGGTGGAAGCAGAGCGCGTAGGATCCATCTCCACTTTGGAGCCCATGGCTGTCCCAGATCACGTTTGGGCACTGCCACGAACGGAGCTGACGTGGTCAGGGTGTAGAAAACTTGCAACCGGTGTTTGCTAACCCAAATTTTTACAAAAGTGATCCAAGCCAGGGGGGAAAATGTGGCTTTGAACATGATGACAGTAAAGAAACAAGAGTCACCTTTTCTCTTCCCACGGCAAATCACAACCAGGGGAGAACACTCGGAGTGGAAAGAACTATTTCTTCTCCATAGCCCCTGACTGATACCTGCAAAGTGTTTAAAGCCCCCAGGGCAGAAGGCGGAATGAAGTCATTACCATCCTTAGTATTTTACGGAGCAAAAAGGTTTTCCGGAGGTGGGGAGAAAAGGTCCCTTCAAAGCCAGGATAACACACTGGGGAAGAATGGCTCTTCTGGCTCAACTGGCTCTTCTGGCTCAATTGGCTCTTCTGGCTCAACTGTATGCAGCCAGTTTCATTCACCTCCGAACCCAGGAGAAAAACCCACAGAACCCAAATTCTAGATCTGCGTTTGGCCCATCGGGCAGCAGGGCAGCCTGCTTAGCTGTAAGGACACTATTTGCGTTCCTAGTACCATCATATGCGATACCAGAGGGGAGAAAAACAAGCAGCATAACCATTCAGTCCTGGGGAAAATTGTTTTTTTAAATAAAATAAGTAAAATAAAATGTGGCGGGAAAATTAGATTACTCTGGGTGGAATTCTATAAGAGAATCTGGAGTCTGTTAGGGTGATTAAGTCATCGTTTCTGACAGATTCCTCTAATTGGCTGTCAAGTGCCATGGCACAGCCCCATCTGTGAGCCAGTGTCCTCATCACTGAGCCTGGTCACCTTCGGGTCGCACCCACACACCCAAGAGAAGCTCCAGCCCGGCATCTACTGTTCTCATGAGCTCTGATTAGGTTCTGTGTTTTCATATTAAATAGTAACACAAGCTCCCATTTTGCTTTATTTACTCCTTAAATTACAAGAAAAATGAACAGGCTCAAAGGAGGAGGGGCGGGGTGCGAGGGAAACGGAAGTGTCACAACAAAGGGGGAGTGTTTGGTGGCTCTCGGGAGCCTGGCTGTTCAAGGAGAATGTTACTCGGTTCCTAGTTTGATTTTGCTGGAAACTATTATAGTATATTACTGAGAAAGGTTAACCTGTGTCTGTCTGTAACCCTCCAGTCAAGTTTGGTACCTCATTAGCGGTTCCGGTAGAAGGGCACTGCTACTGTGTTTAGCAACACTGTAAACAGAAAGGTCCCCCCCCCCTTTTTTTTTTTAAGATTTTATTTACTTATTTGACAGAGATCACAAGTAGGCAGAGAAGCAGGCAGAGAGAGAGGGGGAAGCAGGCTCCCCGCTGAGCAGAGAGCCCGATGCGGGGCTCGATCCCAGGACCCTGGGACCATGACCCGAGCCGAAGGCAGAGGCTTTAACCCACTGAGCCACCCAGGCGCGCCCCCCCCCCTTTTATTTATGACAATTCAGGCCACCCCTCTCGGTCACTGCACCTTTTGGATATAAGCGGCCGTTCACCCACGAAGTTGAGCTCCCAAATAAATTTGGTGAAAAGCAGAGCATGACTAGTTAAAACTGTAAGACTGTACTTTGCTTTGTCTAGAATCTTGAGATCTGTATGTTTTAATGACCAAAAAGCACTGGAGGGCACAAAACCGTTCTAGAAATGAAGACGGACGGGCAGACTCACTGTAAGGAAAGGCTTGGAGGATCGCAGGGCTGCTGGGACCGCCCCAAGGGCAGCAGAAGACCACCCGAGGGTTTCGTGCGACAGCTGGGAGATCACAATCACTACTGATTAATGAGCCAAAATTAAGAGAAAGGTAATAATTTGCCCTTATTACTAAATGGGAAAGACACAGATATCCTTTCTAATCATGATTTCTTTTTGATTGTGGAATTGTCTTCCAAAACCAGTGATGGATGCTCCAAGAGCCATTCTTCCAGATGTTACCCAGATGCTAAATTCGACATGCTTGCCTAATCGAGCCACACAAAACACACGCTGAAATAATAAGGCCTGGTCCGGTCGTTAAGGAGGGGCATCAATGGCCTGGGTAGTCCGTTTATATTCCCTATACTATGACTCCACATGCTGCAAACTGAGCATAATCTCATACTTTAAGACAAATGAGTCCGTTTAAAAATAAGTTGTCCTTTTGACATTGGCTTCTGCCGGTAATGGCCATCCTTGGGCTCAGCTCTCACACAGCCTTGGGATAAAGGGGAACCCAGCCAGCCAGGCTCACGGCGGCTCCTTTCTCCAACACCAGCCATTTTCAGGTCATTCACCACTACCTTGTTCTCTGAACCCCCGTGAATGGGGACGAGCGGAGCCCTGCATGCTGGAGTGCGGATCACGGGGCCTCCTTCTGTGTGGGGACGCCTCCTTGTTGACCTGGCCCTTCTGCGCCTGTTCACTCCCTGTGAACCCAGCCCGGAGGCCTGGCCACGCTGGGAGCTCTCTTCCTCCCTGGGGCTCGACCCAGTTCCTGGCAGTTCCTGGTACCACTTCCCAGAATCCTCTCGGTCAGCCATTCAGCCACAGCCCTGCCGCATCCCCGCAGGAAATACCCTTTGGATGGCACAACCTGCTGGCCTGCCCCTGAGTTTCAGTCACCCACTGGAGGCTGGCGCACTGGCTTAGATAGCTGCTGGGTCCGTCTCCCCAGACCCGCACCTGACCGCCGCTCTGGCTTGGCCCTACGTTTGCTGAGTTTTCTTCCCCTAGGAATTCTCCGTGTAGATCTAATTTCCCCTCAATTTGTTTTCCTTCTTTACTCCTTGCTATTTCTTCTGCTGCTGCCACCTTGCTTCCTGCTCCCTCAGACTCCTGAAATACCACCCACCCCCCCCACCATTTCCAGTCCTTGCTGTCCAAGGATCTCATACACCACTGCCTTTTTAATCTGCCTAAAACTCTGGTCTAGTAATTTCTGTCTCTTGCTCAAAAACTTTCCATGATCTGCCAAATTAAATTCCAGCTCCTTGGCCTTCCAAACAACTCCACGCTTTGACCCCAAATTACCTTTTCAGGCTTATTTCTCCTGATTGCTCAACATTTCTCTTCAACACCAGTGGAACTGGACAATTTCCTCGTACGGGAACTTCATCCATACGCTTATCCACAAAAAGGCGCAGCGACCCTCCCCAGGCATAAAGAGGTGGTATTTCCTTTGCCGGCAGGACCACTGTATATCCGGCACCTAGGAACTCCTGTATGTTATTGGGTTGAATCGTGTGCATTGCCCTTTTGTAGATCATAAACAGGGACAACGTCATAGACTGCAACCTTGTCTATTGCATAGCAATGAACCTGCATGACGTTCTTTCCAACGCACTTGTGAGACGTGCCCATGTTCCATTCAGGTAGGTTCTTCCCTTTGTAAGGTTTGAGAGCTTTCCAGTAATTCATCCGCACTATTTATGAGCTGTACGAAGGCAATTAAACGTGAACTTGACACAAAGCAAAACTACTCCCCGTACCAACCGTGGAGCCCATGGGCGTTCTGGGGGCTGCGCCGGCCTCCCTTCGCCCACTCTCTGCGGCTTCGACACTGTTAAGATTAGCGCCACTTTATCCTGTAATCTCAGGTTCCCTCTCAACTTTAAGGCTATCAAGCAAATCTTTAAAACCTCTGGTTCAAAACTAACTTGGGAAACTTAAGCCCGCTGCATCTGCTCTTGAACCTTCTGACAAGGTACCAGCGTCTCATCAAATCCACAGAAAAGCCCCACTGAGTTTCGTGTTCTACTGATCCTTCCCTAGCTTAGTGTCAGAGTCGGGAGCTGTTTGAGTTGCTCTCGTAGCCATGTTTATTAATTAGTGTCTAACATTTCCATCTCTGTGAGTTGCAACCTCTCATAAAAAATGCATTGGGGCGCCTGTGTAGCTCAGTCATTGGGCATCTGCCTTTGCCTCGGGTCATGGGATCGAGCCCCGAGTCGGGCTCCCGGCTCAACGGGAAGCCTGCTTCTGCCTCTCCTGCTCCCCATGCTTGTGGTCACTCTCTTGCTTGCTCTCTCTCGTGAAATAAATAAATAAAATCTTTAAAAAAATGTGTGGTTTGATTGGCTTAGGAGTGACAACTCCATTTACATTAGACAAATAAACACCACACCTCACTCGGTGGCCTCTCTCCATTTGTTTCCTTAGCTCCCTCCGTGGCCTTTGCGATTTATACTAAGTGAACGAAAGCAGATAACTTGTATCATTTTCCTCTCTTAATCACGTTTAGGCAAAAATAATTAAGTATCTTTAAAAAAAAAAAAAAACAAATGAGGCTGGTTTTTAAAAAGTGATTCCTTACTAAAAAGAGATGGCAAGTTTGAAAAAAAAATGCCTTAAGGGCCATTTCATATTAGCCGTTTAAAATGTAAATCCATTAAATGTCTGAGCAAGACATCTGATATTGTTTTTAGCAACTCTATTCATTTCGCCTTCCACAGAGTCCTAAACTTTGGCTGATATTTTGCCAAATGAAGATCTCTCCTCCAGCGCGGCTAATTCTTTATGAGTTCAAGTTTGATTTTCCTGTCTCGTTTTGATTTCTACCTTCCATTCTCACATGTGAGGTCGTTTACCAACTTTGGAAGTTACTTGTTGGCAGCGCTCAGGGAAATTATGATGGTTCAATTTCTATAAATACCCTTACCCTGCAGCTCCGTCTTCTAAAGACCAGATTCTGGTTTGGGCCTTTGAGTACATAGTACTATAACCAAAATTCACATGGCAGAGAAAAACTCAGAAAGGGGGCACATTATGAATATGGGAGACATTTTTACATTAAGGAAGAAACGCAAGAAGCCTTTGTTGATAGCACCTGAACTGCGACGACTGATCTATTTTGATGGTTTCTTCTCTGAATGAGGTATTGGGAAATCGGGGCTGCTTTATTAGTTCGATAATGGAAAGAACATCACAGTTACAATCACAAGGTCTGGGGTTGAGTTGTGGCCCAACTGGGCCAAGTCCAGGTACCTACGGTCAAGCCTCTTGGCCTCCTTAAGCCTCGGGGAACTCTTATTTGAAGCAAGGATCATAATGGAAACCTCAATGCTTGATTATGAGGACTGAATCAGATAATAAGATGCAGAGAAACCTGGGATTATCAACTCTTATTTCCTTAATTCATTTAGGAGTTACAACCAGAGTAAAAACTGCCCTGTGACCACACATGTTCATGCCTCACCAAAAATGACAGTCTTCTGGATTAAAAAAATTTTGAATTAGAAAAAAAAGAACAAAGTAGAGTAGGGGTCTAACCTGACCAAAAGGATTGCAAGGGAGAGCCCAAGTACAGGGACCACTCTCCCACCTCCCTCGTGTACCCCACCAGTGTGTAAAGGACCCTTGAGATTTTTTTATATTGAGAGTCTCGATGAATGGAAGCTATTCCTGAGTTCATACATTCAACACACATTTGTTGAGCAGCATTTCCAGTGTGAGGCTGGGCTCTGAGAATGCTCTCTCTCCTTGAGGCGCCTGGAGCTCACTAGAGGAGAGAGGGGTAGATGCACGATTGCGGGGAATGACATTCAGCAAGAACAGGCTGAGTCTTGGCATCTGCTCCAGTGGACTACAAGTGAAGGAATATTCAATTTCACCCTCACGGAAGTGAAACGACGCTTGTGTGGGAGCCTATGGCTGGAACGTAGCGTATGAACAGGAGCGTCATAGAAGCTGGAGAAAAAGTAAGGGACACAGTGTGGAGGTTGGATCTCGCCCTCAAGACCACCAGGTGTGTCCATTTTCTCTGCCATAAGACACAACACAACCACATTCACACACTCCTGCAGCACACCAGGCATCATGGGCGACCCCAGTGTCCTAATTCTACCCCATCCTCTCCCACTCACAGAAGCGTCTGGAAGATGAATGAGTGTAGTCATTACAGGGAAAACTTCGAGAATCTCTTAATCCCTTCTATGCTTTCATTAGCTGAGGTGACAGCTAGTCCCAACTGATAGAGAGGTCAGAATTCCAGAGATGTTGCTAAGGGGGAAAATGGGATTTCCTTGATGATCAGAAATGGGGTACAGAGATGGGGCCATATGGGAAGAGGAGGGGTTGAGGACTTCCAGCTTTCTGTACTGGGGGGTGTCCCCATCCACTCAGACAGGTACCATGTGACTGGAGCCTGGGTGCTGGCGGGAAGATGGCTTTAGTATTACAGTTGCCTGTGGACCAACTTTTGCATGGAACTTTCCAGAACCAGCTAGAATCAGAGAAGACAGATTTCAAGATCAAGATTTGGGAGGCAGCAAGGCACTGAAACCAGAGGCAGCCTGAGGATGACAGAAATCAGAACCAGGCAGAGTGAGAACGAATGGGTGTAAACAGAATGCTGGGGCAGAGTTCTCTGCTTGCTATCCTTGCGAGAAACAGCATGGTCCTTTTTACTGGGGGAAAGTAGGTGATCAATCACTTGTCTCTGCTGCCTACTGGAGGCACCTGGAAGGCGTGTGGCTTGAGATGTCTTGAGAGGTTCTCTCCTGCCGTGAACTCTGCTCCATCCCCCCACCCCCTCCAGCTTCTTCCCCGTTCCAAGCTTTAGGCCAGACCCAACTTCCTCTCCGTAAATCGGTGCTGAGCCCAGCCAGCCTGGGTAATTATTCTTTCATCGCTTAGAATTTTGTTAAAGTCGAAGGTCACTTTTTGTTTTCCCACTAAGGCCTTTTAAAGTTACCATGGGAAATGTTTAAGATCGGCATTACCGTACGACTCGAAGGGCGTATCATGTTAAGAGAAGAGAGTCTAGATGAAACCCGAAGAATTCCAACTCCAACATCGGTCCAACCAAATGCTGCCAAAGATACTGAAGGTCACGGTCCGTGGGACGCTATTCCGGGGCCCAGGCAATGTGTACCGACGGCTTCGAGAGACCTGCCTTGCAAGAGGTCCGGGACGTGCATGCAGAGGATTTTTCCATTTTCCTCTTCCCGTCCCAGAACGTGGGTGGCGACCTCCCATGAGGCGAGTCGCACAGAACTGTGACATGGGTGCGCCCTTACGGACAGGTGTGACACACTTCCACTTGGCCAGCGTCGTCAAAGCGCCCTGAGGAGGCATCTCCAAGGACGGCCACAAAGACCAAAACGTCCTCCCGCTTGCTCTCTCCCTCCCTTTCACGGTTCATCAGCGGGGCTGGGAGTCTAGAGCTCGTCTTCTCTAATGAGCTGATGTGCGGACGGTGGCCGCGGCCTCCTGCTGCCACGAGGGGTACGGACTTGGGCTTCTTCCCAAGGCCAAGGGCGAGGAGCTCAGCCCATGGCAATCAGAGTCACTGTGAGCAGCGATGGGACAGCACGGGTTGTCGACCTCTGAAAATGCGCGGCTGGGCAGGAGAAGCCCCCCTGTAGCCCCAGTCTATTAACTCAGCTCCAACCGGGGAGCCAAACTCAGAAGTGGGGAGAGGAAAGCGAGGAAGAAACGCGGTGGCCGACGTACGTCCTCCCGCGCCCTTCGGCACCTCCCTTGTCAAGGGGGGTCTGGCAGGGGCTGTGCGTGGACCGTAGGCTGCCCGCAGGCGGCACACGGGATGTGGCCCGGCTTCTGAGGTGAGGTCAGAGAAGAACGATACCGATGATGCTTTTGTCCTCGGGGCGCACGAACTCAGCGGAGGGCTCGTGTCGCAAGCCAGCTCGGCGGCCGTCGGCGAGACAGACACAAGGTGTTTGCTTGCGTAAGTTCCCACGGAGGCCCGATGACTTGACTCTCTCCTGCATATGCCTTTCCGGGTCCCCCTTTCCATGCCGGTCCAACACACCCTCACAGGAGGTACGGTACCCCAAATGCGTCCTCTCCTCGGGGTGCGCTCCTCTCTGGGCCCGGCCCCTCTTGGCTTCCTTTCCTGAACCGAGTCCCTGGCTCCTCGGTTCACCTTCTGCTTCCCATTCGGTCACGGCCGCCGCTCATGCGCTGACACAGTTCTGCCAGCGGCGGCGGGACCCGGGCCAGTGCTGGCCATGGCGGTTTGAGTTTTCTGTGGCAACACAGGACTCCGTGCTCAGAGACCGCGGCCCGGGACTCTGTTGTACTTCCAGGGACTGTGGACAACCGACGTGTGACACCCAACCCAGCTCGGCCAGAAGGCGGGATGGAACGCCAGAACCCACTCCGGGGAAATCCCACAGCCGCCCCGTAGGACAGGGGACGTGCTTTCCAGGCCCCCCGGGTAACACACACACACACACGCACACACGCACACACATACACGCACACACACACCTCTCAGCAGGATGTTCTACCCTCGCGCTCAGGTGGGTCGTTACGTTTTCTCGGTCCGCATGAGCCTCTCAAGCTGTGGCTGCTGAGAGAGACGGGGTGGTAAGGGCTCTGCCCCCGTCCCCCGGTAAGGACCTGCAGGTCCGTGAATGTGAGGCAGGTGACGGTTTGTGCAAGGCGGGACTGCGCGGGCGAGCTATAGCTTAGCTCCGTGTGGCAGCGACCTGCTCCTCTTGCTTTAGCATGAGCTGATGCTGGTGGAAGCCTGTGCTGGAAACAGCACCAAGTGCACTCAGTGTCTCAGAGGCCGGGACACATTAATTCTGTGTCAGCCTCACTCATGTGAGATTTTCTGGCAGGTCTTTGAGAGATGACGGCACGGGGAAGACACGAAGGGGCTGCGGGGCAACAAAGGACCTGCTCCTATGCCAGCGACCTCTTTACCCCCTTCCCGACCTGTCCCCACATGGTCAGGTCACCCAGATCACTTTCCAGAACATCCACAAGGAAGTGAGGGAAGGTGGTGTGGTCTCCGGCCAAGGAGGAGCTTGGCCCTCTCCGGCAGGGAGAGGCGGGAACACAGCCACTCTGCCGCAGGAGGTAGGTGTGCACGAGCAGTCAGAGCTTAGAGTGACCTGCGACCGAGTCCTGGAACAGTCCTGGTGAGGCCTGGCACTGGTGTGGAGGCACCAAACTTCGCTATGAGTACCTAGTACCTGGGATCCAGGGCGAACGTGGGTCCAGGGCGAGGCCCCAGAGTCAGCCTCTCTGGCACATTCTTGAGGATCCCAGCACTGCTAGCCCGTGCACCACACTCGGAGCAAGGCTATCTGCGCTGGTGGGAGGCTAACCAGCCGGTGGGCATGCTCCCACGCACCCAAATGAGCAGAAGGAGGGGAAAGGTGCATCACTGTTACCTTGCCCTTGGCGCTAAGGGTGGTCATCCTCCGACAGGGGTTTCCAAAGTTGGCTAAACACTGGGATCACCTGCAGAGCTTTAAAAATACGGACGCCAGGCTCCCTGCCCCTGGGAGATCCTTGCTTAATCTGCCTGGGGCATGGCCTGGGCATATGCAATTTCAAAAGCTCTCAGGTGAGTCTGTGGGGCAGCCCAAGTTATTAGTCACTGCCCTTGCTGTAGATGCAAATGGACTTAAACTTGGGGTCACTTTTGCTTTTCTTCATCCCAGTTCACCTGTGATTTTAAGCAAATGGCCAGGAAGAACATTATTCTTATCTAAGAATAGAGGAGAAAAGGAACCATCATACGTTCACCTGCCTCACATCACACAGTGGTAATGCCATGGACAGAGGGGGCGTTTGGCCCCCAATTCCTGGTTCCTTAAGTGATGTGTCTGGTACAATCTCGTACAGAAATTGTGGCAGCGTGAGGTGCGGACAAGAGCAACAGGCTTGTGTTCGGGGGACACACACTGCTGTTCCTACTCTACCTTGCCACCTAACTGTCCTGGGCTTCTGCTTCCTCATCTGTCATGTGAGGGGGTGGACAGTACCATCTCCAAAAAACACCTTTAGCTTCCACAGTCCATGACCTGCGATGAGCCAGGGTCTGCTTTCCCCCACACGCCCTGTCTTCCTCTGCTGACCCAGAGAACCACATTCAAGCAAACAGAAAGCAAGCCTGAGAGCAGCCCCAGGGTTTCCTAGAGCCTAGGTTTGGGACTCCTCCTTTCCTTACTGATGATCATTTAGTTTTGGTTAACGACCCTCCAGGGGTTTTCCACCTGGGCAATGCTGACTCAGGCATGATCTGGGTGACTCAGGGTTAGGATCCTCTAATCCATACCCCGATGGCACTTGTGAGTTTTGGTAGGATTTGTGATTAGAGTTAATGCCTCCACGAGCTGTAGAAGAAAGCTCAGATACGACTCGTCCAAACCTAGGATAAAGTGCCTCTTCCTATTTAAGCGATAGTTGGTAAGTATGAGTGAATCATCGGATGTGAGGGACCAGTTAGGATGACAGGTAAAGTTAAACGGAATTAGAGGAGACCTGTCTTTCACGCCATCCTCGTGTCTAGGTGGAGGAGGTCAGTTACTAGCCAGAAGAGACATTCAACGATTCGTTTCCCCTAATAGTCAAAATTACTTTAATGCTCTTAAATTTGGAATGACAGACATTCCGCTGAAAGGGCAACCAGGGAGGAGGGGAAGGAAAAACAAATTATTACTGTTTTATTATTTACCGAGTATTTTATTCTTTTCATGAGCTCAGGTGTATAATTAAAGCCCTGGGCATAGTGCCCAAGACATAGTAAGTGCTCAGTAAATGTTAACTATTACCGTTATTTTTTATCAAGTGAACATTTATTGCTATTTGGTTAAAATTATCTAAATTCTGAAAGTCACTGAAAAATATCAGTCACATAGACAGAACATTTAGAAAGCCAAAATTTGCTAGAAACATACTTCAGGAGTTCCAGAACTACTGTTCTGCGTCTATGCCCAGCTTACAGCATATATGCAATGACAGTAATTAACTATTTCCTGACCCATGTGACTCGAGGACACTGGTTCTACTGTGCACTGGACCTCACGTACCACTTAGCACAAAACACCTGGGACAGTTTCCTGATACTGTATTTACATACGAGCTTTTCTGAAGAAACGAACCACAGCACAAGCGTGGGTAAGCGCACAAAGGGCAGAATTTGACCCGCAGTCACCCAGTTTAATCTTCAGGGTGCAGGTGAGTGTCTAGGGAACCTAGTTCTTCACTTTAATTTGGTCCTTCTGGTCCCTGATAAAGGAAGGGGGCACAGGACTCAGTGGCCTCGAGATCGCCGAATTCCTGGTCTAACCCCATGTGCCATCACAGGGTGTCCTGTCTCCTGCTCCCACCCCCAGGCCTGCGGCAGGGAGGCCACATGACCGAGTGTCCATGACACCCACGTATCTTCATTCAGGTCAACCAAGCAATCACGGCATGATGCCCAGATGAAACCGACCACGTCACTGTCCCTCCTGTCGCAGCTGGCACTCAGCAAAGGGGGAGAACAGAGCAGGTGGATGGATGGGGATGGAGAGAGGAGGACATCCAGGCTCCCTGGACTTGAGGGAAAGCGCCCTGCTGACCCAGTCTCCCTGCCCTGACTCTCTGGTGGCTGTGAGTGCGGCTGCCTTCCTGGGCAGCTGCGGAGGGGGCTGTGTGCGACCACTCCCCCCTCCGCCCCCCACGGTGCCGGCTGCTTCTTTTCCAGCGCCCTCTTCTGGGGTGCGGCATCTGGTCCCCGGTTTTCAGAAGCAGAGGATTTGCACGTTCTAGGGTCCCTGCAGACTCACCAGGGGGCTACGGGGTCGGGGGAGGGTGTGATGATGGAGAGTGGCTGGAATGCCTACTTCCTGGCCGGCCCGGCCTGCCTGCTGGGCCTGCTGCTTCACGCTCTGGGGGGTGAGCCACAGGGTTTGTGCCCGATCTCCTGAGATGAGCCCAGCCCCCAGCATGCCCTTCCCCTGCGGATGGACGCAGAGCCAAGAAATGGAGGGGAGGCCAGCTGGGCAGAGCTGGGCATTAGAATGCAGATTGGGGACTGGGACCGAGCGCCTGTGGATGGGGATAAAGAAAAGGACCCTAATAACATGAATGTTGATGAGATGGGGCTGGTAAAGCCATACCCCTCTGAAGAAAGGTGTTGCATTCACAATCACTTGTGCAAAGCAGTTCCTCTCACAGGAACGACTGGCTCTGCCGGGGGGCTCCCTCTTCAAGGGCCTGGTGTAAGGAACCTCAGACCCGAGTCGCTGTACCCACGGGTGGGGTCAGCCTGTGCCAGAGTGCATGGCTTTGCTCTCCGGCCAGGCGGCACAGCCCAGGGCCCCTGCCCGGGTGGCATCAGGACCGGCCCCCGGGGGAGGGCACCAGCTGCCTTCCGGGGTGGCCTGCTTAGCGAAGCACCCAGACCCGGATGCCCTGCCCCTTGGGGGAGCTCACTGTGGACACGGCCAGCTCGTGCGGTCGCGGAGCTGAGGATACAGATTTGGTTCAGGACAGCTGCCCGGGGCGCAGATGCGGGCACTCCGAGTATCACTGGAGCCATGGGAGTGCCAAGGGAGCGTACCTGCCGCTGGAGGCCTCTGGAACAGCGGAACCCGGCCAGGCCCTGGACCTGCAAGTCTCCGTGCCCCTGACCTCTAAGGGCCCTCTAAGGTCAGGGACTCATGGTCACCAGCTGTCTAACCCCGGACAAGTCATGCTCGAGTTTCCATTCCTCACCAGCCCACGGGGGCCAGAGGCTACCTGCCTGTGTTGTGGAGATGCTGAGCCCATTCTGAGCAACAGAGTCATGGAGCCTCCCCATGGAGTCCAGTACTTGGTCAGTTTTGCAGGGATCCCCGCTGCTGCGCTGGGCTGGCCTCCCGAGTCCCGCTCCCCACCCCCAGGATGTGGTGAGCACCATACCGGGCCCACTTGCAGGAGACCGCGCTACTGGGGAATTTCAGCAACGGTGGCTTCCGATTCTAGTGCTGTCACTGCTCTGCTAGGGGAGGTCAGAGAAGTTAATTTAATCTCCCAGTGCCTCAGTGTCCTCAGTACAACAAGGTGAACGCTATTAATACATCACCTTTTATTTTTAGAAGGGATGACAACACCGTAAAGCCATCTACAAACACAGGTGACTCACTTACCCGCGTTAACTGGGGACAGGAATCAAACAGATAACAGAAATCCACCAATAATCCTACAGCCTCATCAGGTTATGCGCCCTTACTTGCCAAACCAAGGCCGTAAGCAAGAAATCAGACAGACCTGTCACCCTTCATCACTTCCCCCTCCCTTCCTGTGGTGGGAAAATTATGAGTGGTAAGCTCTCTGTTGGTTGAAAACCAGAGGGGCCTGGGAAGCAGATGTCCAGAGGCTCTGAATGGTTCAGATGCATCTCTAGGAGGCACAGGTGGCCCCTGAACAGTGGGAGGGCTAGGGGCGCCGTCGCCCGGTGTGGTAAAAAATCTATGTATAACTTTGGGCTCTCGAAAAAATTAACAGCCAATAAGCCTGCTGTTGACCAGAAGCCTTATTGGTCACATGAACAGCCCATTAACTATGTTCTATGTATTATGCATTGTATTCTTATAGTCAGGGTAAGCTGGCGGAAAAAAAAAAGTGCCACTAAGAAAATCCAAAGAGAAAATCCAGTTTACAGTACTGCATTTATATAAAAATATCCCACCTGTAAGTGGACCCACGCCGCTCTAACCAGTGTGGGTCAAGGGTCAGCTGTCCTCTGAAGTCAATAACCCAGGCCTGAAGCAAACCAACTCATGTCCATCCACCTGGCTCCCTGCTCAGATGAACAGGCAGATAGACAGAGGTACACCCAGACGTTCCTCCTCAAGCAGGACACTACTGCAGACAAGGCACGGGAGGGAGAAAGTGCTGCACGACTAGAAAGGACTCTAAGAAGCAACGAGGGCAACCACGTTGTCTCCCAAGAGAAGAGGGGAAGCACTTCCCAGAGCTCCTCGGAGCTGGTGGGAGAGGGGACGGCAGCCCACGTGCGTGTTCTGAGTGCTGGTGGGAAGTAACGACCGTCAGGAACGATACAGAGTATGAAAGACAACATTTGTCACCGCATCCCTTCTCTGCAATCTCTTGCGGGCAACTGTTTGTCGTGCGTACTTTATTCTTGGTGGCTCGTGCGTAGGGACAGTAGTAATGATATGGTCCTGAGATACTGCGTTATTATCAAAACAACTTTAATAGCTTATGTCATAATGCTAATGAGACTTCCTGAGCACCTGTGCACGGTGACAGTCTGTGGCTCAAATGAGCAAAGGGTACACGAAGCATCTTCCCCTCCCTGCCTCCCAGGGGCCGGCATGCTGGTCCTGCACCCAGCCGCACTGGATCTGGCCCACTGGGGGTTCTAAGAGGGGTTCTAAGACTCCCTTTGAACCTGGCCTCCCTTCCCCCAGCTCCACCATTCTCCATGTTTCGGTGGGTGGGGAGGAAACTTGGGGCCCCTGGGAGAACTGTCTCCACACGTCACATACTGTTTCATGGCCTGGAGCTCGAGGCTGAGAACTGGCCAGCCTCCTGGCACTGGACCCAGTCTCCCAAGCTGTGCCCACCCGACATGTGACAGATTCATGGTCCATTCAGCACGACAGTTAACATTTTCAGGGGATGAGTTCTCATGAGGACTGCAGAATACTCTGGGCATAACTTGAACTATTTTCCAATTTTATTTAAAAAAAAAATTTTTTTTTTTTTTTTTCCCTGAGGTTGTAAGTTTGAGCCCTGCGTTGGGTATAGAACTTAAAAATAAAATCTTTTAAAAAATTTGAAAAAAACCTTTCCCCTTTCATTTGATTGTCTTAATTCCTTCCTCTGCAAGTCCATCCACACCTTTAATCAAATGCATGGATTCTCCCTACAATCTTCTCCTGAAATCTTCTCAGTCTCTAATGGAACAGGGATCTGGTGAGCGAGCTTAATATTCCCAAGTTTGTCTCGGAACAGTGAAGAGAAACGGTGATATCTGACTATTACTTCTTCTTTTGCCACCGTGTCATCCTACGGTGCCCTCACACGTTACCAGTGGGATCACAGTCCTGCTCCACGACACAGGGCAATTCTGCACCCCTGGCCGGACCCCTGAGCTCGGTCGTTTGCACGGAAGCTCTCCGAAACCCTCCCAACGGTCTCGGTAACTAGGTACGGAATTGAGACTCTGTTGTTTGCAAAACCAGACAAGCAAGGCCTTCCCTGAAGTTCCACCATCAAAAGGTGGTGCAGCTGCTGCGTGTTCGAACCCCGTGCCGGCTGTGCCGCTTTGCTCTGTCATCTCTGACTTTTCACCACCAACGACCTGTCATTCATTTTCTCCCACAGACTTCCTTGTGTTGAATGGGTCCTATTTTAAAAGGAACCGGTTTTTCATTGTAGCTAATCAAAGCCACATATCACCACCTACCAGTCAAAGCTACTGACCCGGATGCCCGCCGGCCTAAAGCAGACCCTCCGCTCCCGCGGCAGGAAAGGATTTTACGGTGGGTGGAAGAGACGCGTTCCAACGGCTTGCGGTTAAGTCATTAAAACGTGCTTTCCCAGACCCCTTGGGATGGGTCTGCAGCCTGGGAACCAGCTGGGCCCCGAGACTGTTCCATCCTCTCACGATCGGTTCTAGGCCGAAACCAAGAGCCGGCCAGCACCCTGGCCGCGTGAGCCTGAGTCCCACATAGGGCTGTTTCTTTCTGCAGGTTATAGTCAGGGTAACCGCAGGGTAACGCTGGTGCGGCGCCAGTGGGCAGGTACATCCGAGCCGCTGCTCCCTACCCACACTGTGACACTCTCCACCTCGGTAACCTCACTAGGTCATCTTAAAAAAAAAAAAAGAGTCTTCGCTTTCTGTATCGCTTTCATTTCTGCAAAACTTAGTGTTACACTAAAAACAGCGCAGGCAGCGGGAGAACGGCCGCTCTGGGCAAGCGCTACGAGGCCAACTATTTCGGCCCAGGCCCCATCCCGCAGATGCAGACCCCCAGAACGTACCCCGAGCCCAGGTCCCGGCTCACACACTAGGTGGCCCGCGCGCTGGTGCGCTGGCTTGCTACCCAGAGGAGCTCACACCACAGAACCTGTCAAGTAGAAACAAGGCCCTCGAAGCACATTTCTTCAGGGGCTCAGAAAGCTTTACATACATTATCTCATTCGACGCCTCCTCTTCTGTTAAGAAGGTGGAAGGCGGGGATTATCGCCGGTAAACGGCAGCTTTCAAGCACCCTCACGTGGGGATGGAGCGTCTGCCTTGATGCCGACTCAATGCAGAAACCAACCAATGAGACCAGCAAACGTAAGAGGACACGGCTCCCCACGCCTCCTGCAAGAAAGGTGACTACGAGGTAATGACGACCGGGCTGGCGGGCCGAACAGAAAAGGGGATTTTAAGGTCTCTCCTTCCGGTTTCATTTATCCGGCCGCACCGATACCCGCGTGCGGACGTGTGACACGTATCCGCCTTAGGGTCACAGAGCCGGACGCGGCGCTCCGGGGACAGGATGTAAACGACACTGCGCGCACGCATGCGCATCAGCGAATTCACGTTCATCTGTTCTGGGGCACTCGGAACACGTGGGGGCAAAACTGCCATTTTGGGGGAGCAAGACTTGACGTCTCTGGAAATGCTGTACGAAACGGACTCATTTGGGCACGAAACGTCGCAGAGCTATTTGCTCAACATGAAGCGCGTACAGGCGCGAGGGGCTCGCTTCGTTTTGGGGTGATTCCGCTCCAGGCGGCGTGGCTGCTGCTGTATTCTCTAGTCCTCAGAGCAGCTCTGGGCCAACAATACAGACTCGGAGGCGACTCGTCGAGGCAGTGCATGGATGTTCTTTGGGTTCTACATGAAACAGGATTTTGAGGCCGGAAATCTGCTTGGGCAGATATTTTGGCCGTTTCTTGCTGTTTTTAAATAAATGGCATTTGAGAAGAAACTTTATCGAGCCCGGCCTCTTTAGGTCTGGATTAAATAAGGTGGTTTTGGGGCGGGGCCGGGTGGGGGGGGGAGGGGCAGGGCATAGCCAAGATAGGATGAGATGGGGTGTGAGGGATTTTATGACAGAAATAATAACGATGATGGTAACGATAAAATAATCATCGTGGCTCTGAGAACAAGGGCGCTAAACACATATTAATAATTAGAAGGGGGCGGCTCAAGGAAAAGGAGTACCTCAAAATGCATTACAATGGGCAAATTGAATTCGGTCCCAGGGAGAGCCAAGCTGTTCTGGTGGAAGCATATTAAACCCCAGCATTCCGCTCTTAAAGGACACAGGGGTACAATTCTACGGAGAGTTGCAAGGAAGGCCACCGGGGAGGAAGGAGCGTGCCTCCCCGCCTCAGGAAATGATGTCTTCCAGGGCAAGCCAGGAAGGGGCCGCCTCACTTCATGTGGGTGAACACACTGGTCCCAGGACGCAGTTTTATTTACTGCTTCTTCCTACTGGATGAGGCTCATTTGTTTTTATATCTCCAGTCTACGTGCAGTCCTCGCTCCCGTCCCATGTGCTATTAAAAAACACCTTTCCGTCAGCCACCACGAAAATGGAGCACTCTAAACAAATGTTCTCTCCGGGAAAAGCCCCTTCATAGAAACTGCATTTAATAAAACTGGTCGTGATTCTAAAGAGAAGAGAAGGGGTAAGGCACAGGCCGAGAAAATGTCTGGAAGAAATTTGCAATTAATATTTTACAAGACGTTTAGATTCTGATTCCTCCTTGCTGTAAAAATTTAAGAGCTTTTCCAAAACTGTATTCCTGTTATTACATCCTTAATTAAATTAATTTATACAGTGAATGCTCTAACGATACTGCTGTAGATTTTCAATCAGAAAAGCCTTATTGCTAGAGACAACATGCGCGGAGACCTTGAAAAGACAATGACAGAAGGTGCAGTGCTGACCCTGGCACGGGGGCTCTGTGGCCCTGGGCGTCTGATTACGGAAGGGATCGTGGTGGTCTTCCCCTGCCTCAGTTAAGGTCTTTATTTTATTTTTTAATTAAGCTAAATCAGGTCGGTGAGAACGGAAATGAATCCTGCAAGCTGCCTTCACACAGATTTGTCTCTGGGAAATACAATGGTGCGCGATGACATTTCTCCTACGCCCCCTACCAGGTAGGCTGTGCCTTCCTGAACAGAAGCCACCTCTGAGCCTGATTTGCGACACTGTCAAGGCAGAGGCAACCAAAATCTGTCCAGGAACACAAACGGCTGGGCTTCGGAAAAGGCCCGGCTAACAATTTTGCAGCCAAGCCAACGGCTGGTCACGTGGCCCTGCCTGACATCCCGGAAGTCTTCCCTTGAGGTGACGGGAGTCTCACTCCGCAGCTCTAGGACAGGCCTGCGTGCACGCGTGACCTGCTCTAGCCTAGTGCCTGGTGCCCAGCAGGCGCTTGAGAATCGTTAGTGTTTTGTTCACCTACCGAGAGGTCATTGTGCCAGAGATGGGATCTGCTGCCAGGCCTCAAGCCTCCCTTTCCAGAGGAGAGCATGGTCAGCCCAGGGGAAGGACCCTAGATGCTCCTTCTTTGTTGCTCCCTGGGTTGAGCTGTTAAATCGGCTCCCTTTAGTGCCAACAGTGTATTTCTAGGATTTATGGTGAGCGTTTCACAGGATGAAAGACCCCGTGTCTTCCTCAGTTATACGGGGTGAACAATGTATCCTTAATGACTCTGCCCTGATCTTTTGCCTTACCCCCCGTCCACTATGGAAAGGGTCTCTAAGACTCACACGAGGCACGAAGGAGGGGTGCTTCCAAAGAAAAATTCATTCAACAGAGTAAGACAGTCCCATCAGCATTTTTCCCTCTGCCATACTGAGTTCTTTGCTTTTTCTCAAGACTGAAAGGTCCCTAACCATCAATCAAGTATGGGTGCACGATGAAAGTTCCCTATGATATAAAACGTCAGCTGCAAAAGAAAATTAAACTGGGTGGGGGGAAACCCAGCACTATTTGATCTTGTTTTAAATTGAAAGTTTTGGACACTTTAGGGGGAGAAAAAAGAAGCAGCAAGTGCCTTTTTAATGGATTTTATCCGCAGGAAAAAATGATTACAACCAGAAAAGCTTTAAAGTGTCAGCTGCTGATGCATTTTTCTTTATCCCTTTTATTTTTATTCAGAAAGAAATTGAAGGCATATGGCAAAGTGCATCATTAATTTCTTATTAATTTCATAATACGAAGGCAACCAGTTAAAATAGTAGTGCTACAACTTTAAATTACCGAACTCACTTGGTAGTTAATGAGAGATTTAGCACAGCAGGGGTTCTGTTAAATTAAGTTGTGCCTTCACATCACAGTGGGAAAACAGGTGTATATTGGTTTAGAATTATGGAAATGTTGACTAATTCCAAGGCTTGTAATCAAACAGCAAGCCACCCTGTAATATTTTTTCCCCCAAAAATGCATTAATCTTTTATGTCTGGTCCCATTGCTTTCTGTCCACCAAAAGCTCGCAGCTGAAAGGAAAGCAACTTTCATGTTTTGCCTCTAGCTGTTCGGGGTGCTGTTTTTTCAGACAGAACTATCCCTAAATGCAACATAGGGAGCCCTGTGCCCATTTACCTCATTTGAAGTGGCGAATGTACCCACGGTGTGTGCCGGGAAGGACGGGAGCCTACAAATCAGACCAGACTCCTCACAATTTCCCTCTAACCCGCTGTAGGTCATGGGGCATAGGAAGCCGAACCGGAGAAAAAGAAAACCAAAAAACAACCCCAAGCCATCTTTTCCAACTCCAGAACTCTTGCGCTTACTAACGGGTCTCCAAAATCACCGCTCCAGATTTCTGCGTGCAGAATTTTTAAGGAGAGAAAAACAGACCATATATGCAATTTTTTTTTTTTTTTTTAAATACTGAAGATGTTCCTTGTTTGCTAGGAAAGGGTCAGGGTAAGATGTCCTAAACAGAAGCAGACCTGCTACCCCCCTTGTAGGTTTTTCAACACGGCCCACTCATCATATGAACTCGGGGCTTCCTGAGAGTGTCTTCGCCAATAAGGACGGCATCCTGAGGACTTGTGCAAGTTTTAGTGGAGTGGATGAATTCAAATGCCCCCAGCTGTGCATTAACTTAAATTAGAATGTGATATATACCCTAAATGCTAAATAAATTCATCACCTCGGGAATTTTTTTGAACATACCTAGAAGGGATTTTGTGTGCTGATTACTATAAAGTATTTCTTTTTAAAAGAAGGGATACAAAGTGGTCTTTCGGTGTGATTAGGAGACTGAGAAATAAAACAAACAAACAAAAACCCCCCCAAAACCAAAAAATTTTCTTATTATTGACTGAGCCTGTAAGTATTTGCCTTGGTTTCTTCATTTGGTAATGTGACCTAACCCTGCGACCTTCTAGAATTTACATTGAAAAAATTCCATTTATAAGGAAAACAAAGCTGAAATAATACTTAAAAAAAAAAAAAAAAGTCATTGATCAAAAGCACTTAGATGTCCTAAAAGCTTTTACTAAAACCACCTTAAAAGTTTTAGGGAGAAGTAGCAAAACAGGGAGGGCGAAGTCTGCTATGCCATGCTTGCTTTTCTGATTCTTCTGCTCTTTGATTTCCTCTAAGGAAAAGGGAAAAGCCATAGGGTGGGATTGAAGACCACGGTTCGTAATTTATTATTTTGGGGTGGCTAAGAAGCTAATGTTTGGAAAACGTTTTCTTGAGTAGCTTGCCACTACAAAATGCTATGAAATTTTCAATGGACCTAAGGTGATTTAAACAAATGTTCTCTTCTCTGGGGTGATGGGTCATCAAATGCCTGTGTGCGTATGTTAGCCTGTGTACACACAGGTGTCCGTGTGTCTACAGAGACGGCACAATGGTAGCCAGAATCACTCCCTGAAAACACGAGGGACACTGTATTATCTTTCTTATACTTTGATCAAACCAGGTTGCAATGAAATTATTATCGCATGGCTCACCACAAGTTCTTCATTAGAACCAATACACACCGTTAGGATAGTAAATGAATTCATCACCGATATTCGGGTCATTGGGGAAAATAGACAAATAGCACAGGACACTTTACACCAGCATGCAATATATAAAAATGCCACAAAACCCCAGAAATCATGTATTCGGATGCAGTAGTTACATACAACATCAGTTTGCTTCTAGTGAATTGTACTAATCAAATATTACCAGGAAGGAAATGGAAAAAAAAAATTGTAAGCTTCGTATTTTCTGTTCTCTATCAACATGAAGCCACAAATTAGGCATTAAAACATTGACTTTGTTAACCACCAATGACTGTTGAGAAACCATTAGGAGGTTTAATATTATGGCTGTACAGGGTACATTTTGTCCTTTCAAAAGAAAATCTGAGACTAAATTTCAAAAGGGGCTCGTGGTGAGTAAAAGCTTTTCCTTTTCCATCTGCTTTTCTCCTGTGTGTTGGATTTTTTTTTTTCTTTTCCCTTTTAAAATCTTAGCCCACCCAATACTCTTTGACAGCCGCTGCTACCCAGTGGGGTCACTCTGATTTTCTGACCAGGGGACGTACTATTTGAGAGCTCTTTCCATCAGCATTAATGCCAGTCCTTTCTGGGCCGGCCAGCTGGTCTGACTGCTGCAGGGGGGAAGAGAGGGGTCAGCTCATACTCCTCAAAAGACCAAAGTCATTTTTGCCACTAAGAGCCCATAACTAGAACCTTCAGTTGAAAGGACCATTTTCAAGCAATAAAGTGATTTTGGTACAAAAGTAAACCGACTCACCCCAGGTAAAGTTTTAATATTGTGCAGTGCATTCTGGGCCTCAAGTGCAGCTTTTCTTGTATAAAATGTTACGAAACAACAACCTACAGAGAGAAATGAAAAGGTTTTAGAAATTTCTGTGAATGCTTTGCTTAGATATAACGGAGACTATGGCGAACAAATAATCAACTTAAAAGGACGCGCAATTTAAAAATAACAAAGTGGCATGAGAAGAGTAATAACATCTCAGGCTTTTACCAGTGCCGTTCACCCAAACCATATTTACGAGCTTTACCCGCGTGGAGCTCAATTCATGACTCTGTGGACCAACCACCCGGAACGCAGCTCTTCAGGGATGGGGGGGTGGGTAAGTGGTGGGTGACATGTTAATGGGGCTGGTGTAGCGAGCGCATACAGAGAAGGGCTTAATCACAGTGACAATGGCAGAGACTTGCAGTCACTCTCATTTCCTTAAAGAATATTCCAGAACATCACATTTTTAAAACACTGTCTAAACTCAACGGTGTTGAACCGTTTCAGGTTCTGAAAAGCTGGGATGCTGCTTCCTTCTTTCTTTTTTATCTCCAACAATAGTATATAATGCAAAGTTCCATATATGAGATACTCAGTATTTGTTGGCCAAAATGTAGGGCTGTTTTAACCAGTTTGGGAATTTTGTTATGGTATAGGTGGGCACACACCCAGACACGTGTTTGCACACACTGTCCCACGTCTTATTACGTAGGGCTACAGCACACCAACTGGCAACTTTTGATTCCTGATTATCTAAGAGCTGATGGGAGTCTGGGCTGAACGCCCCCCAGGAGAAACCAGCAAAGCCCTCTTCCCAGCCACCTTCCTCCACCCAAAAAAATGGTGCTGAAGCCTTACACCATTACTTCTGCATTCTGAAGGATGGCTGGCCCCTCCTTCAGTTTGCAGTCAAAGATGCTGGTTAGCACAGCGGTTTAAATCAGATAGCGATGCTGGTTAATGGTCTGTTCATCAGCAGGTAGGTTTTAGCACAGTCAGGCTTGGGAAAGGGAGGTGGGCAAAATCTTTAAAAATTTAAAGATAAAAGATGATGCCTCAGAGCTGAGTTGTCTTTGTAAGTTGTGCGGAGGCAGGAAAGCGGGGAGATGTGCTCATGAAGGCTGGAAATATCTGACCCTGAGTTGTGCTTGAGTACCCTAAAGCATGGGGTCAGGGAGCTGGGGAGGGCTTGGAGAGGCACTCACTCACACCACACAGAGTACATTCACCAAGGACCATGAAAGAAATGCACAGCACTCTGGCATCAGCCTTGGTTCTACTTAGGGGAATAAAGTAAACAAGACTAAGAAGAGTAAAAAAAAAAAAAAGGCAGAGTTGACAACAGGGAGTTGGCATTGCAAGCCATCAAAGGTTGGCACTGTCGTTTTTCAAAACAAAAACTCATTCAAAAGAGTAGAGAGGGAAGCCTGCATGACTCAGTCAGTTCAATGTCTGACTCTTGATTTCGACTCAGGTCATGATCTCGGTGTCGTGGGACTGAGCCCTGCATCAGGCTCTGCAGTCAGCTCCGAGTCTGCTGGAGACAGATTCTCTCCCTCTCCCTTTGCTCCTCCCCCGTCATGCACGTGTGCTTACTCATTCATTTGCTCTCTCTTTCTAAACAAACAAGCAAACAAATAAACAAAATCTTTAAAGCATAGGAGAAAATAAAGTTCAATTCCATTCATTCAGCATTTCTAAACACATCTATGATACTTCCTCCTCATTTAGAAAAGACATTTGGAAACTTGTATATTTGATTTTGCTTTAGTCTTCCAAGACTAAACTATACAAAATATACAAAACCTTCACCTTCTGGACAAAGCAGAAGATGATCACTGCTTCTTGGCGCTCAAACTACAGGCATCCAAGGATCAGAAACTCCTAAAATGTGGGAGTTCACAGATGTGATGGAAGAAATTGAAAGTCGTTAAGTTTCTTGAAAGAATCACAGATGGACTGACCATTTTTATTTACTATTTATTTATTTTTGAGAAAGAGAGAGAGAGAGACTGAGTTGGGGGTAGGTCAGATGGAGAGGGAGAGAGAGAGAGAGAGAATCTTAAACAGGCTCCAAGCTCAATGTGGACCCTGACGCGGGGTTCAATCTCAGGACCGAGATCATGACCTGAGCCGGAATCAAGTCAGATGCTTAACTGGCTGAGCCACCCAGGTGCCCCAGACTGGCCAAATTTTAGAGGAGTTTTTCACTTCAGCTATTTTGATTTCTGTGACCAGAGTTCACTTGGCCTGATGTAGATTGATTGGTTGATTGATTGATTTTTACTGAAATGTTCAATTTAACGAGTGACTCTGGCTTCAGTGGCATGATGTGAGCCCAAGACTCACTATAGGAATTGCTTCAGATCTAAGAATAAGTTTTAACAGGGAAGTCAGGTCCTAGCTTCCAACAACCCACTGTAATCACTCTAAGAAGAAGAAGAAGACAAAAATACCAACTACGCCTTGCTGGGCTTAGTATAGCAAGAAAAGCAGAGAGAGACACAACCCCTGCCTTCTGAAAGCTCCTCACGGAATCTCAGTAATTTCTTCTCTCCCTCTCCTGGGCTCACAGTGTTGGCCGCTGGAGATGGGAGCAATGGGGAAGCTCGTAACTTCACCCGCGATGACCAGAGCTCTGGATGGAGGCAGAGTCTGATACCCTCGAGCCGACGGATCTGGGGAGCAGGGAGCTTAGAAGAAAGAAGACCGAGGGGTGGAGTGGCATGTGCTTGCCCAGAGAGAAAGCATTTCAGAAGATGAAGAAAAAGAAGAAAGGGCAGCATGGCCAACCTCAGAGCTGAGAAGGAAGTCCAGACCGGCACACGGGGTGGTGGAAGGAAGGGCAGGGGCGCTGCAAATGGAGAACTGAATCAGTGAAAAGATAAAAGCACCAAGGAGCAAAGATGAGGCTCCTGAGTGAATCCCATGCGTGGGTCCAACTGGACGAGCTCAGGCCCAGACGCGAAGGTCTTGGGAACACAGGAAGCGCTCCTGTTTTCAACAACCGACGACCGAAAGACACTAGGACGATGCAGTTTGTTTCCGATTTAAGTATTAAGATGCTCCCCATGGGGATAGGATCAGCTAATTGTTCTTAGCGGTTTACATCTTTGTGTACGTTTGGCTAAAGCACTTTCCTCTTAAACAAAGTTCTTAGTGAATAGAAGGCGGTGTGGTGTGTGTGTGGTGTGTGTGTGTGCGCGCGCGCACACGCGTGTGTTTGGGGAAAGGCAAGTGAGCAGTAGGAGATGGGGACGCAGAGAGGAAAGGAATGCGGAGAGGAGTCTCATGTCCAAAAGGACAGATGGGAAGACACCTCAAATCTCAGACTCCTTCCAGTTTCGTCCAGGGTCCTCTCTGTACAGCTGATACAGTGAAATCTGGGTTCCTGCGACAGACCCTCCCCAGCCTGTGCATAGCTCTCGCTTCCTTTACTCCACACCCAGTTGAACCAAGGACTTTGGAGATGATGCCAAGAACAGCTCTGGCTGCAGCTGTAATGCACAGGAGAACATCGTGGGTGACACCGGCGATCTGCTTCCCGGCCCCCCACCCAGCAGCTCAGCCCCCTCGGTGCTATGCTTGGGAAACACACCGAGCAGCTTTGGGAAAGGTGGGCACGGCTCCTCCCCGGCCCCGGGCTTGGTGAGCGGGGTCTGGGCTGAATTTCTGCCTTTGCTTATAGTCTCAGCTGGGTATCCTCAGGCACAGAACTTGCACCAACAGGCGGGTTCTGGGGAAGACAACAGGGTTGGGGCGATCGCCCCGGACTCTACTTTCAGTTTCGTACGTTTGGTTCCTGAGTGGCTTGGGCAGAAAGAGCTGACTTCCTCTGTGCCTTAGCCACTTTGGTTTCATTACCTCTCAATCAGCGAGAAAAAACCAGGGCTGCCTCCAGTCCTCCTCAAAACAACCCGGGTATACAGTCCAAGGGTTTTGTTTAGAGCAAGTTTTTTAAAAAAGTCAAAATTATTCTTTACTTTTCTTGGGCTACAAAGAAGTTGTGCTTCATTACAGGGCGCAAAATAATGCACTTAAAAACAGTGTTGGATTAAAGTTATCTTCAATTTGCAGGATAAACACAGAACTACCAATTCAGGTGTTCTATTGCTTCGATAGAGCAATCCGTGGCTTTCCCCCCAAAGACCCAGGAGTCTGCACACCACCAGAATAAGACTCCTATTACTGAGAGAACCCTCCCAGCGAATAACCAGTCCTTCTCATCCATCCGTCACTTGATACGCTCACTTAAAATCTTAGATTCATTAACCTGCTGAGATTATTTCAATGAAAGGAAGGGAGAAGTATTATTTGCCTTGATGTGGTCATTATCATGGCCAAGGGTCAGGGAGCTATGGCAGATCCTAGAAAACCATGGCGGTTCAGCCAAGGTGGGATTTTCTTCCCTGCCTCCCCTATCCGACACACAGCTGTACAGGGAACCACCTGTCCCTTAGATTTTCCCGCGCCAGCTGTAAGTCAGCTCTGAAATTCACTGAAATCCTTTTCAGGTCAGTGGCGACACCAGATGGCTCCGCAGTCCGAGGCAGGGGACAGGCCTCCCTCCTTCAGTGGGTCCTTTTTCAAACACCCTTGCGAGGTGGGAAGTTAAGCACCGACGTGCTCAGGGGCTCGTGCAAGGCCAAGGCCCGCAGCTGCAGCGGACACCAAGGGGTTCAAGCCCTCTGGCGTCGGCATCGTTCTGGAGTCCCCCCCTCCCAGCTGCCCCTGGAACGCCGAAGAAGGTTCTGCTCTGTGGTGCAGACCAAAGTGTCCCGGCCGGGGGCGCAGGGGGCTAGCGGGGATGGGTGCCGTCCAGCTGGTCAGGGGTGCGGCGGGCCCCCCGGATCCTGCTCGAGGTGGCTCAGTCACCCCATGTGCTGGTCTCCACCTCGCCACACGGCCTCACAATTGCACTGCCTGACGAGACCTGCCACCTCTATCTGCCCCTTCAGGAGTCTCTGCCTGTGGCCGAAACTCTGAAAGGACAAACGTGATGTCCTGCCCATGCGTTCCTTGATGGCATCTCACTTTTCAACACTTGACAATTCATTGTATCCATAAGGGCTCTGGACTTCAGAGCACCCCCTTCCCACCCCAATCTACCTCTCACGGGTCTGTTTATCGACACTGCGCCATGACTCCCCACCAGGGGTTCTTAAATTTGTGGCTGCCACAGGTTTGGGGGTAAAAGTGGGAGGGGATTCCAGAACCAAGTCTCAGTGTGGGAGGCCCACACACAGGGTCACTCACATCTCCCTGGGAATTCCTGTTGCGGCTGCACTGGGAACACCTAACGGAGCTCCTAGGAGGGCAGCGTAAGAGAGAGCGACCCTGACAGTAGACAAGGCCTGGAGAGATCTTGGGGGGCAGAGAGCCGTCTACGAAGGCTGACCAGTGCAAGCCTTTGGGAGGTTCGCAAGCAGCAAGTGGACGCTGGGCCCCGAAAGAGTGAGTCGGGGAGGGGGGTACTGGGAGCCTTTGGTCACCCAGATCCCCACACGGTGACAAGTTTAGCAATTTGATTGCGTATGTTCCGCATGTGGAACCGTGTGCAATCAGCATTGTAACGAAGTGTGAGATATGATTAGACCATTTTGTCTCAGAAGCTGAGAGTGGCAGTTCCCACAAAGGCTAAATGCTACCTACTCCAAACAGGGTAGTTGGTGTCTGACTTTATCTCTTCACAAAGAGTTTTCTGCCTGTCACGAAGAGTTCCCTCAGGTACTTTGCTGGCTTAATTGCAGAATAATTTGAGGCACTTTTAGGAGGTTTTTGCTGTTTCCGAAGATAAAGCCCCAAGCAAGACAGGCCAGTGATATCTACACACATGCGCGCACACATACGTGCGTGCGCGCGCACACACACACACACACACCAGTAGTATATTTAAAATCATAAAGATACTCAACTTTACTGAAAGACTTTAATTTTAAATGATCTAGTAGATTTATCCTCAAAGAAACCATCTGGATTATCACACATCTTTTCAAACCACAGCTGTTTCTCTTGAAAATCTTTACTTGGAAACTCTCGGTAATAATACTCACAGAGAAAAATAAACACATTGCTTACGTAGAGATCACCAGTTTGTATCACGCCTTGCCCTGAGTCAAACAGCACTGTCTCTATTCTTCAGTTGGAGGGCAGTGTAGACACAGCCTTAGAGAATGATACCCAAAACCAGGTTTTAAAACTAGCTGGGCCCTTAGGGAAACCGACACCATACTCATTAAGGAAATGTCCCTGAGGTTGCCAAACCTTGTTGCACTGGGGAGGAATGCAACGCAGGATTCCTGCTGTGGAGGCGCCATTTTAAGGAGACGGCTTTGAGTCTTACTCTACAATATGGATGACAAGACAGTTTGTACTAGAGAATGCAGGCTTAAAGACAGGAGGTCAGTGACTTCGTGGTTTTCAGTTATTGGAATAGTCACTTGTTAGCTGTGGGATGGAAATTTCAGATCCCATGCCAATAGTCTACACTCGCAGTGGCGCAGGGAACCAGCCCTCCCCAGGGCTATCCTACCAAATCTCCTCATAATTCTCAAGGACCTACCAGCCTAGGCTGAGGTAAACGGTTCTTCGAAGGTACTCTTATAAATAGGAGAAAGGGACTTTCTGGAAACTTCTAGTCCTAACTGTTGATTCCTTTTTTTTTTTTTTTTGATGCTACACTTTTGTAGTATCTTAATATGGAAAATTGTGGAACGTTTTCTGAAATACACAAAGAAGAGCATCAGCATGGAAGAGAGAAGCCCCCCCCCCCCCAAAAAAAAATTTCCCACCAGTCTGGCTAAGCTGATAAAAGTATTTCACATTGGGAGCGTACAGGGTTCTGCTCTGAACACCTGTCTCACCACGTGAACTCCATCCATGGGACTGTCCACGACTTTAAGGCCATTCAACATATCAGACATGGGAAATTTACATGCCTTTCTAAATCTCAGCCCATAAACACCTGAAGACAGCCACAAAATGATCAGCTAATGACTGAACACTGTACTTATTTCCTTTAAAAACAAAGTGAGAGTCCTGGCAGACATATTTAGCTCAAGATACATTTGAATTCAGGACATCGACAAAGCCATCATGTTGTGAATTGAGAATTCCTTTAAAGGCTGCCTTTGAATTCCGAGGGGCCAACGGATCAAGGGACGAAGGCCCTGAAAGGCTAAATGAGAGAACCCGCTATGTTTTTTTCTTTCTGTGAATGAGGCTCTCTTTTGTATGCACATTTGCAGGCAAAGCAGGTGCCTGCTTTACGCAAGTGGAACTGCCATTGGGATCCTGGCTTCTTGTCAAGTCAGCAGCACACAAACCAGTTTAAGTCAAAAGAGGACATACCGCCCATACTTGATTCCCCTTGTAATCTATTTTCTCCTTCAACCTTAGCCACTGTATAGAGAATTTAAACCTTTTTTCAGAGTCCAAAGGTTGTTGATCTAAGTGGTACATTTTGTGCTCAAGTGAATCTTCCACACACTAAAGGTTTCGACTATCAATCACTGGCCTCCCCCTTGCCAAGACCCTCGACTTTCAGTTTCTAGAAAACAGTGAAAGGTTCAAAAAACCCCGTCAAAAATCCCCTGCATTAAATTTTTAAAGAAAACTCAGCAATGACCTTAAAACAAAACAAAACAAAAACAAAAACGGGAAGTAGTTTCCAGTGGTCTGGAAGGTGACCCTTAGCATCTCAAGGAAAGAGAAAATGACGAGGTGCCATTCTCAAACCCACACGGGCCCATTGGGAGGCAAACTGGTCCCTTGGAGGGGCACAGATGGCTCTCTTTCCTCAGCCCATAGCCTGCCCTCCAAGAGCTGGCCCTGCCAGGGGAGACCCCCAGCAAATGCAATGTTGTTAACTCACGGCCTCGATGGTCCTCCTGGGTGTTTATCCCTTTTACTCTGTCCTTGCAACATGGCTCACTCTAGAGGATCACAAGATGGGATGTCACCATTCATGCTCTGATTTCACATGCCACATTTAACACCCAGCCCCGGGCTGAGCATGTTTCTGTGGCCCCGTGCACGACTTTCCTACTGCGGCAGCTCTGAGCCTGGATGCCACACCGGGATGGCCATGGTGAAGGAAAGGAATAAAACAAGCAGACATTGGTCATCTATGGGAAGGACCTCCAAGAAGATGAAGGGTTTTGTTCTTCGTCCCACTCTTTTTTTTGCTTTAAACTCAAAACTGAGGAGAAAAAAATTAGAGGAAGTTAAGAGGGCATGGCCTTCTCTTGGCTTCTGTACCTCCTCATTGGAATTACGGGATTTTCCATTTGGTTAATGCTAGTAACCTAACTTTCCATCACCCATGGAGGAAGTCAGCAGACTACCCACCAACTCACAAGCAACGAAGAGCAAAGGCATAACCATCCGGGTAATTCCGGATTGACAGCGCCTTCAACGACAATGCCCGTCAAAGGACAATACGCCATGAACCACCTGAGAGGTTCTGCCTTTCTCTGAAGATCCCCAGAATGGCTGCCACCTCCTTTCATGGCACCAAAAATGTCTTCCTGCAACCTAGAAACCCCTCGTTTTAAACTTTGGACAGTCTCCTGGGACAACCTTTTTTTCTCTCTCTCTCTCTGAGACTGGGACTTCCCAAGCTACAATAACAGCTACCCAACACAAACGCCACTTCCTGGAGAAACTAACTTTTAATGAAACCGTATCCAATTAGCTGAGTTTTATAGAGTTTGATATAATTGGCACCCTGATGTAAAAAGTATTACCATCTGGCCACTACCTAGGGAGCAGAGAAACAATACTCCCATTCTGCCTTCAGTGTTGGGATGATGTGGACATCACCGTGTGGATTCCTGGGGAACCCCCTAGGAATCTCGACAAGAAGACAGGAGTTGTGCTTCTCATTTCTGGGTGCCTGGGGCAGGGAATCGATGTTCCTCCAAGAACCCAGACTCCCGTCCCCAGCACGGTTACTGTTCCACAGCAAACCTCAGTTGACTTTCCAACCAACGAGAGAAGGATCTCACCCACTCCGCGCAACTCCATCCATTTTCCTCAGACTCCATACCTGACCCGCTGTGACCATGTTCTGTTAACTGGCCACCAGATCTAGGCTACTGCCCTCCTCCTGCTGCCCTGGGGACTTCTCCTGGAGGAACCATCTCCTGATACTCCCATGTCCCTGTGAACGAACACAGGCATGCTTTCTAAATCTCCTGCCAAGAAAATTGAGTTTTTTCCTAATTCTTCTTCTTCTTCTTCTTCTTCTTTTTTTTTTTTTTTTTTGACCTAGATTAAATCTACTGCATTTTCAGGCCTTTTGGGAAAGCAACTGTGGACGGATGTGCATAGCTTTGTGTGCCATGAACACTGCCTCACCCTTATTATGTAAATCCCAACAAGAACGTAGCATAGACAGAAAAGACATCAAGGGCAAAGTTGCTGGAATCTGCTCTCTCCCTGTCCCTGCGCCTCTGAAACAACCCACTTATGATGAGCCACTTCAGATGTCTAATAGCTGTAGAAGTATCTGAAGAATTTTAATGTCACCTTTTCCCCAGATAGGACAATCAGAGCATTTAGCCGTTTCTCGAACACTCCAACTCCACTCCAAGCATGGGAAGGCGAGAGGCCTTGGTGCCTGTGTTTGTCAGGGAGCCCTGTGGGGCAGGATGAAGGAAACAAGCAGCCTCCTTTGTTGGGAAAGTCGTTAGGTCTTTGGAAGGCGAGGTAACAGGCAAGCTGTGGATTTGGTTTTCCTTCCTAAAAGACTAATTCTACGGTTGAAAGGAGGACCTTATTCTTTCCTTGAAGGTAAGGAAAAAAGATAACTTTAGGTTGGACCTGACAAGCCAACTGAAGGAAGTAGGAGTAGTCTCCCTAAGACCTGCATGGTTGGCCAGGTCAGTCTCCTCAGAGTGTGAGTGATGAGGCGGTCGTGGGTACCCAAGGGGACAGCGGGAAAGCCTCCTTCTCCAAGGGCCTGGCCACTTGAACAGGGCTCCAGACTGCGTTAACCAAGAGAGTTTCACAGAGATGAAGGAAGGCATCCCAGGGTTAAATGTGGTAGAAGGTAGTTCTACCTTGAATCCAATTAAAAAGGATTTAGGTTCCCAAGTACTGAGGGACCTCATTAAAGGAAGTTTCTAATATAAGTTTATTTCGTAGGATGCATTCTCCTGAGGGCAGGATGGCATTATAATTAGGAGCCTAGCAGCAATGAGAGGTACGTTAAAATCATATCTGTTTTCCTAGGATTCTCAGCTCAGCACACTGGGCTGTACGATGCTTTCTAGCCAGGCCGGTCTCGTCTCAACTTCTTGATCCTGCTTCAAGGGCGGGGCGGCTTATATTCATGGACATTTCGAGTGCAGGCCCCGTATCATTAGCGTGAGTAAAATCGAGCTGAGCCCGGTTCCTTCCACACTGATCCCTGGTACCGCTGTATCTGTGCGTTTTAAGGGCCTGTTCTAGGCTGGGGCTGCCCTGTTCTAACAGGTAGTTCAGTCTGAGGTAGAAGCATGTTTTGTTTTGTTTTGTTTTTCTGGAATCGGAGTGTGGAAAGTTGTAACTCCTTCCTAACTCTGGTCTCTCTGGCCGCCCTGGAATGGAGAGCCACGAAACTGGGTGCCGGCTAAGGTCAAGATCTATACGGATTCTGGTCTTTTTCCAGCGGCGGGGGATTCTGAACAGCTGATATTTCTGGCCGTGCTAACTGTCTCACCCACTCCCATGGTAACGGAGTCATCTTTCATGTGCATGGAGATCACAGAGGGAGATATTTTTACAAATTGCCTGGGACAGCGGAACTCATAGGAGAAACGTGCGTCTGCAGCCAACTGTAAATTGGTGTTCTGGGGATAAAAGGCAAGTATCCTTGGGCCTGGAGTTCTCATGGCAGAGACTATGACAGTTTTCAAAGCGACACTGGCTATTTCGGTCCTGCTTCATTCATAAAGCTTGCTGGTGAGGGAAACAGTCAGCCCTTATCAGCATTTCAGACTGACAGAGCGTTTGACAAATTTCTTAACCTCTTTCCCCCTCTGTTTCTTTATTTGTAAAATGGGGTTAGGAACAGCAATTACACCTCAGGGTTATGCTCTTAAACAACATAATTGATGAAAATGGAGGACACAGCTCTTGACGTAGACGTCAAAGGGCTTCATAAATGTGCCAGGTTCTTGTCCACCTTGAATTGGTTATGTTCCTCCGTAAGCCCCGCGCCCAAAGAGACAGGTGAGGGCCACGATAGCGTCGCCCCAATGTTGTAACACGGGAAACTGAGGCACAGAAAGGCCACGTGGACACGCCTGCCACAGTGTCACACGGCTCCCCGCCGGTCTCTCCATGGGGGGAGACGAGGGAGCCTCTCCCTTAAGTGGTGACCACTCACCCTTTAATAGGGTTTGGAATTGATTTTGTTGTCTTGCTTTCTGAAGTAATTACTCGGAACCAGCCAAGTTCACCCATTTGCATGGCCTCTGAGTTCTCTGAACACGCATTACGTGGCCTTGGAGGTGTCAATCAACGTTAATGGGATTCTTTCCATGACTTCCCTATTCAGGGGCCAACAAAATTTTAGCCAACTGTATGCTTGATGGTGCTCCCCCAGAAGGCAACAATTCCCTGAAACAGTCTGTGATTTGAAATAAAACCCGTCGCCATCTCGTGGGCACATCCGGGTTTCATTATTATAGAAGGAGTTTAGCCACAGGCTTGTCACTTCCCTTTCTGTCGGCAACAACAGAGGAGGGAAAACAGGGACACGAGGCTGTGCACAAGGAGAGGCCACTCTAAAGGTCTCAGATCAGGGGAGGACAAGGTCAGGAGGAGAACTGGGTATATGCGTCTGAAGTGAATTCAGGCACCCTGTGAACAGACGGTTTCCCAGGGGCTGGATTTCATCTTGAGAGTTCCAGCACCATGAAAAGACACAAGAAGAAAACCACTGGCCGCCTGATAAACTGCTGTCTTATCACAGTGGGGGCACTGCCTTAGCATCATGCCCACCTACGGACCCCTGAAGGTCTCTGAGGGCCGGGGAGCCACGTCGAAAGGCTCCTGGGTCCAGTGCACAAGGCGCAGCATGATGCTGGGCACCCACTCCTCAACAGACTATCCTGGGGCCATTTTCCCATCTGCTGGCCTCATAGCAACACAGCTTCCTTCCAGACTTCATGTTCCACGAGCCTCCCTGATTGGGGCGACCGGAGATAAAAACCGTCCACACAACACTCCGTTCACTTCCCAGGAAGGGACTCTGGGTTTACCTGACCAGTTTCTGAGCTAAGATGGGTGTTGTCTACTGGTTGGGTGAGACAGATTTTGTTCATCCATTTAGTAAGATCATGTATACAGAGCACCAAGCTCAGAATCTGGCCCCTAGAGCCCATGAAAGAAAGATGAGCTGCTTTTCTTCCTTCTACTGTACGGCATCGTTTTATGGGCACCAGGAAGCCTTCTTCTACATCTAGGGTGATTCAAGAATTCATGCCAGTGGGGACACTTGGGCAAGTGGAAGAGGGTATTGTCAGTGACCAACCATCCTGGGACAACAGACAGAAACCCGGGCTACTACAGACAAAGCTCCACACGCTCTCTCCATCACTTTCCTTCTCCCCACTTTGCATCCCGGGCCCTGAATCCAACGACACGGACTGTGTGCCGAAGACCACTGTGCCTCATTGTTCTAAATCTCAACCCTCACGTCTGCTGAGCATGGCCTTCCATTTTTCAGGAAACTAAGTAAGTATAACAGATTATGGATACAAGAAAAATATAATATACGGTCTGTGCACTTGATGTATTTAAAACTTAGCTGTAGACGTAAGTGCTCATTCTTTAGCAGGTGGAGAGAAGATTTATCTTCCTCACCTACAGAATCTCCGCCTAGAAAACCTCAGAGGGAAGAGTGAAATATCTCCTTGATTTCGAGAGTACAGAAAACTCTACACGCCACACACTGAGTAGCGGCCATTTGGTTTCACTCGAGAAGAACGTGCCATCGATCAGCCAGTCTTCCCCACGCTGCGCACACGGAAGCGGGATTGGATCTAAAAACTTCCATTTCTCTCAATCATTGCCAATGACACGTACTCTTCTGTGACACCTTTAGAGAGAAGAGGAAAGGAGTCTCCCGCAGCCTCCCCTTCTGTCCTGAGAGGACTGGATGAAGATGGATTTCCAAGCAGCTCTTTTGGACTTAAAGGGCCGCTGCTTGTTTGGATCCTGCGCGCACAAGTATTAGGACCTGGGGCGGGAAGCAGGCCTTCCGCGAGACTCTCTGCAGTGAGCTCCAGGGCTCGGGGCACCATGGACCCGTTCCACGGTCAAGCCTCTGCCACACACTGCTGCTTCTTAACTGTGCAGGTAACAAATGATGACACTTCTTTGCACTTAGAGGAGATCCTGCCCCACCACGTAGGGTCTCCCAGGCAGTTGGAGATTTTATTCAGACTCAGGGAGGTCGAGGGCTCAGGCCATCCCCGACAGTGGAGGTCACAGGTATCTTTGCTGGTTTGTCCTGGAGCACTTGCTACACTGGCGAGAGGAAGGGTCACCTTCCAAAGTGTCACTGTCTTGGGCTAATGTTAACATCGGTGTGGCTGCCCCGAGCACATGCGGATCCGCCAAGGGGCATGTGGTCCTCGTGACAGCTAGGAGGCCGAGAAAGCCGTCCCGGACCCCAGTGTGCCGCGAGGAGCAAAAAACAGAATTCCTCACATCTCGTGTCATTTCTCTGGCAGATGCAGGAGGCTGGGTGGAGAGCTTTCCATCCTTCATGTTTGGACTGAGGTCACTGATAAATAATTCAACCACTCTCCGTCTAATACAGTTATGCTTTTAATTCCCCTGGTGGTGGGTTTCTAAAAGATTCAACGTTATGACAGGAGGCAAAAGTAAACTCCTAAGATTTCATTCCCAGTCCATCTTCCACACTGGCTCCTGTGTTAAGAGCTGTCCTAAGCTGGTATATTCCAAGCATCTGACAGAAACCATAAAATAACTCTGGGTCTAAAAGAAACCATAGTAACTGTATGGAAAGCTCTCTAACAGTGTTTACTCGCGGGAGTCAGAGCATAACCTCGTCTATACAACAAGGCCTACAGCCAAATTCTAAGGCTAAAGACAGTCAAACAAGGGCGCCAGGAGTTAGATCTCATTCATCTAGTCTGCCACCCTACCTTATAACCTACAATCCCCAGCCTCAAAGTGCAAAAATGCACCTTTCTATAGTCTTTCTACCTTTCTACAAACTAATTGCATCAGTAACAGTGTTTCTCAAATGTTCCTAAAGATAATCATCACTGGGAGTGTGCGTAATCAAATGGATTCCTGGAACCGCCACGGGGTCCTACTGGGTGGGGACGTCCTGGGCTAAGGGCTGGAAATCTGTACAAATGTCCCCAGTGAGGCTCATTCTCTAAGAAGCCTGGGGAGCTCTGCAGGAAAAGACCCCCCCCCGCCGTGGCAGACGACCGGTTGCCATTGCACCCGTCCCTCTCTCCTCCCACTGGCCAGGACTGGCACGGAGCCCACAGGGGAACGCGTTAGCGAGCCTCCTGCTGTGTGGCTCACGGCAATCTAAGGGAGGGTAAGTGCGAGGGATATTTGCTGATTTTATTTATTTTTAAAACTTTTTAAAAGATTTTTATTTATTTGATAGCAAGAGAGAAAGCAGAGAGAGCTAGCACACGAGTGGAGGGGAGAGGCAGAGGGAGAAGCAGACTTCTCACCGAGCGGGGAGCCTGACTCAGAACTCGATCTCAGGACCCTGGGATCATGACGTGAGCCAAAGGCAGATGCTTCCCCGATTGAGCCCCCCAGGTGCCCTGGGCCAGGGCTTTTAGTAGATGGAACCTAACTTTTCCATATTTTTCTTCCTTTTCTTCTGGATGGATCAGACGGGAAAGAAGGCAGAGCTGGAAGATACAGCTGGCTGGGTCCCTGGACCAGCAGGTGGGGGACAGCTGCCCACCACCAGAAACACCTAGAAAGGACTAGTGACATGAGCAAGAAAGGGACTTCTGCTGGGTCTGAGGCCCTGACCCGTTTTGGGGTCTATCATAGGATGCAAGCCCATCTAGGTTACTGCAATACCTAGTGGTAAAAAAAATACAAAAACACAGTTGAAACAGTAACATGTCAGGCCCCTCCCCCACACCTTCAGCACATCTGCCGAAGGGTCTCCGATTCAAACAGGCCAGGAGGTCCGAGCGTGTTTCAGAAACCAGAAGGGTGTGGGTATCTCTAGCGAAATCAGGGAGATGATGGGCGCAATGCATTTAAATTGGTTTCAATGGTCAAAATACCTTCTTCTCCTTCTTTCTTTTTTTTTTTGACCGAAACACTTGGTAAAATTAGCTAAACTGAGAGGAGGTAATGCCTCCCCAGAGGCACGTCTACCCACTGCAATCCTCAGTGAGGAGCAATTCTTAATTCCGTGGGCTTGTAGGGTGACAGTCCACAAACAAAAGGTTTTGCAAATCCAGTGACTCAGGCTTACTCCCAGCTCCCTTCCTTTAGTGCCCCAACTCAGTAGCAAATCTCAAAGGAGTGTGGGCGCTGGGCAGGGGGTGCTGTGCAAGTGGACACAGAAATCTGACCTGGAGAGGTTGTGGGGGGTCTGGACGTGGCAGAGGGCAAAGGTATTATCCTGGACCACTTGCCCGCGCTGAGACAGGAGCGAGCAAGTGGTGTCTTCAAGCACTTTTGGTACCTAGGTAGCTCCCTCCTTGTCTTAAAGCCCTCTCCAGAATCACAGAAATAAGCACAGGCCCCACTAGAACAGCATGTATGAGATACCGAGGTGTTTGAGATGAATAACAAGGTAACAGGCATTTGAAAAAATTTAATAAATTCACCTCTTTTTTAATCCTACTTGGTTGCGATTTCATGGGACTCTAAACAGCTGTACAGAAATACTAAGTATCTTTGCTTTCAGAGTTGTGATCTCAGAACAAAGAAAAATTAATATTTTGAATGGAATTAAGGGTGGGGCTGGACGGCAGAGAGACAGCTGTGCATAAATGGGCTCTGAACAAGTGCGTGTGGGGGCAGTTGGGAAACCTACAGTTTCTGGTTCTGGTCCTGGCACACTGTTTATAGAGCTGCTTTAGTGACCCTGGAGAGTTCATATCCTCCCTCCAAACCCCTCACGGGAGCACCTCCTTAATGCCGGAAAGTCTGGGTGAAGGTGAAATCTGAAAGGACTGTCCAAAATCCGCGCCTGGAAGGTCTGCCCTCAAATATCTTTTCTAGAACGCACCACGCCTCCCGTGACCCAGTTTTGTGACATTGATGCTGGGGCATCTCTGGGTGCTGGCTGCTCCGGAAAGCTCCCAGGTGAGAAATTCAGGCCATACAATCAAGACACATCTAGGTTATTGGACACCTCGAGGCTCTGATTGGTTTTATCTCATTAGTCTTCATCACGACCCTTGTTCTATGTTAAGCCTTCCTCGGTACTACTGTAGAGATGCAATGACTAGATTTCACAGAGAGTTAAAAAAAAAAAAAAAAATCTAAGTTTCCAGGCATCAGGGCGAACTTCTTGCCCATCAGCAGTTTTTAAAATATTGATGGCTTTTTCCTCATAACAGACAAGCTGAGTGGAGTCTGGAGGGCCTGCTCTAAACTGTGACTAGAAATGGACTCTGTGTAATTAAATGTAGTTTTCAAGAGAAGGCACACTCAGAGAGGAGGGCGGGGGCCACATGCGTCAGTCCCTCTTGCTAGGCCCGATGGGTCTAACCCAGACTGCAGACGGGGTGGTGATCTTGGGGCCTGCTCTGTTCCCAAGCCTGACATCTTCTGATGCTTGTAACCGGCAGCAAGAGGAAGCAGGGCCCTTGTTCAAGCAATGACAGGAGCCGTGCTTGGCTGGAGGGATGGAAGTCGGCTCACAGGGGGCCTGCTGTATATTCGTGAGGGAAAGGAGGGGCAAAGAGACAACTAGCAACTGAACCAAGGAGGGTAAAACCTCAGAGCAGCACACAGAGAGCATCTCACATGTGTCCTTAACCAAACGGCTTTCTGTGGGCCTCCATGATGGTGCCAGAGATAATATTCCTGGGTTCTAATAAAACGATCATCTCTTCCTTGATCATCTCTCATCTGTAAAGAGTAATCACACACCTGTACATCAGACCCATCCCTGCTCTACAAACCCCTGCCCATCAGGTGTCCTTGGCCGCCCAATAGATAAGGGACGCTTGGTCCGCAAGATGGGAATTGCCCCAGACTACAATTCATTGTAGTCTTTTTTCCTAGACACAGAAAAACTTACATTCCACTTTTGCTTCAAAGACAGGTCCTATAACCTCACCAACAGACTGTTATACAAAAGACTTTATTCCAAGTCTTGGGTCTTCCTTGAAATGTCCGTAAGTTGCATATGGATTACTGCTAGCATCTTGGTCAACAGGAATAAGTTTCCCTTGAGACTTCATGGTTTATGGGAAACAAACAAACCAACCAACCCAGACCCTATGGTGCTCTCCTTTCAGAAGAGTTTTGTAGAAGGTGCTAGATCTGGAGCAGACCAAAGGACCTGTCTTTCAGGTCTTCTTCAGTAGCTGCCTAGGAAAGCAAGACGTGGAAAAGTAGAGAGTGGTCTAGAATCCCACCCCCCCCAAATTCACACAACTTCAGATATCTTTTGATTGCTTTCAGAACAAAAGAAAATTCTAAGCATCAGCATCCTTGTTTCCAAAGGGCCTGTCTAGGTCTTGAGGAGGGAACGAGATGTTTCCTCTAATCTAGTTTATCTAAAAATGAAAGATCAAAGGTAGAAGATGACACTGGCAACAGATTAAGTGTCCGTGCCCCAGGCCTCTGCCCTCAGCTTGCAGGCTCCTAGGAGGTCTGCCCATCGCAACTCGTGTGTTCCCTCTCGGGAGATAACAAAACACAATAGCGCAATCCAGAAACGGACTCGCTGAACACCGTGGCTTTATCAGTGTCCCCGGCCTTCGGCTCCCATGTTTTAACTGTGGCAGAATAATTATTTCTGAGATGGTGCGCTGCTATACGGAAGAAGCTGTAACCCAGAGAGATACCTGACTGATTACACAGCCATCTTCTGCACATTTCATCAGTCTCAAACAGCAGATAAAACAACTGTTTCGTGTACCAGCAGGTTCCAGATTAACCCTGCCGAGTTAAAACCAGTGGAACCGACTATCAGCTGATTCCGATTTTAAGCAATAAATCACTGGCAACGTTGACATAGTTAGATGGGGTCTGCTTACCGGGTGACGGTGACTCTGCAGGGGGACCCAACTTTTGTATTAAAAAGGAGTATCTTTCCACGGCTTCGAAGGTGCCTCAACACAATTTTTAAAAATCCAAAGAAATATCCTTAAGAAAGCCATCAACGGCATCAGAAGAGATAGAGAAGGTCCCTCACCGACACATGACTTGACCTGAGCAGTGAATACACAGCCACAAAGGACGCATGCAGGAAGTGGAACAGATGTGGTCTCTGTGCACCGAAATCCCAGGAGCCCGTCTGGGAATGGAGATCGCAGAGGTGCCTGCCCCGCCCGCCGCCTCTGACTCTGCAGGTGGAACAGCACAGAGATGCTGGGCAGTGGCGGGAGCCCCGCCCCCTGGGGGCCGTCCCTGTCACTTCTAGTGTGTGTTGTTTAGCTGAGACTGGCTCACTGAGGGGCAGTCAATAAATGTCACTGCGCCTTTCCCTGGGGAGACGTGGACAATGAACTGTCTTCTGGCGAGCGCAGAAAATGATCCTGGTTTTCTCCTTCCCCGGTGACACTGGATGAGGAACCCTTGGCTCCCCTAGCACCTGCGTCTCTTATGGGAACTGAAACTGGAGAGGTGAATGGATGCTCTTGAAGCCACAAAGCCTTTCTCATGGACGAGAACAGGTAGGGGAGGAGGTGCGGTTCCACTCCTGCAACAGAAGGACCCTGGGTTTTGCAGCACGCCTGATGTCACAGCTCGGGCGCTGGCTGGCTTGAGTCCCAAGTGTCCGAACGTGGGCAAGTCCCCGGCCTCCCTCAACCACAGATCCCTGCGCTGTCTGCCAAGCCCCCGCCGCCCACTCTCGGGGTCCACCGTGGGGGATGAAGGGGAGGACGACGCAACATCCTCTATGGACAGGTGGGGTCCATGCGGGCGGAAGTTCTGATCCAACAGGCGATGGAGACGCCCGAGTTTATATAAACCTGGATCGGCCGCAGCAAAGGCTGAGCAGCTTCGGGCAAATTACTCTCCGCGTCTCCTCCCCCTTTACAAAGAGGCTAACGGCGCTCGTGTGCCACACAGGGTTACCGTGGAATGAGGGCTCTAAATGACTCTAAATTACATATTCATGGATTTATGTGATAATACAGCCACTAACCAATAAAAATAGCCCAATTATGAACTCAGGCTATATGGCCAGGCAAAGAAGAAAGTCATTTTCAAGGGGCTAATTTTTTCCCACGAGGTGCTGGTGCCCCACAGACACAGACAAAAGAGGTTTAAAGGAAGACTCTGTTCTGCCATGTTTAAGAAAGAGTATTAGTATCTTGTGTGACTACATCAGTGAATGAAGACATTCAAAAAGCCATTATGTTTTCAACATAGGTTAATAATAAGGCTATTTTTCACCCACTCTTTGGCACAGCTGTAATGTTCTTGGCCTCAAGTGGGAGGCAATGCTGAACGAGGCATCAGAAGACAGATGACAGACAGCATAGCACTGCCAGTTCATATAAAATATTACCAGGTTGGAAATGGCTGTTTATTGTCTTAGTGACTGTGACCCCGTCCCCCCCCCACCCCGCCTTTCCAGCGAGCAGAGGGTTGCGACGACAAGGCCTGCCAGTATAGCCTGGTTTGCTGTACCCAGGTAATGGCAAATTAATTTTTGTCCTAATTCCAGTCAGAGGCCAGCCAACACTTGAAATGCAATTCATCTCCTGTCTTGTTTTCTTCGGTGACGCTGCTTCCTGTAAAAGCATGTTTGTTGGTCTGGATGCATGTGGCAGGTGCACGGCCACGCCTGATGGTCGGGGGAGAGTCAGAGATAGAAAGAAAGGATTCCAAGGCCTGGCTCTCAGACCTCTTGGCCCAGCACAGACAAACCACAGAAAAAGGGTCAGGGAATGCCAGATCTGACTCACTGCTGGTCAGAACAACCCACTGAGGGCACACTCAATCTCCTCGGGGCACCTGGTGGGTTTCTGTTTTCTCCACTGCAGAAAAATGAGCCAAATAGCAGTTAACACTCTCCGAAAGCACTCTGGGGGATATTCTAGGAAAAGGACAGTAAAAGTGCCAAGTGTGACATTACTCTGTTGTAAGAGAATGAGAAATATTATCACACCTAGAGGTGTGATAGGAGATGAGCTGAAGTTCGGAGAGGAACAGGGATAGTAAATATCAGATGTTTCTACAGCTTCCAAAAGGGCATTTCGGAAGTGACTTCTCAGCTGCAGGAGGGAAAGCCGCTGTCATCTCCCCACTACGATGCGGTGGAACTAGTTCCACAGGATACCTAAAAGGAGCCTGCTGGAAATGAGAATTCAGAGCAGAGGCCACGGAGATCAAAGCTCACCTCCACCCCTTCTCAAGATCCTGGCATGCCCCGCATCGAGCCACCGGTAATTTTGTAACCCATACGGCACTATAAAATATGGCCGTGAACGGTTTTCTGTGAAACAGGCTGCAAATAAAAAAGGGAGTCCAGCTCCTCCCTGGCGAATGATACCTATGGGTGTTCGCAACCATGTTACTTTCTTCCAGAGCCAGACACTGCTACCTGACTCTGTAACATAATATTCTATTCCTACTAAAAGAGCAGAAGTTGTGAGCACATCGCTCAGCTTTGGTAATGACAACCCAAGGCGCCAGGTCACACGTTCGGGACCGTTTACTTCGGGGATCTCGGTGGTTTCTCCTATACTTTTCCTCTTCCACGTCTGTGATCAGGACTGGGACCTGGAAAGTTGCAGGGGATCCTCTGAAAACGTCCTGCTTCTCAAGGGGCTGGAACAACGTCACGATGGGTTTACTGGCGTTACTAGGCAGAAGCCGATTGTCTCCCTTCAAAAAATTTTCGATTTCCTCATGTTTTCATTTCAAGATGAAAATAGAAAAATCTTTACTTCTTTAAAGCTCCAAGTAAGGAAAAAAAAAAAAAAGGCAGAAAGTTGTGAAACAGAGACCATGAGTCTGATCCCCAGGGTGACCGCATGCCTAGCCTTGTGACTGTGTCAACTGTACATAGCGACCTGCTCCTCCACGAAATGGGAACCGGCTTCGCCCCCTTCCCAGGATTCTCCTGAGAGCTGCTCCTGTACACATCTGTAAGCGGGAGGCACCATATAAGCTCATGCGTCCTAGCTTTTCTTGGAAAAGCGGTTCCATTAACAAAGTGATGCAAACACACGTAAAATGAAACAGGGCCTTATCCAGATCACATTCTTCTGGTTAAACAGGCACTATTTTTTTCCTCACAGCAAAAACCGGATTGGACCCACGGAAGGTGTCTCTCCTATGGTAAAATTCTGCCACTCGGAAGGTCTGATTCACCTTCTGGGCCTCGCGTGCCGCAAATAGCAGCAGTGACGGGGCATGGGAGGGCGCGTGGATCTCCGTGTGAGCTCGGTTATACCCTTGCTTAGTTAACACAGTCTGTGCTGAAATGTTCTTCTGTGATCTTTTAAGCATAATGGCTGCTCTTATCTTGTCAAGATGAGGCTTCTGAGTTGTACCCTTCATTCACATAAACCCGCGACTGCTTGCAGACCCTTCCTTGTAAGATCTGGAGACCGAAACTAACTGCCACATCCACCCAAACCCCTTTCCTCCCCTTGTACCTGGCAGGGTGTCGCTGAAGGAGCGTGACAGGACTCCAGCCAGGACAGTCCTGCTGCCTGCAGAGGCTGGCCTCTCACAGTCCATGCTGGAACCATGTTTCCCCCCAGAAAGGCCAGTATGACACTCCATGGGACAGTCCCTGCAAGCTCTGGGAGTGGCTCACCAGTGGGAGCATCTGGGCTCAGGGGGGTGGACCACCACGCTGAAGTCACACACACACACACACACACACACACACACACACACACACGGCCTGTGGAGGGTGTTGGAAACAATGTTAAGAAAAACAAAGCAGAACCTGGTCACGATGGTCATGACTTTACCCTGGCCAGATGAAATCTTAGGGATCGCCAAAGTGAGTGGAAAACGTGATGACAGGAACACCCAGCTGGATTTATTCCGTGCCCGACCCTGCCCCAGAACATCTCTTCCTGTCCGTCCAGGGTCTTCGGACATCTGGCCGCACACCTGATTCACCTGAAGTTGTGTAGATGCTGCCTAGGCCCTTGCACAGAGGAGTTAAATCAGAATTCCCGAGGGTGGGGTCCAGGCACGGATCCTTCTGCTGCTTTAATTCTCCAGGTGATTCTAATACAGACATTCTAGCAAACCAGCGCCTCTCTTCGAAATCTACCGCCGTCGTGAAGAGCGCCCTGAGTAGGTATGCAACTTACTCCAGGTCACGCAGGAGAACATTCTAAGTGTGAATCCAGGAAGTCCAGGAGAGACCTTTCCCAATTCACACGCTCACTTGCAACGTTGTAACAGACTATCACGGGGGGGGGGGGGCCTGTGATTGGGGGGGGTGTCCATGGACTAGCAGCAGCTCCCCCCAAATCTAGTTCATCGGTATTTGCAGCTGCCACAGCCTCCCCCCACCAGTCAGTGGCCTGGTGGCAAGGCCAGGCAGGATGGTGGTGGCTCACCCACCCTCAAGGCGACAAGCAGGTGAGAAATGGCATGTGGGTCACGGACAGAGCAGGTGCCCTGTAATGCTACTGGAATAAAGGGGGGCAGCCCGGTTGGCGCTTCTAAGGCACAGCATCCTTTTATCTCCCTCTGAATATCACTGGGACGAAGGCGGGTCCCCTTCAGGGGGGTAGGGGCACTGGGGGCGGCACGTGCCAGAGGAACCCCACCTGAACCACAACCAGGCTCTCATACCCCACACGGTGCGAGTGGGTTTGACGCAACCACAGCCCAAGGGGCCACACAGCTGTGCACGTGGGACCGCTCGCTCCTTAAAACTGATGGATGGGCTTCCACAGAGGCACGTGGGGCCGGAGCGGAACAGAGGATGATTCCTCACTGCTAACTGGCTCCTCTGGGCCACTGGTTGCAGTTCAGACCACGCTGTCTCCACACCTCCACTAGAAAATTCTCCGAGTTATTGAGTTTCTAAGAGGTGAAAGCTTCCTGGGGGAGGGGTGGGTGGGTGCAGGACTCCTCACGCGAGGGTGGGGGGAGGGGTGCAAGAGAAACCAGAGGGATGGCATCTGCACCCACACACAACCCCCCCCCTTTTTATTGGAGATTTCTCTCCACTCAGACGGCGGATAATCACTCTGCTTGGAAACCTAAACACTAATGAAACAACCATTAACTATTTTTTATTTACAAAAGCAGCCTGGTGATTTGGAAAAGATCTGAGCTTTGAAAATGAGGATGCTTGAGGGTATGTATGTGGAGAAGTCCACACTCAATGGAAAGCAAGGGCGGCCGAGGGTTCACTGAAGCGCCTTTCTTCTCTGCCTCCAGCAGCTGAGGGATTTCAGGTTTTTAGGTGGTGGGTCCCCGTTTTGTGCCTCCTAACGGGTCACTTTCTGAGCCTTCGATGTAGGGAGCTGGTCACCTGGTGAGTCCTGGTCCAGGGGTGTCTCCCCAAGGATGACACGAGAAACTCGCAGACCTGTGACAGTCTTCCTTCCTGGGGCCACCTCCTGAGACTGCGGTCCCAGGGTTCTCATGCTTCAGCCTCTTATCAACAGGAAGATAGGCTGAGCTTAACCAAACCATGCGCCTTCCCAAGCCACCAATCTTGCCTCATTTACTCTGTACATTAGAAATACATGGGCAGAGTTTTCTAAATAAGAGAGTCACTGTAAAGCTGAACAGGGCAGAACAGAGAGAACGTTTGTGAGTGCCTGCTATGTTCTAGGCACTGGACCAGGCCCTTCGAGCTCAGTGCATCAGGCCCCACAAGGAGAGGAGAACACAGATTCAGAGCACATAAGCAGCTTTCCCAACCTTCACACCACCAGCAGTTACTGGAACTGGACTTGAACCTCAGGTTTACCTATCACCTGTCCATAACATGGACTTTTTAAATGTTCTGCTCAGTGGCATCAAGTCCATTGACAGGGCCACGCAACCATCACCACTATCTACTTCCAGAACTTTTTCATCTTCCGAAACTGTGCCTACTGAACAACTCTCCCTCCTCCCCTCCCCTGGCACCCGGTGCCTGGCACCTACCATTCTACTTTCCGTCTCTCAGAATCAGACTACTCTAGCCACCTCAAATAAGTAGAATCGTTTCAATGGATTTTTTTTTTTTTTAAAGAGAGAAAGCCCAAAGAGTCAAGAGTTCAGTTTTGTGCCTCCTCCTCTCTTGAATGCTTCCAGTATTTCAGACAGATTTAGGAAGACAAAAAAGCTGTCCTTACCACATCCGTTGATCCAGTCTACTTTGTGGAATTTTTTTATTTTAAAGAACAAGTCTATTGTGAGGACCTCCCATTGAGAGTCACCACTGTGATTAGAGGGCTATTTCTCGAACCAGGTACAGCACTGGGTTATGGGAAGACAAAGATAGCAATATAGAAATCCCTGGCTTGAGAGTCATTCCTTAAAGGGACAATGTCAACTCTCATTTTCAAAATGAGACACAGAGAAGAAAGGAGATGCAGCAGCTCAGTTAGGAGTGGGACTAAAGCATCCTGCAGACTATCAAATCTCTCCACTTGCTTTTTAGCCTAGAATATTCTTCATCAATGGGCTAAAATTCCATCGATAACTTTTCTGGGTTGATTCCAATTAAGTGTGTGTTGAACAAACATGTAAGGATTGCTTTACACTGTACACATCAGGGGCGCCGGGGTGGCTCAGTGGGTTGGGCCGCTGCCTTCGGCTCAGGTCATGGTCTCGGGGTCCTGGGATCGAGCCCCGCATCGGGCTCTCTGCTCAGCGGGGAGCCTGCTTCCTCCTCTCTCTCTGCCTGCCTCTCTGCCTGCTTGTGATCTCTGTCTGTTAACTAAATAAATAAAATTAAAAAAAAAAAAGATTTACACTGTACACATCATATATTTTTCTAAGAGCTTCTGAATGAGACATGAATAAATCCTCAAAGGATTTATAGATACTTAGAGGAGCTAAGATCTGTGCATAAATAAGTTAATACGCGGTAGAAGGTGATCGGGGGAATGCAAGAGGCACATATGAGTCTTCAAGGAATTGGAGAAAGAAGATTATTTTCAACCTGGAGATTAAATAAAAATTTGTTGGAAAAGGCAGGTCCTCAAAAAAAGGCAGGCTGTAGAGAGAAATTGATGGAGTCCAGGAATTCCATTTTATAAAGAATCAATCTGAGGAACAGAGATTATGAAGGCAATTAGGAAAAGCGGGGTGTGGGGGATTATGGAAGATATGAATAACATGGTGGAAGACTCTGGCCTTTACTGACTAGGCAATGTGGTGCCACTAAACGCTCACAAACTCTTATCAGTATTGTGACTCCTCTGGACAAAAAGGCACTCTGAGAAATGAATCCAGAGTAAGGAAAAGAATCCAGAAGAACAGACCTCTGCTTCTGGTTGAGATGGATAAACTTCCAGCCTGAAAAGAGCTGACGGCTTGGAAGAGTCTCCAGGCCACAGCGTGGGGAGCAGGAAGCCAGGTGGAACTTGGCAGACAACCTATGTTAAGAATTTGGAGCTGAGAGTCTGGGGAGGACAGACAGGTAGAACTCACAGAGAGTCCTGAGGGGAGAGAACGACACAGACAGAATCCCGGGCATCCGAAAAGGCTCCCCCTGAAGGCTACAGTAGAATACCAGTCAGTGCATGTGCGTAAAGAAACTATCAAAGATGGGGTGGTGGGGGCACCCAAAAGGATTAATAACTAAGAATAATGCCATTCCCACCAGTCAGACTAGAGAAATGACTTCATAGCACACTGGGTAGAGAACTCAGAAAGGTCTGACCCCAGAAGTAGTAGCCCAAGGCTGGGTACTATCCCAGACGGGCCTAATACATCCCAAAAGCAAGATTCAAAACAACTGAATTGCTCATAAGTATCTTAACTACAGTGCAGAACAGAGCTCAACATTTTTTAGAGGCATACAAAAAAGTCCAGAACCCAGTAAGATGAAATTCATCATGTCTGGTATCTTGGTGAAGATTTCTAGCCATGCAAAGGAGGAGGAAAACATGGTCCACGTTGAGAAAAATCAACTAATTGAGAGGACCTGGAATGGATATAGATGTTAGAATTAGCAGACAAGAACATTAAAATGACTTTTATCCCAGTATTTGTATATTTCAAAAGGTAAGTAGAAATTTGGAAAATACCAAAAGCACCCAAAATGGACTTCTAGAGACTAAAAACTGTAACATCTGAGATACATAAGATAGTGGATGGGATGAAAGCCCAATTAAACATTAAAAAAAAAAATTAGTGAGCCGTGTTTCAAACTGAAATCCAGAGAGAAGTCTTAAGAAGAGGAAGAAGAGGAGATCAGTGAGCCACAGGGTGACTTTGAGTGGCCAAATATGTGAGTAACTGGAATCCATGAAAGAATGGGGAAAGGGGACAGGAAAAGTATCTGAACAAAGTAAGGGCTGAAAAATCTCCAATTATGATGAAAACTGTAAGCACACAGATCCAAGAAGCTCAATGAAGCCCAAGAAATACGAAGAAAACTAAATCACAATACTTTATAATGAAATTTCTTAAAACCTTAATAAAGAAAAAATCTTAAAAAAAGATGGAGGAATGAAGAGTCATGAATGAAGAAATAAAGGTAAGGATGACATCAAATTTCTTATCTGGAATAATATAAACAAAAAGACTGTGAATCACTCACAGGTACGGAGAAGAGACTGTGGTTACCAGAGGCGGGGGATGGAGCATGGGGGAAATGGGCAGAGGGGGTCAAAGATGCAAACTTCCAATTGTAAGAGGAATATGATCTGGGGATTTACTGTACAGCATGATGACCCTAAGTTAAAAATACTGTACTATATATTTGAAAGTGGTCAAAAAAAAAAGCTTAAAAAAAGTTCTCTGCACAAGAAAAAAATCTGTAACAATGTGAAGTGATGAGTGGTCACTGAAGTTATTGTGGTGATTATTTTATAATAGATCTATAAATCAAATCACCATGTTTTATACCCTAAATGAGTACAAAGCTGTATGACAACTCTCAAGAGAACTGGAAAGAATAAAAAATAAAATACTGAAGGAAAAATACCTGTCAACCTAGAATTCTATACTCAGTGAAAATATACTACAAAAACAAAGGTGAAATAAGTGATTTTAGACATACATAAGGTGAAAGAATTTAAAAACATATGATCTACCCTATAAGAAATGTTAACTGAAGTCTTTCATCAAAAGAAAAATGAAACTAGAAGGAAATAGGGGTCCACACAAAGGAATAGAAGGCACTGGAAATAATCACAACATAAAAATAAGAAAAAAATATTTTCCTTATTATCATTTAAATCTCTTTGAAGGAAATCTGATCACCTCAATAAAAATAACTAGGTAGTGTGTGGTTTATGGCATACGTCAAAGTTGAATGTCTGACTATGATAGTGCAAAGTCTGGGAAGGAAAAATGGAAGTATACTACTGTAAGGTTCTCAAATTATATGCGAAGTTGTATACTATCATTTGAAGGTAAATTGTAGTAAGATAAAGGTATCTACTGTAAACCCTAAGGTAACTCCTGAAATAACAAAGCAGAGAGTTTTATAGTTAATAAAGAAGATAAAATGGGATAAAACAACCTTAAAAGGAGGTAGAAAAAGAGGAAAAAGAGAACAAAGAACAGATAGGAGGAATAAAAAGCAAACCATGAAATGGTAGACCTATACCCAACTTGATCAAAAATCACATTAAATGTTCATGAAGCAAATATGTCGATTAAAAGGTAGAACTTGTTACAAAGATTGAAAAAGAAGTAAGACCCAACTCTTAGCTATACACAAGAAATTTACTTTGCATACAAAGATACAAACAGGTTAAAAATGAAAGAATGGAGAAAGACAGACCATTGTAACACCCTTAAATGAGAACTTGAGTGGCTATATTGATACCTATCAAAGTAGATTTCAAATCAAAGGATAATACCAGAAATAAAGGTTATTTCAAAATAACAAAGGGGTCAGCTCATCAAGAGGACATAGAAATTTCTAAACATTTATGTACTGAATAGAACTTCCAAATCCATAAAGCAAATAAATAACTGAAAGGAACAGAAAGGATTAATAGAAAAATCCACAATAATATTTGGAGATTTCAATAGCTTTTTTCCCTGTAACTAATAAAATGAGGATATAGAAAACCAGTAAGGATACAGAAGATTTGTACCACACTATCAACCAAGCCAAAATTTGTAGAATATTTAGTCCAATAACAGCATGATATTGATTTGCAATCACACATGGAACATTTACCAAGACAGGCCATATCATGGGGCATGCAGTAATTCTCGACAAATTTCAAAGTCTTCAAGCCATTCAAGGTGTGTTATGTTCCCGGACCACAATGAAACAGAATAAGAAATCAATAATAGACCAGTCTTTGAAAAATGTTCAAATGTTTAGAAACTAGATGACATACTTTGAATAACCATAGGTAAGAGAAGAAATCAAAAAGGAAATCAGAAAATAAATTTAGAATTTAGAACTGGATGAAAATGAAGCCACAACACATCAAAATTTGTGGGACATAAGTAAAGCAGTACTTAGGAGAGAAGTATTCAAAGGGGTCATCAAGAAAGGAGGAAGATTTTAAATCAATGACCTCAGTTCCACCTTAAACAACCAAAAAAATGAAAGCAAATTAAAACCAAAGCAAACAAAGAATAAAAACCTAAGTGGAAGTCAATAAAATCGAGTAAACAAAGACTAAACCAAAATCAAGAAAAGCAAACGTTCGTTCTTTGAGCAGACAAATAAAACTGGGACACTTTTAGCCCGATGAAGGAACAAAAGAGAGAAAGCATAATTTATCAATATCAGGAATGGAGAGGTGACATCACTATAGATTCTACAGATATTAAAGGGATAAAAGAACATTACATGCATTTTCATGCCAATAAATCTGACAAGGTAGATGAAACAGACATTCTCTGGAGGAGAGAAACTCAACAAGAAACATATAACCTAACACTTACAGGTACATACAGGTATATATATACATACATTAAGAACATTTACATCTATATATACTAACAAAATTAAATCTGTGTGTAAAAACTTTCTAAAAAAAAAAAAATTTTTTTCAACCTCAGATGGCCTCTGTATGAACTTTACCGAACATTTAAGAAAGCAGTAACACAGCTCAACATGAACTTTTCCAGTAAATTGAAATGGAGGCAATACTTCCCAAGTCACTCATGAGGCGAGGATTACATCAAACCGAAATCAGCTCAAGAAATGAGAAGAAAACCACTTAACAATACCCCTCCCTCTTGAACACAGATGCAAAAATTCTGAGTAAAATTTGAGCAAACAGAATCCCATAAGGGCTGCACGTCCTAATAAAGTGGGGTTTATGTCCCAGCAATGCAAGGTCATTTTGTTTATTTTTAAAATTAATTAATAGATTAATTAACATTAATTTTAATTTATTTATTTGAGACAGAGAGCGTGCACCCATGCACGCACACACAAGCAGGGGGAGTAGCAGAGAGGGAGAAGCAGGTTCCCCGCTAAGCAGGGAGCCTGACTTAGGGCTCGATTGGATCCCAGGACCCTGAGATCATGACCTGAGCCGCAGGCACACGCTTAGCCAACTGAGCCACCCAGGTGCCCCGTTTTGTTTGGAGGGCTTCTTCAACATCAAAAATCAATCTGTGTGAGTCACCAAATTTCTGAACTAAAAAAAAAAAAAAAAACCAGAGTCTCACAGGATCATCTCAAAAGACGCTGAAGAAGCAACGGACAAAACCCAATATCCATTCCTGATGATAATTCTCAGTGAAACAGGAAACAGAAGGAAATGCGCTGAACTTGATAAAAGGCATCTATGAAAACCCTCTAGTTCATATTATACTTAATGGTAAAAGAATGATTTTTCTTCCAGGAACAAAAAAAACATGATAATGCTACCCATTCTTAACACTACATTCAACTCTGTCCTGGAGTGTGTAGCCAGTGGAAGCAGAAGAGGCAAAAAAAATAAAAAAATAAAAAAAATAAATAAAACAACAACAAAGACACCTACATTGGAAAGGAAGTAAAACTGCCTCTTATGTGTGTGTATGTGACTGTGAGGTTTTCTTTGATACCAAAAGCATCATCAGTAAAAGAACACACTAATAAGACTTCATCAAAATCAAAAACTTCTGCTTTTATAAAGAGACCGTTAAGAGATTGCAAAGACAAGACAGATTGGTGGCAAGTGTTTGCAGAACACGGAGCTGGTGAAGGCCTTGTATACAGAGGAGGTCAGAAATCTCAAAATTCAACAGCAAGGAAACCAGTTAAAAAACTGGCAAAATATCTCAACGGACACTTCACCAGGAAGAAAGAGGAGTGTTGAGTAAGTACAGGAGATGATGAATGTCTTTAGTCAGATGAAAGTTAAAACCACAGTGACATATGGCAATAAACACCTTTTAGAATGATTAAAATTAGAAACACTGATTACACCAAGTGCTGGCGAAGACATGAAGGGTCTGAGACGCCTACACTGCTGGGGAGAATACAAAATGGTACCATCCTTTGAGAAAACAGTTGGGTAGTTTCTTACAAAGTTAAATTTACACTTACCATCTGATTCAGCCGTTCCACTCCTGAATGTTTCCAAGAGACACCGAAGCACACAGACATTTGTACATGAATACTCATGGCAGCCTTGTTTGTAAAGCTAACAGTAAAAACTGGAAACCACCCAAAGGCCCTTGCACAGAGTGGAGAACAGAGGTATAGCCATTCAGCGAAATGTGACTCAGCCATTAAAACGTAGTACTGAAAGACAGGAAGTACTGATCCTGAGTCTTGAAACACATGCTGAGTGAAAGACGTCGGGTCAGAAAAAGGTACATCCTTATGACTGTAGTTACACGAATTCCAGGAAACAGAAACTTAACGATGGCAGACAGCATCACCGGCTGTCTGGGTGTGGGGAAGGGAAGGGATCGCAACAGAAAAGGAAGAAGTTGCTGGGATAATGAGCAGGTTCCTTTCCTTGTGGTGATAGCTTTAGAGGTGGACCCAGACTGCAAGATACTAAATTTGAAAAGTGTGGTAGTGTCCATTGTATTTTGTATTTATTATGCGTCTGGGAGGCTACTGGGTCGACACACAGTACTTTGAGAAGACGGAACACTGAGGGAGGAATGGAAAAGAACTGCTAGAAGACTGCAACAGATTCAAGCTCTGGAGATCCGGAGCTTGGTTGACAGGAAGGAGGTGGCACCATCAATAGCGACAGGGACAAGCAGCAGAAGACAGGCGCATTCGAGCTGTAGGCATGGTGTGTGCCAGCGGGACATCTCATTCCAAGGGGCAGTTTAAAACCCTCAGGCTAGAGATCAGAGGCAAGAGACACAGCCTTGGGACGTTCCCTCCCTCCCTTCAATTTCACCCCCCTCCCTCGGCCCTCCTGGGTGGATACATTTTCTTCTGTGTTATAATCTGAGTCCCGGAGGGAAGAAAAACCCCAGTTTGGAAGAGTTCCATTCACCTACATGTGACCTTCAGGGAATTTCTAGGCTCTCGCCCAGAGGTGAAACCCACCAGGTCCTCATCTCACACTCGGCAGAGTGGAGCTTTCCCAGGCTCATAAAAAGCTGTATGTGTTGGCACAAAGTGAATAAAGTGATGTATGAAAACGCGGAGGGAACGAGCCATGTGTGCCCCAGGATCTAAGGAACCAGAAATGGGTAAGACCTATGAAGTCATTTCTCTGTTGGCTGCCCCATTCCATGTTACATCAGTCCCTGCCAGAATGGAACTGTTCCTGAGAATGGCAGTGTGGCTCCTCGCGCCCGAGCCAAAGGAAACATCTGTAAGTCTGGCGGGGTTTCAGGTGAGCGCGCTGCTCTGAGGGTGCGGAGCCTGTCCCTGCAGGAGACTCTAGCTACAGAATCAACTGCTTTTCTCCTTCCTTGTTTTATTTTATTTTATTTTATTTTATTTATTTTTTTTAAAGATTTTATTTATTTATTTGTCAGAGAGAGGGAGAGAGAGCAAGCACAGGCAGACAGAATGGCAGGCAGAGGCAGAGGGAGAAGCAGGCTCCCTGCTGAGCAAGGAGCCCGATGTGGGACTCGATCCCAGGACGCTGGGATCATGACCTGAGCCGAAGGCAGCCGCTTAACCAACTGAGCCACCCAGGCGTCCCCCTTGTTTTATTTTAAACGTCAAAGCTTTTCACACTACAGTGACACCCTCAAATGATTCTCTTACTTCCGTTGCTTCAGTTGAAACAATATATTTCCATGCTCCGTGGAGCGCCCACCAGCTGATTCAAAACCGGGAATGCAATGGGACCCCCTATTTCAACGTGCCATGGAAAGATAAAGGAGGAAAAAACAGGTGGACGAGGCTGGAGGGAAAAAAGGAGCTCTTTCCCTCGAATGTTCTGCAAACACTCACACAACTGATGCCCAGGACGGTTTGAATGCTCGGTCGTAAAAAAGTTCTGTGAGGTTCTAGAAGGTGTGCTGATGGACTGAAATAGCCCCTGAATGCCTGCCAGAAGCTTCCAGTTCAGTAAGATGAGTGCCCGTGCAACTGCAGCGTGACACCGAAAGCACTGTGCATGGGGTGCTGGGTGTCCCGGGGATCTCAGTGGAAAGGACATGACTCTAGTGGGGTTTCCAAAAGGAGCGTCTATGGATGAAATGACACTTGCATTAGCCTTTGAAAGGCCAGCATATAAGCAATCGGAATAGGGAAGAAGAAGAAATAACACTCTAGGTAGAGAAGACGGACGAGACACAAGGCATGGCTGCCGAAAGCCAAGGAGTGCTTGGGGAAGAATTCAATATTGTTCAACAAACATTATTAAGCACCTGTTGGTTACCCGCTGTGCCAAGTGGCAGGAGTACAGAGATGCCAGAGGAGTGTGCCTTTTGAAGTGAAATGGATGATTTCAGCATAATAACAAACACCAAGAACACAGACACACCCAGCGTGATCTAAGGAACGCCGGAGGCCAGGCAGTCAGGAGGCTGGATTCTCAGGACAAACTACTTAGGACGTGTTTGTTTGCTCAGTCGCTGTTTTCCCAGCTGTAACATGGGCTCAGTACATAGTATTTGCCTTCTAGGAGTGTTGCGAGCATCTGTGCGATCACAGGACCTTGTAACATTGTGACACCGTCACCCTTAGCGCAGGACCTGGCGCGGGGGCAGGGACTCCACATAAAGATCACTTGTTTTGGGGTTCATACGACTGAGTACCGACCCCACTCTTACTGAGAGGCTAGTTGGTGCTGACCGCAGGCTGTATGCGGGGGTGTTGCTGGCAGAAGCGGGTTTCAGTGTCCTCTCCTCGAGGGGACGGGGAGTACTAATGTGCTGTTGGGCTGAGGGCTCTGCGTATGATCTCTGCGAACCTGCGGACTATCAGAGCCATTTTGTAGATGAGGAAACCAAGGCACGGGGGTGTCAAGTAACGTGCTCTTGGTCACAAGCCAAGTAGCCTGGGGAGGTGGGTCAGAAACTAGCGTTTCATCCTCAGCACTCCCCCGCCCCCATTTGGCACCCCAGAGCCATGGAGCCTTTCTGGTTTGACCACGGGCCAATTCCAATAGTATTTTATTGGAGCCGGCAGGTGATGTGGTAGGAAAGGGTGAGCGAAAGCGAAACATGGCACAGAGATCAACCTGCACCGGGAAAAGCACGCACCTAACCATCCATCGCATCTCACATCTGCACAGGGTTTTACGATTGAGGAAACTCTTTCAGTGCCTTGTCTTTTTTTTCTTTCCCCCTGACACCATGTTGCTGATAAGCAGGCTAATGAGTAGAGCCTCGTGTAAGGGAGCCCTGGGCCTGTATATTTGGGGTGTCGACAGAGGTGACCTGGGGGCAGGCATCCCAAGGGACAGAGTGAAAGGTTTCCGTTTCAGAGCAGGGCACCCCTGGGCACCCCAGCATCCCCCCACCAGACCCTGAGCTCCCTGCGGCCGTGGGCCACACCTTCCTTCTCTGCATCCCCAGGACCCTACGGTGCACACTGCCTGGCACAGAAGGCTCTTAAAGCACATTCTAAGAGCCATGAAAAGCCTCTCTCCGCTTCTCCGCAGTAACTGCAAAAATGGGCACGTCGGTGCTGATCAGAGAGACGGAGTAGCCCCCCATCCGTTCAATCTGCAGCTAATTCCGAGTGCCCGTTTCAGGCCCAGCACTGAGCTCGGCACAGGCGTTTCAGAGATTAAAAAAGACACAGCCTTCTAACAAGGAAATTTATGCTCGTAGCATGAAAGATACTTATGAAAATAAGTACTATAAATTCTCCAAGATTTTCAAAGTGTGCCCGGGGCTTTGATTTTTACGGTGTGGTATTATGTGCCTATTTTTATTTGAATGAATGCCAGGGAAGTAAATGGGAAGCTAAATTGTCTTTTGAACTCCACATATAATATTAAGGTTTAGATGGAAGGTCATATGGAACCCACATGGCGTAGGTAAAAGAAGTAGGCGCATTATAAAAATTACTCCGAAGGATGTGTTCGATTTTAAGACCAGATCAGCAGTTTTCCCTGGCATTATCAGCCTCGCTCCAAACATCACTTAATCTTTGTCTCAGGTTCCTCTTTCGTAAAGTGGGGGTGTGCTCTGCCTGGGGCAGTGGGGGAAGTGGCTGGTGGTGGGGGGGGAGAGGATGCGATAGGGCTTAACGGTTTCCTCGCTTTGAAGTGTTCTAAAAATAAAGCGTTTTCATGGCGAACATGGCTCGGAATATTGTGTCCACACAGCATTCCGTGTTGCTAGGGCAGTCCGACCGGTGGGTTTTCTTCGGCTAATGCAGGCAAAGAGCGGGCCACAGAGAGGCAGGCCTGGCTCTTCTCGTCTGAGCATTCTGGGCACGGTACCCTCGAGGGAGGAGGCAGGCCTCCAAACGACCCATCGGCCTAGCTTTAAAGCTCCAACTCTGTCACCGGACGCAGACTTCCGGTGGCCTCTTAAGCTGTCACAGTTTTATTTGCCTTGGAGTTTAATCTGTGCAGTAAAAGCCTGACGTGTCCCACTTAAAAACTGTTCTCCTAAGTCCAGATTAGCGAACAATTAGACAGCGAGGAAAACCCCACAGACCTGATTTTTTAAAAATGTGGCTTTAATTTATTCATTACCTTCCCTGAAGTCTTCCTTCCGGGAGATGAGAGCAAAGCCTGGGCTCTCGGAGGCACTGCCTCTGCGGGGCCGCGGGCGCGGTGGCGGGACCCCTTCGGGTGCCCGCCGCCCCCCCCCGGGGGGGTGGCACGCGACCCGTATTGGACTTGCAAAACAGCTAAGCCCTGCCACCATCTGGCAGCTGTACGGGGCCCCGCGTAAAATGAACTGGTGGTCACAACCCAGTTCCCATTAGACAGATGTCCACTTGACAAAGAGAGTGCCACACTCAGCAGTGGGCTTGGCAGGGACGAGAGAGGCCCGAGCCTGGAAATTGCGTTTCCTGGTTCCGCCTGAGCCCTGTTGCTCGCTGGGGGCGCGGAAGCGGGCCGGGTGGTGGGGGGGGAGTGGCAGGTAGAAGGCAGCAGCTCTCAGAGGACTACCTTAGGTTCAGTGATCCGTCTCACCCTTCAGAAGATACCTCGACACTCATCTCTGAGGTCTTCTCACCCACCCTGCTGAGAAACAGTATTTTCCCAAACTAGGTTTTGGTTTATCGAGCCACTGGGTGGCTGTCCCTTAAGACCACCAGCGGGACACCACGGCCTCACCCAGGGCTGACGGAGACTGCATCTGCCTGCATCCCTCTCTCCAGCTTCCATCCCAGCCCCAGGGAGAACACGCGGGGCAGGGCGGGCAGAGGAAGGGCCCTCTTCGACCCTTCCTGGCTAATAACGAGCATCCCCGCCCCAAACGAACAAGACAGCATTCAGTCCTAAAGACAAAGGGCAAAACCAGTGATCCTTTATCTCAAAATGTCCTATCTGCCCGGACAACTCATGAGCACCTTACAGAGGACTCAAGACACGAGAACCCTGCTTGCTGTTCTGCCGTTGACATCTTTTATTTGATCTAGAGAGTGAAACCAAGTTGATCTGGCTCACCCCCCACCCAGTATAAAGGAAGTGGGAGGTGTGAAGGAGAGCTATGTTTCCTGCATGGCGGGGGTTTATGAATTAGGCAATGCTTTCCATTGATTTTTTTTTTTTTAACACATCCAAACAGCTTGGTTCACATCCTCTTTTGAATAACCGAAAATTCTTTACAAAATATTCACGTACACACGCACACATAAACAAAGACCGAGCGCCCAGCTATACCAACACCCACCAACCTGACTTGAAGGAGAATCTTTAAGCAGCAGCCCAGAAATGAAAAAGAGGAACTTTACCTGTTTACTGGGTTGCACTGACTCCGTGTTATGCTGGTGTCAGTTACTACAACGTGTCTCAATATTAAACAGAGCCCAGTGTGCCGAACAACATGACGTAAGGCCTAGAGTTATTATCCAGAGTCCATGGAAATTTGGGCCAAAGCAAGATAATCAGACACAATTATTCTGAAAGAGCCTGTTGTCCTCGAGGCCAGGACATGAGGACCAAGAATTCTGAATAACTGCTTGGGTTTGGAATCCGTACGCGGCCCGCTACAGAGTTTCAAATATTTGTTTTGCCAACATTTATACTCTGTCTCCAGAGATCACTGGTTTTTACTGATGACCCCTCCCCTTGCCCCCTCCCGCCATGTTCTTTTTGTTCCCTGTAAAATGCCTATTGAAATCACGTCCAGTATTTCCTAGCAAACTAGTTGAGAAAGAAGCATTAGGAGGTGTCTGCGCACACAAAATTTTGCACAGTCTTCCTAACACACAGTTTACGAAGTCTGGAGGCCATGACGGTTTCCCCATCCCTGTCTTCTCGGGCTCTCGCTACGCTATGCTACTTCCTGTCCTTTATCCGCTCCCCACCACAGGCTGGGCCCTGCAAGAGGCACTTTACGTTCAATATTCTATGAATAATTTATTCTGCAGTGGTCGCCCATGCAGGCAAGGACACAACCATCTGAAGAAACGGTGTTGGAAGAAACGTACTTTGGGTCACCACAAAGTTTAAAACAGATGTGTGTGTTGTGTAAGTACACGACAAGCACACGCACACGCACGCCTCCTACACGGATGAGGCTGTCGGTCACTCTGGAGCGCCAGCTGGACGTAGCTGCGTCAGGCTGGGGCAGACATCCTTCCAGAGGACCGTGAACCACAGACGCTCCACGGAAAGAGGGGACCGAGGGCCTGCAGACGCATCACCCACATCTGTGCTCTCCTACAGGACAGCAGCAAACCACTTGGCATTTTATGGGGAGCCTTCCAGAAGGTTCATTTAGCGAAAACATTAGCCTCGTCCTGACCTCAATACTCTCCAGGGAGGAGAAAGAAGTGGGAAAATTAAAGACAACGAAAAAGGGGAAAGGATATCGGGGGCCCATTGCTGGAAAATAAACATTGGACGTCTTCTCCCCCGAACTCCCTCCCTTCACCTTTCTTACACAAACAGCCAAAGATTCCTGCACATGCGGCCACTGGCGTGTCCTTTCCCAAAGAGACGGTGTTCCTATGCACAAAATGGACACTGCATCACCCAAGCCGACTCTCTGCTTTCAAAGAACTCATGGCCACCCTGTCTTTCCTGCTGTCCCATTCCTCCTCTCCTTCTGGGGCAAAGAACATGGCCTGTTCGTCTGTCTGTCCCCAGCCTGGAGTGCCACGCCTTGCACACAGTAGGGGCTGATAAACGTTTATGGCCCCGTGATGGCGCTTCGGCAAACACGGCATTAGATTTCCGGGCCACATCTTTCATCTTTTCTTGTCGACATGAAACAGGATCCAGGGCTTTCAAGGCTCCAATCCCTGCTACAAAAGAGCCAGGCATGAGGCCTTAGGAGAGCGCCGGCCGGAGGCCCACTGCTGGGGGCCGGGGGTCAGCGGGCCGGCCATCTCCGTAACTTTCATCATGTTCTGAGTTCGCCACCTCTTCTGTGTCAAAGTTTGGCTCAAACTCTACACTTTGCTGCTGTGCCAACATTTTAAGTCTGAGCAGCAGATTCCAGGGGTCTAGCATTAATTCAAAGACCTCATCTATATATAGCCTTGCTCTATACTTAAGCATCTTCAAAAGTTCAATCATATTCTTTCCTTTTTTTTTTTTTTTTTTTTTTGAGAGCACAATCCCTCTCTTTTCATGTTTTGCTATAGCCTTCCTCCCTTTTCATTCCTGTGACTCAACGCTCTCAGGCCTTTTAAGTTAACCTCCTGGACCTTTCCATATGGGCTCACCGTCCTAGACCTCTGTGAATCATGCTGCTGCTCTCCTCTGGAAAGCCTCCGTCTCCTTGATCCATCTTCAATACCATTTCCTGATACCGGCACAGCGGCCTAGAGCAGAGCAAAAAAGCTCTTTGGGCAAGGTGGCAGCTTACCTGTTCTTTACCACTTGACACCTGCTATCTCCATTCGTAACATTTAGCATTCGTGGATCGTTTTGACCATGAACTTGTTGGAGGCATTGTCTCTTGCGTCCCCCACGGTCCCTACGACTGTGTCCCTCCAGTGTCTATGATGCAGCTCCCCTTAAACTATAGGAATTTAGGAAGCAATTTTTTGGGGGGGAGAAAAAGGAAAAAAGAAAAAAAAAAGGAGCAGTGATTCATGGGCCTAGCAGGCAAGAGACTCTGAACACTGCCGATGACAGCGGAACCACGACGGAGAGACAAGTATCAAGCCAGGCCTGTGCTGGGCTGCAGGACTCACCCCACAGACTGAAGGCCTGCCACACCCCCACATACTTTATAATGATCAGCTTCTGGGTCAATCAAGGAGTGTGATGAACGGATACTCCCTTTCAATCCTTTAATTCATCTCTGATTCCAATTTATGATCCCCTTAATGGAAATAGAGAAATTACATTTCTTTATTCTTTAAACCCATCACTGTCCAAAGTAGATTTCTCTGATTGGGTTTCTCCAATTGAAATGAATGCCCGAACGTGGGAACTGGATCAGGGGCATCTTTCTCAGTAATTTACATAGAGAGTGAAAAAATATCGATCCGTATACCTATGCCTGTGGTGTTTCACTTGCCAGGCTCGTTCTCCCAGACCCATTAGTTTTTACCATTACAACCCGACCCTGTTCAGCGAACTAGCTCTCTTCTCCATCTGGAGCAGAAAGCTGCTTGGACGCTTCTGCCTACGTGTCTGTCCACGGGCCTTGAGAAATCCGTGTACCCCATCATTCATCCTGCCACGAATGCCTTTATGATGTGCTCCCTTCCCCATTGCCTGTGCTCACCAAAGTCGACTGGAAAATACCCTCGCACCCTGGAAGGCCCTAATTCTTTAATTCATATAACCAACCTCTTCACTGAAAATTTCTCTAGCATGATACCTCCTGTACACCGAGATACCTAATGTTTGATTTTCCACTGAATTTCACAGCAAGGGTCAGAACGTTTCCAGTTCTCTTGACCAAGTATCCTGAAAGCCCAAGGACTATCACCCATCATTTCTGTTACCAGAATATGAAAACCTCCACCAATCTGTTGCTAAATCCTATTACTTTAGCCTACCTTCTACCTCTCCCCCCCCCCACCATTTGGCCAATTCTCTTTTCAACCCTTTTTCATTTCCAACGGTCGTGAAGGTCAATGTGACTATTGTACATGTATTCCTAGCAGCACATCCTGGCACTCTTGTGTCTGGAAGGAGACTGGGTCTCACAGGAGGTTTGGGCTAGTCAGGATCAGAGAAGAAAGCAGGTGAGTGAATGATCTCAGGATCAGCGAAGTTCGGACAAGGAACAAAGAACCTGAGACCTCGTGCCTAAATCCTGTGTCTGGGGCCATATGTCCTAGAAAAAGACTCAGTCTCTGAAGCATCTAAGAACACAGGAGGAAGGGCTGTAGCTGTCCTAACAGCACTGTGCATTTCACCATGGCTAGGATGATTAAAGACAATACGCTTTTTCACAAGGTATATAATGACTTTATTTATATTTTTTAATGCCAGCATTCTAAGCACTTCTAAAATCTAACTTAACTATGGTTAATGATAAATTCTAATTAGAAGCAAAGCTTGAAGGAGGAAGAAAGCTAAGCTTTCCACCTGACTGCCTGATCATCTGGGGTCTTCGGAGTGGAAGTGAGGAAGGGAGGGCAGGTCATGCACGCCAGCTCTCAAGCCACGGATATGTGTTTCAGAGCAACTGACTCTAAGAAAATATGGTCTTTCTGACTGGGAACCTGGTCTTGTCATTTCCAAAGATGGTTTCATAACGACCCACCGTATGGTAAGCCAGAGTGGTTCACTTGTGTAACTGATGGGAGAACAAGTCTAATGTGGAGAAATCTCATTGGGGGCAAATAAAAAGGCAAATAAGACCTCTAGGCTGGCAAAGTACAACACACTCAATGGGAAATGCAAACTGTGAGATCATCTAGATTTTGTTGTTCTAGTCAACCTGTAACATGTGTTGGAAGGATCCCAACAGACAGAGGCCATGGAGCCCTGGGCTTACTTTTCATGTAAATTTCTACCAAAAAAATCCATTCCCCTCTCATCTAGAGCCTGTTTTCTTTATTCTTTTATTACGTTGATTCCAGAAAAGTAAACCTTTTTCTCCACCAATCTGTTGCTAAATCCTATTACTTTAGCCTATCTTGGGACCAGATGGCTGGGGACCAGCCCATGTCCCATACAGAGGAGAAGACAAAATGGTTAGAAGCAGCCTTAAGTAGTTTCTTTCCTTCCTTGAATTTGGCTCTCTCTGTGTGTCCTCTGTGGCTCCCTCCTTCCTTTTCTTCCTCTTTTCCTCTCCAGAGATGTAAGGATCAAAGTATGACCAAGACAGATATTATCTGCTGGGGGAGAAGCTGCCCTTTGATAGAAGGGACAGAAATTCAGAGCTGAGCTAGACAGGCATGGTCCAGGGAATGTCAGCATCAGAATGGTGGGGGAGGGGGCATTTAAGGGGAGTCCTTCTCACTGTAACCCAAAGGAGACTAATTTAACATTTTTCTTAATTTATCTCCATCAGCACTGTGGGTACAGTCTGCATAAGTCAGAATAATGTAGAAGTCCATTTAAAACAATGAATTGTTGGGGCGCATGGGTGGCTCAGTGGGTTAAAGCCTCTGCCTTCGGCTCAGGTCATAATCCCAGGGTCCTGGGATCGAGCCCCGCATCGGGCTCTCTGCTCAGCAGGGAGCCTGCTTCCCCCTCTCTCTCTGCCTGACTCTCTGCCTGCTTGTGATCTCTGTCAAATAAATAAATAAAATCTTAAAAAAAAAAACAAAAAAACACAAAAAACAAACAAACAAACAAAAAAACAATGAATTGTTAAATCTTTCATAGAGCCATATGATAAAACTACCGAACCTCTCCTCTCATAGGCACGTGATCAGGATCCCTGCCTGCATGAATAGAAAAATTCTGACCACCTTTTACATTTATCCTATAGGACCTCGGTCAGCCAACAACGAAAAGATGGCACGGGAAGTTACACAGCGATTTCCGTTAACGTAAAATTAATTCAGGATGAAAGATCCTTCCTGTGGGCCACTGAGAGAGCATTACCCAAACTGGGCCTGTCCCAGAAAATCGAGGGCAGCAACCCCAGTTTCCAAGAGATTTAGGGCAGAAATCCTGTAACTACCTGCATGCACTGAAATGTAAAATTGGTTCACCTTGTTGCGTTTTGAATTCTTTCTCAATTACGGATTTTGAGATGACATCACTTAAATAAACTGGTTCCAAGTCCATTTCTGGTACTTAAGGGAAGTTTCTGATGAGAGTTCTTTGAGGAAGAAAGGAGAGGCATGAACCGTGAAAACACTCCCACCCCAGTCCTCCAATGGGATAACTTCCATAAAAAGGTCAAAGGTGTTCTCTGCAGCCTTTCACATTTTAAAGATTAAAGTTTGAGAAGATGTCACCTCTCCTCAGACCATACAGGCAGCAAGCCCAATTGTCCCCTCGCTGAATGCACAAACCACAGGGAGCTTGTGACAGTGTTACTGTAAGGATAAAGGAAACTGAGAGGCATTCTCTGAAGGAGCTTAAGATAACACATAGTTCTAATCCCCTTACAGGTTCTGGAGTTTGCTCTCATTCTACCCTAACACGGGAGAATCTTCTGGACTGGGGTTGGGGTGGGAGGGGGGCTATCTTCCTGTCAAATTCTGAAATGTGTACGATTGGGTTTTGGTGCCTTTCGTCCTTCCCCTAGAGAGGAGGCCAGACTTCGAGGCTATCAGTGAGCTCCTGCGGCCTGAAACAGAGGCGTCTGGCAGGGAAGGAGGGAGCCCCGGTAGGTCAGAGCGGAAGAGCAGCGCCACAGGGGAAGAGGGCAGGGGCGGCCGAGGTGAGCTGCTGTCCCGCCGGCCCAGTAGCAGTCCGACCATCAAGAAGATGACATGCCACCTGGCGCCGCCACCACCACAAAGCTGCTGATTTGAAATTTAGTAACTCTTCCCAGAGGAGCCGGGGATTTAATTTTTTCCCTCCCGGAACACTCTGGCCTCCAGGCGCGGCGGGGGCTATAGCTGTGCGGACCCTTCTGCCGCGACCTCTGAGCACATTTCAAGAAAAAAGGAAGTGTTGTTCCTCGGGCCTGTGGCACGCAGCGATAGCGACACAGCCACTTCCTGTTTCTGGCCTCTCTTGGGGTAAGAAGTTGCAGAAAAAGGTTGGGGGGAGGGAGGGGTGATCAGTGAGGCCTAGGGTCAGGACTCAGGGCCTGGTTTCACCGTCCAATGTCAAATGTTAAACGACTGCGTTCTAGTCACTGAGACCCTCAGTTTTCCTCCCTGCAGAATCGGAGTAACAACATTTAACGTAACGACACTTGAGGATACCATTGAACACCTGAGCGGAGCACCATGTGGCTGGCGCTGGTGCCAGAGTATGTTTTTCCAGGGTGCTAGGGTCCCGGGTCAGGGTTTCGGGGAGAATAGAGCGAGCAAGAGAGCAAGGATCCAAGGAACAGCATTTACCCCTACGTGGAGGCTCGGGGTGTGGGCTCTGCGAACACACCACCCCCACCGGGCCTCGCTCACGACTGCCAGCCCCAGGCCAGAGCGTCCCCTCTGCCCTTACCAGCCCCCCTACCTCAGGTCTCAGGGAACAGTCCCCACACTCTGGTACCCTTACTGACCTTGTCCCCTGCCCGTCCAGGGCCTCACCGGCGACAGGTGATCCCCAGTCTGGGCTCGCTCACAGAGCCCCAAGCCTCAGGGCCCTACTCCCAGTCTTCACCCTCCCAGGGTCACGGGGCCTCCCTGCTCGTCAGCAACCCCGCTCTTCTTTCACACTGGACTTTTCCAAAGCAGTCGTTTTAAGTCAGATCCCTTCTCCTCACACCTTCTGTTCCACCGGCCTCCACCTGTCTCCTGAGAAGACGGGGGCACCTGTACTGTCCACTTTGCTCCAGGACACTGAAACGTACTTGTTGCTACTTCCTTCTAAGGGCTCTGCTGTCTCAGCTGAGGTCCCCTTCTACCCTTTTCCGTGTGCCCTTCAGCCACCCTGTCTCCTCAAACACCCTGGTTCTGGTCTTTCTTGTGCTTTCAATATGTCCTTTTGCTCTATGTGTTTATTAGTTTTTTAAAGGAAAAAAAAAAAAAAAAAGGCTGGCCCACTAGAAAGGGCAGTCTCTACGCACAGGCCCACATGTAAACCTACACAACCCACGGCCTCCACCTTCTGAAACGCTCTCGCACCCTCCCGGCCACCAAAGCCAGTGGCTCTCCTTAGCCCACATCCTTCTTGACGCTACCGTGGCACCGCAGACTCAACGGGCTGAAAGCTGAACTCAGGCTTCCTCTCCTTCCCATTCCCTCCGCTGCTGCTGCTTCCCCACGCCTCCCGGTTCAGGCCAAGCCCTCCGGCTCAGCCCCGCCTCAGCTGAGCTATCAAGCCTCCTTTCTTTCCACCACCGCCATGTCTGTGTCACTCAGGACACGCCGTCGCCACGGCCACCAGCATCTCTGTTCAGGCCCCGTGGGCGGCAGCCGACACACTTCACCGGTCTCCTGGTCCCTGTTCCCCGCACTGCCATGGCCTTCGCAGACCCTCAACGGTCTCTCCCATCAAATTCTAGACTCTAGCCTGAGAGGGAAGGCCTTCTAAGAACTGGCTCCGGCCTCTGTTCCCAGGTGTCGTGACCTTCCCCGCTGGCATTTCATTTCATGGACTTCATGTTTCCTTTGGACTCTGGCAGGATTCACAGCTCCCAGAACCTGCCCCACACGTCCCACCTCCATGCTTGAAATCAGGCCCGTCCATCCACCTGTAATGCTCAATACTGTCTTTACTTAAGGAAATCCTGTTTTTCTCTTTGGAGATGTGGAAAAGATGCCATGTCTTCCTGCCTCCGCAGCTGCTAAGTATTCATTCCCTCCCCGAGCTTCCAGAGTTCAAACAGGCCCCTCTTTCTCATCCTTATCCCATGGTCTCCAATATTATCGTTCCCTGTGCGCTGGCCTCATTGTCCCTATTAGATCGCAGGTTCCTGGGGACAGCGATGATAACAGCCCCTGTAATAGTCAGCAGCGCCACGCAAGCTCCTCCCACCTTCATCTCAGCCACCCCAGGAGCGGAGCCTCCCTCCTCAGATGGAGATTAGGTAACATGCGCAAGGCGTGGTAGGGCCAGAACTTGAATTTAGGCTTGTCTGACTTCAAAACCAGTGCTCTGAACTACGGGGTGGTATCTCCCACCACCCATAGACTTGACCAACAGCTCCAAATAAAACATCATCTCCATGAGTCGCGGGACATGGGACAGTTCACTGAGCTGGGTTCCCCCGAGTTGCTGACTCTGCTAAGCCAATGCATACATTAATAGGGAGAAGGCACAGACAGTCTGGGCTCTAACTGTTAGAGGATGCCTTAAAAATACAGAAGAAAGTTCTGATGCTTCAAGGCTTAAGGACATCAGGTGCGCAATGACAGGAAAAACCTAATGCACCTGGATTAGGTAATGACCTGATTTTGTCTCCTTCCTTGGAAGCACTCGTGTCAGGGAGGCAATGACTCGAGGCCACACCAAGAGGCCTGTGTAGATCATTCAGACCACGGTTATGTAGAAAATTCTGTTACCTGAAGCTGTGCCATCAGCCCTGGGAAGACATGGTGACCATACTCTGCTGACAGAGTCTGGACCAGGGCAAACGTGAGGTCCCACGGCACGTGTGCACAGGAAAATACCGCGTGGCGCACACAGGTATGAGGTCGAGACAAGCTGTGGCCGCAAGTGGCTAAGGGCTGTAATCCTCTGAAGGGAATGTCATTATGCAGCTCAAATCCCATCACAACAAACACCGTTAAAACAGAGATATCTGTGTAACAAAAATCCTTTCAAGCTTTGGCTGACGGCCCACGTCCTTCAAGCAATATTTGATGTGAGATTTGGAGTCCGCAGTAATGGGAATTGACCTATATTTCCAGAGGTAAGATTTGAATGATTTCATCTGTAGCTTCTATCCCATGGTACCATGGGTTGGAATCCTGTACGATCTAAACCCGTGAGCATGAAAACCAAACGCGAAGGCAGGGACCAAATCAACCTTGCTCGTGAAAGGCAGAATTCCTTCCCTTCATTTGGGGGAGCATTTAGGTACAGGAGAAGGCCTCTGACCCACACCCTGACATGGCGCAAAGCTGGTGTGTGGCCTCATCTCCGCGAGGTGAGCACATGGCGGGAGAGCGCACAAAGACAGGAGGAACATGTTCAATTTCTTACTCTGCTACGTACTAGCTGAGTCCGCGGGGCTGTTGCTTAACTTCCACAGAGCCTCCATTTCCTCATCTCTAAAATGTGACCAACAACACCTACTTTCAGGATTTTCGCAAGACCTAAAGGAATGGACTCCTAAAACAGCCCGGTGCGTAGCCTACATGCTCAAAAAAGTTGGTTCCCTCCTCTGGCCTCCTCCCCCCTCCAAGACAGTGGGCTTATGCCAACTATTTAAATGAGGCTGGTTGTAAGACCTAGTGAATGAGGTCAACAAAATGTATAGTCTCAAGCACGGCCAGGTCAAGACAGTGTTCAGGGGAACGCTGGGGAAAAGAGAGAAAATGGTAGAAGCACTAGGCCATGCACACTTTTCTGACTGAAAGGAGGGTCTTCTGGCTAAGGCAGGCTTTGTGTCAAATAAAACACAAGTAATCAGGCAACAGAAGAAATGAGCTTTGATCACATATGTTAGAGGTCATCCTGAAAAATGCTGACAAACTGAAATTTGGAGGTATGTTTTCCTGGACTGGGATGAAGTATGGCCACGGCTCCAAAACCCTCACTTACTGCCCCTGGCCTTGTTCTCCGGCCCTTATTTGGGGACTCTTTAGCACTAGTCTGGTGCACTGTACCATCTTTCCTCCAGTAGGATACTACGGAAATTACATATTAAAACAAATTCTAGTCTTCTCCATTTGGGAGTAATGCAGGTAAATAATTCAGGAATATTATCGACAACCTTCTCAATGTTGCCCCAATTTGTGACATTTTTAATCCTACTAAATTTTAGGTAGGTGATTTTCTTTTTTTCAAATTACGGGACAATCGAGTTTGTGGGGACAAAATCCCACGTAAGCCAAGAACACTATTGGTGTTAGACGCCTTGAGACAGAAAACAGAGTCCTAGGAACAAAATCTGAAGGTGTGTCTGTCCACCCTTATAAAATGAGTGCTGGCTTTAAAATTCTTCAAAGGTTCCCCAAAGTGCTATCAGACTGCAGCAGCTAGAGAGAACATGAGGTAGCCCACCATTTCTCGGGGTCACAAAGCATTAGTCTCAAAGATGATTTCCTCCTCTCCCTTCACCTTGACAGGAGGAAGGAGGCTCAGAGAAAAAGTATGTGCCAATGTTCATGCGTTCAAGTCAACCACAAGTACAAAGCCCAACCATGAGTTTGCAGGACCTCTCCTGAGAGGCAACAGAGAAATAAATTAATAGGGCAGACCCAATTTCCAAGGAGCAGAGAAAAACGAAGTGCAAGATCCACTCAGAAGACAGGGTTAGATAGCCCAAGACATCAAGAACAGAAAGAACAAAAATAAGAAAGCAAGGTTAGAACATCCGCAAAGACTGAACAGTAGCAAGCAGCAGAGAAGATTTTTCTTTAAATTTAGTTTGCACAGAGCCTATAGAGAATGTCTCCAGTACACAGAAGCTTCCGCGCCGTAAAGAGGTTTCTGATCTCTATTTTAATAACTGAAACCCCCTCTCCCCATCACCCTCGTCCTAAAATGGAGGCAGTAAAAACCACCAGACTGTACACTTGAAATTCACCACTGGCAAGGGCGTAAACCACAGGCATTTCTGAAGGTGTGCTAACTATTTCAGGCCACTAGGGTGCTTCTTCCCGCCCGAAAAGGCACATTTCACTTAAGGATCCCCATCTAAGCCCCAAGAATTGATGTCCCTCTGAAAAAGTACACCCTTTCTTCCTTACACCAGTGGCACTGCACTAACTGTGCGGGAGGCATCTCAGGGTCCCCACAGGCTATGGAAAAGTCCAGTGCGATGGTAATTGCACCGGCAAGAACGGGGAGGCAGAGGGAGAAAGAGTTCGCTCCCGCAACGCCAGGCTGAGCAACACCGCTCCTGGGAGAGGCAAGCACTCCGCCGGAGAGGAGCCTGCGCCGCCGAGGAAGTGACCTCGGGAGAGCAATCACGCGCCTGGACAGAGGCGCGGCCGCGCGCTCCCGCCACTCCTCCCTCCCGCGCGTCCCAGTCCCAGGCCGGCTCGGTCCACCTGTGCCGCGGGGCGGGGGCGCGGGTGCCGGCGCGGGGAGGAGCCCGGCTGGCCGGAGCCCCGGGGCGGCGGCGGCTCCCCTCGTGGTCCTCCCTCCCTGGGGCGCTGGGCAGCCCCGCAGGGCCCGCCTGCCCCCCCCCCCCCGACCCCTCCAACCCCGGCACCCCCGACTGCGCGCCCCCCTCCACCCCACCCCGCGCCCACCCCCACCCCTCCCCAGCGGTCTGTACCTTTACTCTGGGGAGGGTTCTGACTCCGGTCCCGGAGGACGTTGATCTGGTAGACGGCTCCGTAAGGCTCAAAAAGTTCTTTCAGCTCCTTTTCCGACCAGGACCGGGGGATCTGTCCGACAAACATCTTAATGGCATCTGGGTCTGGTTGGTCTGAGTGATCCAAAGCGCCGTTCATCTTGTTGGCTGTGCCGTTACTGTCAAAAAGGGAACCGGGAGCCAGAGTTAGGGCTGCACGGTGAGGGACAGGAAGAAAAAAAATGGGGGTGGGGGTGGGGGCGGGGAGGCGGAAGGAGGAGGAAGAGGAGCACGGGGCAAAGTGCCTAATGAGTCGGAGAAATTTGATGAACTAAAACAAAGCACAGGCACCATTAGGTTGCTCGGCGGCAGCAGCGGCTGCGGGCTCTCACTGCAGGCTGCGGTTCAGCATCGCCGCCCGAGCACAGGGCAGCGCCCCGCCGGCTGTCACCCGGGGCGTGGACATCTTGAAGCTCGGGAGGCAGCTGCAAGTTAAGTGCAGGTCTCGCTCTGCAAGGCTGCCACCAACGCATCGGCAGCCTTATCAGCCCCACGCTGGCTCTCGTGTGCAAAGAAGGGGAGGGCTGGATTTCTGTTGGATTCTCCCCCCCCCCGCCCCCCCCCCCGCCCCCCGCGCCTTTTGGAGGGTTTTGGAAGAGAGGAGAGAGGTGGTAATAATAAAGTCACATGAAAAGAAAATGAAACACTTGGCAGTCCGTCAGATGACTAATGCAAGACGTTGGTGATGAATTTGCACAGTGCGCGAGGCATCCATGTGTGCATCAAATTAGGACGTTGTTGCTGCTCAGAATGGAAAGTGCTCCAGCAATGCGGCTCGGCGCAGCTCATTGGCTGCCCACGCTGGAGAAAAGGGCCGGGCAGGGAGGGGGCTCCCATTTAAAAAGCACATTGTTTATGGGATCCAGGCACAAAGGGTTTAATTCAGAGAGGCAAAGGCCATCTCAGAAATGCCTGCTTTGTGCTGGAAAAAAAAAAATGCAGCCCCAGAAAGTTGAGTTCCCACTAAAGGACACTGAATATTTCAAATCTTTCACACTCCATAAATTGCTCTCTGTATATCTGACTTCCAGATGTTGTACTTGAGTTCTAAACAATCACACGTTTGGGAGAGAAAAGAGGAAAGTCTGCCTTTTCTTCTCCTGGCTTCAGTCAATATTTGGGGCTGATACAAAGAGCGAGACCATGAGCTTTTACATATCAGTCTTCTTTAATGCTGTTTTCCAAAACCGTCATTTGGAAGAGAGAACGCTCAGTTTTAGAGTTCTGCCGTTCTAGTCAACGTCATGTAATATGATGATGAAGGCATTCTTTTTTTTTTTTTTTTTAACTTTGGATCCCTTCTATTTGAGCTGCAGTAAACAGTAAAGCAAAATCCCCTACCTCCTTCCTCTCGCCCCCCACCCCCACCCCGACTCTCCTGAATGTACCCTAAACCCATCCACTCTGCCAAGTGACAAGGCTGAATGCCCTGAGCGGCATTCACTGGCAGTACTGGGTTCCTGACTTCACATCCCATCCTGTGAAAATAAAATGGACCCAAGCAAGTACACGGCGGGCAGATACAGTACCTACGGAGCCACTTCCATGGCCACTGCCAGCCCCCAGCTCAGGAGGCAGAAAGGTCAAAAAGGGGCCACAGGGACTAAAACTTATTTCCGGGTAGCCTGGGGGAAATAATGAGAAGACACTCAAGGATCTTAAGCGGGGTTCCTTATTAGGTTAAAGCCCACAATCAAAGACCACCAGAGTACCTTCCGTCCACTGTGGACCTAGCTCGGGTCGCCCCAAGCTCCGGATAAAAAAGACCCTGCGTGATGGCTAAAAGACAAACAAAAAGCCTGTGGAGAGGAGAAATCTTGAATTCAATTTAATCCTGAGAGGAAAATGACAGCAAATACTCTTCACTAGGTCCTGGCTCCGATTTCCACTTCTTCTGACCCCTCCCAGTTTACCACTTCTTTTTTTTTTTAAATTCTTGAGATAAACAATCAGACTGTCTTAACTTGAAGCACTTTCGGAGCTTTTCTCTAATCAAACTTATTGTTATAAAAAATGTTCTGCCGAATAAAATACCGAGTGCAAAATCTGCCTTCCACAATTTGGGTGCAGGGTGACGCTTGTTTGCGGTAGGGGATGATCGCTCGTCATGTTCTCAGGCACCTCTACGTCTTCACAAATCGCCCTTGGAGGATTCAGTAAACTCTGTAACCCACTCCCCACCGCCCCCCCCCCAGCTGACTCCCGCACAGTGTGGGCGGCAGAGCCCCACGCAGAACAGAATGTCGTGCTCACAGCTCACTGGGAGCAGAGAGTGTGGCAAGATGTAGTTCTGGGCCAGGAAGGGCTGTGGTTACCGCTGCTGACAGTCAGCGAGCCTGAAAAGCAGAAGGCACTGCCACAGGTCTCAGCTAAGGGGGAACGGAAGTTCCACAAATGGGGCTCTTGCATCTTGTCTGTACAGAGCATAGTTAATACAATGGAGGGTTTAGGGGATGGTACACCAGTCCTCACAGCAGAACTTAGAGCAAGCATCCCGGCACTGTCTGCCCCACGGGGGCCTTTCTCCTTTCCTCAAGAAATACTCATGGGGGTGCCTCAAGGAAGGGAAGCTGATGAGAGGGCTGGCGCCTCATGCCTTTGCTCTTTCTGTGGGTGCCTATTTATAAACCTTCCCCATCAGCCATCCTGCAGAGATGCCTGCAGATCTCTGATCTGAGCGGGCTGTCAGGGCTCAGGGCATGGGCTCTGAATTCCGGGCCACCCCTTTGAACTGTGTCACTCCGGGCCTTAAACTCTTCGTCTATAAAATGGGAGTGACAAGGGCGCCTGGGTGGCTCAGTGGGTTAAGCCTCTGCCTTAGGCTCAGGTCATGATCTCAGGGTCCTGGGATCGAGCCCCGCATCAGGCTCTCTGCTCGGTGCAAAGCCTGCTTCCCCCTCTCTCTCTGCCTCTCTGCCTACTTGTGATCTCGCTCTGTCAAATAAATAAATAAATAAATAAATAAATAAATAAATAAATAAATAATTTTTAAAAAATGGGAGTGACAGATGCCATGTCACAGAGTTGGGTGTCTGATACGGAATGCAGCCCGGGAGAAGGGTCTGAGCAGTGTGAGCTTCTCCTGCTGTTAAACTGCGTCTTTGCACTCGGAATGCGCTCGGAAATGACTGACCCTTTGCAAATCTTCTTCTCAGTCCTCAGGTTTTCACAGAGGAGACTCAAATGCAATTCATCCCCTAAACAACATTGCCTATCTTTCAGTGAGGGTTTACATGCCAGATGCTGTGGGAGGCGTTTTACCCTCATTTCTAATCCTTATAACAACCTGATGAGAAACTATTATTTTCTAGATGCAATCATCGAAGAATTAAGTTCCTTTCTTAAGATGACTGGCTTATATGCTATAGAAGGAGAATTCAAACCTAGGCCCAACGTGCTCCAAAGCACAAACATCTCTAATCCATCATGTGGCCGAACACTGTGTCAGGTCTCCCTTGGGCTGTGAGGGAATGGCTCAGGGTAAATCCGAGAGAAGACAAGGCCAGGAGCAAATCCTGCTGGGTCCCTAGAATCACACTGCCAAATAAAAGGCATGCTAAGGGAAACACACACACACACACACACCCCTTTCTACTATCTATGGAAAGGAGGGGTCAATGCTGAACTTGATACTCCATCGAGCCTATGTTAAAACACACATTTTTCTCAATAATCACATAACAACGTCTCCATCTCCACGGATTCCCTTCCTCTCTATCCCCACAGGGTAACATCAATGAGCACCTCTCACCCACACGGACACGTCATTTCCGAACTACTTGCCATTTTGCAAAGAACCGTTCCAAAGATTATCGTTAAATGCTAAGTGCCTGACAATCCCTTAAGTAGTTCCAACGACGTCTATTTCTTACACAAACTACCGCTAAAGCACATCTTCTCAATCAAAAGCCTCTGTGCAGGACAGGCGGCCCTAACCCTCGCCAACCCCACATGGCTGACCCCCCACGCGAGATCCTAATGGTACCACAACAGGCTGGTTCACTTTGCTCTGATGCAGGCAAGCTCCCCCTTCTTTGCGCTCCCAGCTTTCTCCCTTGCTGATGCGTGTTTCTAGCAGAGACTTACTGACTTCTTCTGTCCTCAGGAGGCTGTGCGTGCTGACACTTCTAAGGAAGCCAGAAATGATGCGTCCACAGTTAGACTACCGGGGCTACCTGCCAGAGGCCACAGAGAACTCATGTGCTCTTCACAGAGGAATAATTATGGGAACAGAGACCCCCAGTCTCAGCAAGATCTTCTATTTACTAGACTGACCTCAGGCTTAGAAAATTGGACTGGATCACTTCTCTCTGCACTCCCTAGCCATCTTTAGCACCTAGCCCGGTGGGGGAATCACATTCGAATGCAAATACTTACTGACAGCCTCCTCTTTGCCAGAACACTCCCCACATACTTGACATACGGTATTGCAACAGCTCCACGGGGTGGCCTTATCATCCCTGTTTGGGAAATGACGCCACTGAGAGGCATGGAGGTAAAGTGACTTTTCCAATGCCACGCCCCTAAGAACAGGTGTTTGCAGAATCTGGACACGTTAAGATGTTAAGGCCAATTGTCATCACTCACTATTCCATGAGCCAGGTTTCTGGAGGCTGAGGTTCCTGGAGGAACCAGGGGTCACGTGCAGGCCTTCAACGAAAGCGCCTGTGTCTCTGCCGGCACCTCACCTCCAAGCTACAAGAGACTGAGCGCCAATGCCGCTCTTGGTTTTGGCGAGGAGCCAAACCTGAGGCTCCTCTAGGACAGATGCCATATGGAATCGGACCATGAGTTAGAGAGCACCAAGCCAGCGGGCACTGGTGGTATCAGTCTCCGAGCCAAGACGAAAATATAATGATGTTTGGGGAAGAAAAAAATGAGTGCGCTTACTTTTTTGCTTTTAGCACAGGCACTGACCTACTTCCCTACTCCATTTTTGCATAAAGAAAACTAGATCAACAGAGGATATGCAAAATCTTCTGAGGTTCCTCTAAGCAGTCAAATGTTACCAAAATTATAATAATTGACTCAATATATAACTGTTATTAATTCCAGGGCAACAAGCTTGTATAAGGCCAGGCGAATTGCAGGTTCCCTTTTGGAGTGTGGTAACAAAAGAACCAGTAGCTCCCTTCATCCTATGCCCTGGAGAGCAACTTTCTGCATTCTATCTCTAATCTACAGGAAAGGGAGAATAACAAACTTACAAAACGGGTATAAGAAATGGTAAGTGGCTAACTGTACTTATGTTAAAAAAAAAAAAAAGACATAAAATGCCCCTTCAGAAGATATACCAACCCAAAATCAACACAGAATGATGCCTGCCTTGCCTTGGAAAAATTTTGTATAAAGATAGCTCATCTCCCTGAAGGGCTATCAACAATCTTACTGTTCCTATCCTCTTCATCTATCTTATTTTTGTGTTTTAGAAGATCTTAGATCTGTGCTGCCCAACGCTGGGCAGTGATGGAAATGTTCTCGAACTACACGATCCAACATGGTAGCCACCAGTTACAAGTGGGCTACTAGACCCCTGGAATGGGCTTAGAGCAACTGAGAAACAATTTGTAATTTTAATTTTAATTAAATACTTCAAGCTGCAAACATACTGCAAAAAACAAACAAACAAAACTAGGGAGAGCTGAAATTCACTAAAACATGATTTCATCAGGAGGTTTCGGGAAAACAAGAATAAGGGGCCAGCAAAATGCCGCCAGTGCTGGAGGCACCAGAGAGCAAGCGTGTGGGGTCGTGGACTGCACAGCCTGGGTTCTCAGCATGGCTCTGCCTTACGTTCCCTGTGGGGTCCCAGGTCAACCCCGTCACCCCTGTGTACCTCGGGTTCCCTACCGGCAGAACAAAGAGAAAGAATCATTCTCGTCGGCTCCTCATTTCCGTAAACCTGTGACTGTGCTTTGGGCCCAGGTGATGATGTATGGAGAAGATAATTTAGGTAATAAGACCAGCTGCCTCCGGCCTGAGGGGACTCCCTGTCTGTGTCGGATACAGTCCCCTGGGGCTCAGAGGTGACTAAGGCAGAGGCTAGGCATTGATGAGGTGTCCCAACGCCATGCAGAGTGGCCTGTGGGCTCAGACGGACACGCTGATTGGCTGATGACTCGGGGCGGCTACCGGGGTGTCATCTCTCCCAATTTGTGCCACTTCGTCCCAATATCCCAACTGCAGTCCCAACATTTCAGTCAGATGACAGGACACTCTTTCAAAGGGCCTGAGCATGGTTTTTTTGTTTTTCTTTTTTTAATATCACTTGTACTTAAGTAATAGCACATGGAGAAACAGGCTTTGCTTGCTGGTCAAAGGAAATTGTCCAAGACTGAGCTGCATAAGGCAAAGGCAGAAGGAAGCTGGCAAGGAGCCTGGTGCCTTCCAGTGGGCGTGGGCAGCAGGAGGACGGGCATGAGATCCAGTACTGTGAACCATCTTCCACACTGTCCAGGGCGTTGATGATTATTGAAAAACACAATTCTAGGGGCACCTGGGTGGCTCGGTTGGTTAAGTGACTGCCTTCAGCTCAGGTCATGATCCCAGGGTCCTGGGATCGAGCCCTACATCAGGCAACCTGCTCAGTGGAGAGCCTGCTTCTCCCTCTCCCTGCCCCTCTGCCTACTTGGGCTCTCTCTCTCTCTCTGTCAAATGAATAAATAAAATCTTAGAACAAACAAAAAAAACAACACAATTCTCTCCACCATCCACTGGCAATGTGGTCCCCAGAGTTCGGCACCAGCCACGTCCCCCACTGCACCACAGGTGACCAGGCAGAGACCTGGACATGGCCCCACTCAGAAGGCACAACCCTCTAATTCTAAACCTTCCACGGCCTCTCACTTTGGAGAAAGGAATCGCTTGTCATCTAACTTCAAGCCTGGGAATCATGTGTCCTTTCGAAAATGTACCGTTTTGGAAAACATCCACCTTCTGTGGCTGCCTTTCAACATGGTACCTTTGCCACCGGACTGACACTGCTACGGTTTAATGACAGTGGGATTCGGAGTCGCTTAATGGTTTGGGTAAATGGAACAGAATTCTCTGGATGTTTGCTGTCTCACCGATGAGAGGATGAAACCAATGACACTCCTGTATTCACCTGGGAGGTAGTGTTACCGCGGGTCACCAAAGCTTTGCGAGCCCAGGCCATGCCGGTGACAGGTTGGGGCCCCAAATCCCCGAGGCAAGACACCTGGAGGTCAGCTGCTGAACTCACAGAAGATGAACTAGAGCCAATTCTACCGTAAGTTGCTGAAGGAGACAACGTCCATCCGTGTGCGTTGATGGGGCAGAAAAACCCAGCTTACCAAGAACGTACGGGACATCGATACCGTTCCTGGGTGAATTTCACCAGGAAAGAGCGCACCTGTGATGGGCATCCTGCTGGATCTCGGGACCTAATGTTGGACTATATTTGGAGGGAGGTCTGAAACCTATGCCCTTGTTCACCAGCGCGAAAGGGAACCCTGACTCGCAGGAAGTGACTCCTGCAGAGAAGGCCACACAGTACAGGCATCTGGACTCACCCAGGAAAAGGGAAACCTTATGACCTTATCCCAACTTGACTGCTAGTAAAAAGCAGATAGGTGGAAACCCCCGCACAAAGCAGTAAGTCTGGAGGCATCCCGGGGTGTGTGCAGTCTGACGTACAAGCACCCTCTCTGGGAAAGCCGCGAGGTGTTGGCTCTGGGTGGCCTCTGCCCAGGGAACTCATTTCACTCAATGATTTACCAGAAATAGTTCAGTGGACTTGAGAGCGGAGCAGAAGGCATTTGCATAGAGAGAGGTTTTTTAGATGAACTTTCAGAAATGGCAATAGGGAAATAATAGTCACATAGAAGATTTAGATCAGGCTTCACATTTTCCAAGTCCTCGAGGAGCTCATATTAATTAATACCCCCCCCCCAACAAGGCTGAGGTCAGTATTGCTGACCCCACTTTGTAGATGGGAAGAGGGTGTGGGGGGCACCCTGACCCTGGGTACATGCCCCTTCTCAGTGCCCTCCCCATCTGATTTACCTCCCCATGGCCCAGTGCCACAGAATTCACCTGTCTGCCGGCACAAGTCACTGTAGGTGGTCCTTCTGGCTGATGGGGAAGAGGCTGGTTTGGCCCCTATCAAGTAAGGTAAAATGTGAATCATGAAATGAAGACAAATGTGGGGGGACTCCCCATACTGAGTGCGGATCTTTACTACGATGTCTCCCACAGTCACCTGCTAGCAGCACATGATGACGATGAGGGACACACAGGGAGAGGGCAAAGAGCACTGACACCGTGTCCCCAGGTCCTGGCCACCACGTTCCTTGAGACATGTCACCCCTGCTGCTGGCCCTGGCTCAACTATTTTGCCAGGAGCTACTGACGCAAGAGGAAGCCAGCAGGGAGGCTGGCAACAGTCCCCACTCCCTGAAGACACACCGGTGGCGGAAGTGGACGGTTCTCCCTTGCAGGTTTCTGTCAAACCCACTCGGACTGGATTCTCCCCCCAAATCTTTCTTCCTTTCCCTCAGATGACGCAGTTACGGGACTTGCTTTACGTTAGGTCACGGTGCCAGATGTGAAGGAGAGAAGAAAAGGAGGTCGCTGGTGCCCCAAAGCCACTCGCAGCCAATGAAAAGAGAGCGCACAACGTGAGACCCAATTACGAAGTGATAATGCCCGGAACAGAGGGACAGACAAGGGCCTGCTGTAAGCCGGCAACGAGTGACCGATGGGGCCACGGGGACCGGCACGCAGCGTTCTAAACATGCGTCGTCCCAGGGGTCGAAGCTTTAAGCGGCATACAAACAAATCAGAGGCAAAGGAAGAGGAGCTGTACCGTTTCAAAGAAAAAAAGCTATCACTGGGGGCTGAGACCCACAGAGAGCAGCCCCAGCGCGCCTCCCTCCCAGGGAGCTTGCACTTGACACGGGGGACCGCGCCACGCTGGAGAGACCCAGGGCTGGGGCAGCCATCACCACGCTGCCCGACTCGAGTGGGGAGGCCCAGCCATGGCTCCCCACCTCCGCTCGCCATGCCAGAAAGCGGAGGCCCACGAGCATCCACGGCAGCCCTTGCACCCCTCCTGTGGCATCCAGCACTCCCCACGACATCCTGCGGAGGCCAGCTACCCTCGTGCTCCTGTGGTTTGCTACCCTGTGTGCAGCAGTCCCCTCCCTCCTGGGCTGCTCAACCCTCCTCTCTGCTCTCCTATAGCCATGGCCAGCAGAAGGCTCTGGAACCACCACGAACTCACTTCCTTTCCTCCAGTTTGGCTTCATGTGTGACGTCCCTGTTTTTCCGAGTGCCTCCCACTGCCTCCTACCCTGCGCCAAATCTGAGACTTGGAATGTCTTACACAGAACACACACGTCATGCAGATCTCCTGCCAGCCCAAGACCTCGCCCATCTCTGACCGCTGAGCCTACGGAAACAGTAACTAACGGAGCCCTCCTCGGGTATACGGTACGCTTCTGGAATTCTCCATGTGGGGGACGTCTTCCACAATCATGAATCCAACAGGTATTTACACAATGGCCCCACGGTCCAGGCATTCCTCAAGGTTTGGAGAGAGGGCAATGAACAAGGTGAGGTTAAGACTACCTTTAAGGAGCTTATATCAACGGGTATGGGAGCTAAACAGGGCAATCTTTCAAGAGATTAGAAAGGGGTCGTTCATTTCAGTGGAGAAAAATGAAGGCCGGGACGGAGACACGGAGTGCCAGGTGGACGGGTGCAACTCTAAGTACGATGTTTAGCGAAGACCTCATTTAGAAGGCGAGCATGGGGCCTGCACAGTCTCATTGTGGCCCTAACATATATATTCTGAATAATGAGATTTGATACAGCAAGAAGGCTTTGAAGTTGTAAAATTTAAGTCACACATTACACAATTATAAAGAACCACGATTACAAAGGACCACGTTATCCCATTTGGCACTGTTTTATTGAATCTGAGGGTCGATACACCTATTACAAATGAGTTACTGAGTTATGCCTATTTTTCTCTAAATGCCCGCTGGGTCCACTTGCCCCAGCTCTGCCACTGTCCTAATTCTGGCCATTCTGGTGATAAAACCATTCAGGGAGGGGTGCCTGGGTGGCTCAGTTGTTAAGTGTCTGCCTTCGGCTCAGGTCATGATCCTGGGGTCCTGGGATCAAGCCCTACCTCGGGCTCCCGGCTCGGCGGGAAGCCTGCTTCTCTCTCTCTCTCCCACTCCCCCAGCTTGTGTTCCCTCTCTCCCTGTGTCTCTCTCTGTGAAATAAATAAATAAATCCTTAAAAACCGACTGACAAACAAAATACCATTCAGGGAGCTCTCCTACCTTGGATGAAAGGATGAAGATTTCACCGACCTCTGTGTTTGCCCTGTATTCAGAACTCCATCTACCTCTCTGTTAAATATTGATTATCAGTCCATTCATCTCGTTTTCTCATTTATCAATGCCCAAATTGAATCTCAGGCTGGTCTTTCCTCAACCAGCATTTGGCCTGCCTTCCTCAGTCATCAATGATGTATACTCAAGGAGCACAGGCTAAAATGAATGCCAGCCTGAGGGAGGCAGCCAGCAGTGTAAAGGCTTGATATAAATGTGCTGGAGGTTAGACATGCCACTGTTTCCTTCCACTGCTCTGGAAAGTCTAAAGCTGACTATATATATATACAAACTAATCACATCATATGAATGACCGTTCAGATCACAGAAGAGCATCCACTAGTGAGGGAAGATAAGTATTTCTGTAGAATAACAATTTCTTAGGTTCAGATGTATTTGTTTTTTGGGGTAATGCCTTCAGACTCCTACATTTGTGGGTTGTCGGCAAGAGAATTCAGGAAAAAAAGGACCTTAGAGCAGTCAAAACGGATGTCACCCAACTCTCCCCCTGGTGTTTATTTCCTTTCAGTTCTTTGGGGGAGCGTCTCAATCCATTCCTCAAAGATTCTCATTTTTTTTTTTAAAGGTTTTATTTATTTATTTGACAGACAGAGATCACAAGTAGGCAGAGAGGCAGGCAGAGAGAGAGGAGGAAGCAGGCTCCCTGCTGAGCAGAGAGCCCGATGCGGGGCTCGATCCCAGGACCCTGAGATCATGACCTGAGCCGAAGGCAGAGGCTTTAACCCACTGAGCCACCCAGGCACCCCAAAGATTCTCATGTTTTATGTTGGTTTTTCACAGCCTTGATCACCGGCCTTTCAAACCCACAGGAGACCGCAGGTAGCAAAGGAGAGTGTTTGCCAATGGCGGCCCAGGGAGTGACTGCCTCTGGATGATTCCGAAGGCGCACAGCAGTGGAAAGGACATTCCGAGCTGGGGCTGACTTCTGTTCTCCACGAGTTCCCAAGGACAGCTGCGCAGCAGAATAGTGAACCTGTATGATGGCAATCCTGGCTCATCGAAAGAGCCATTTGATGCTTAATAACTCTGGGTGGGAAGGCAGGGAAATACAGAATCCACTGTTGAGAAGGGTTCCTTCAAAATGAGACAACAGAGAACCTGTGCCTTAATGGATACGCTTTCCACCCAAGGGCACACTTAGCTAATAAGGCCGACTCATGCCGCAGGGGCCCCAGGTATCCGACACTTTTCTCTCTCATCCTAATACACGCTGTGCATCAAAACTCAAGATCTGGGTACCATCTAATTTGCTGCCGTTAAATGCAGTGGCTGATTTTCGCCAAGACACTTCAACTTTTGGGGGGTTAATCTTCCGGAGTTGCCTGTTCTATTTTTACCAGTCGTTATTGTGGTTCTTGCTGCATCCGGCTGGGACGAGTGAGGGAAGTGGGTGGGAATCTGGGGAGAGAGGAGTTGCTCCCTTTGGGGATTTTGTTTTTCTAAAGTAAATTATGTTTGTTCACTGATCAAGAAGTAAACTTTAATTCTTTCTCTTTAAGACATCATAAAAGATGATGTTTGCGGTTGGAAAACCGGAGATTAAAAAGCCCATAATGGATGCCTGGGATACCATTCAAGGGACTAGTCATGAATTTTCTAGAAGCTTTCTGTCCAAGCATAAGAAAAGGAAACAAGAGGATCTATAGAGACTGCACAAAATTCCTAGATAGCAATCCAAAACGCTCGCCTCTCCCATAGTCTGCTTAAAGAAATTTGCAAAAGTAATGGAAAAACACTGCCAAGTCTGTAGCATTACTCAAGGAAGACTTCCAGAATTCCATGCACGTCAGCTCCTCGGGTATGTTTCCTTATGATACGAACATGCCAGTTGGTCATGCTACAAAAGTACCTATATCAAAAGGAAAAGTCCAAATGCTAGTCCTCAAATTCCAACATCATGCCTTAAGATGAAATCAATACCAAATACCACATTTCGATTCAGAAATCTATAAAATCCCCGTCCCCAGTATCTCATAAATTCCATTTAGCATCTTCAATCACCAATTAAAATAGGCTTTGACATTTAATTTGCTGATTTCTTTAGAAAACACCATCCGACTAAACCCCCTCAACAAATTAGAATAAAAGTAGGATTACGTGCTAAATTTTAATAGCTGTTATTCCAAGAGGCTGAATATCGTTCTATCAAAATTCCCCACAGTTGATTTTTTTTAAGCCATTTCTTCATTTTTTGACACTACATCTGGCACAATGAATACAGATGATCATTTGTTTATGTATCTGTCTAACTGCCTTTCCCAAACACAGCCAGATGGAATCTTTCAGAATCAAATTAATTTCAGATTAATTCACTCTGGACCCACTCCAGTTTCATGACTCTTTGCTTTGAGGCATCAACCAAACTGATGGGAAGTCATGAACTCAAAAGAGCACAGGTTCCTCGATATCAACGGGGAGAAATAGTACAAGTCTATGGTTGCTCCCTGTGCCCAGAAAGAAATCCATCCGGAGGCCTGGCCAACAGTTCACCGTGTCAGAGTCATCCAGGAAGAATTTCCTTGTGGATCCAAATAGGATCACAGTTAATTTTACATCCAACAGTCACAAGGGCTTGGGAGGAGTCCAGGGAAAATGAGCGACCTAATTGCTAACATCAGGACCCGCGCCGGTACGGTACCACTGGCCATATACGGAGTCCGTTGTGGCACCCGTTGTGGTACACCTGCGAAGCGAAAGAGTTAATCCCAAGCACCCAAGGTGAGTGTTCTCCCTCTCTAGCTGTGGCAACTTAAGGAACTAGACACAAATGTAACCAGGCTTTGCACGCTGTCAATCTCGATGGATGCCTTTATTACTACCGTACTTGTTTCAATTGCAATTTGGGTTTCCATGGAGACACAACAGTCAGCTCTAGAAAATTATAAGATAAATGTCAGGTGGTGATAACGGTGTTAATGAAGCTTCGGTGACAAGCAGCTCTGTGCTCCAAATAATAAGCTTATTTCTATTAGCATATGTATAACCTGTCAAAAAAACCTGGGAGAGAGTATTAGGAATGCACTATCTATCTATCTGTATTTAAGAGGAGAGGGGACAGATCCCCCCCTTGGAGGGGCTTAAAATATGGTGGGTCAATCTGAAGAAGAAGAAGAAGAGGAAGAGGGAGAGGGAGAGGAAGAGGAAGAGGAAGAGGAAGAGGAAGAGGAAGAGGAAGAGGAAGAAGAAGAAGAAGAAGAAGAAGAAAGTAATGGCTGGTTTTGTGGGAAAATTAGGCACCGGTGACGGCTTCCAATGATGCTCTTGCTGACATGAGGCAAGGCCTTACTTCACCCACTAATGGATGGGATTTTTTTTCTTATAAGGTGGTTAATCTCTGTTTCTGGAAGCTGAGAGCTCAGCTCATGAGGCCTGACCATGGCAGACGGCAACCGTCTGGGAAATAAATGCTAAAGCCAGCCTCGTGGTAACGGGGTCGAGGCCGCCCATCGCCTGCCTCTCTCTTCATTGTTGGCTAACAGTAGCTGGCTCGCTAGAATCCAGAATCTGACACCACTTTGGAGTAGTCTACTGTCAAACGTGTGCCCCTGAAATTTTCTCCAGAAGAACCTGTCAGGTCCCCCAAACTGCCAGCTCTGCATGTCTGCAAGCTTGATGCACTGGGGACATACAGGCTCGTGCTGTCGAACTGTGAAAACAGTGTAGGGCCAGGTCTTACGAAAAGTCCCTGCAGGAAAAAAGAAGCTTCCCTTTGTTTGGAAAAGAGGATTCAGACACGGAACACATTTTTTATATTCTCTTTGTGAACATCCGTGAAGACCCTACAGTATGATGGAGGGTGAGAATTCTGCCAATTAAAGACAAAAGGAGCCCCCTCCCCCCGTAAGAGAAATTCTTCCCAATTCAATACTCTGTGACCTGGCCATAGGGCCCACCGTTTTTTCATTCCACCATATTTTTTTGTTTATTTAACAACTTTATTGAGTGCCAGGCACTGCGTTTCAAAACACAATGACGAGTAAAACAGTCACCACTCTTACTTTTCTCATTGCTTAGGGCCGGGTGCAACCAAACATCTAAGGTTTTAAGCCAAGTATCGTAATATTTCTCTTCTCTTTTCTTTCTTTCTTTCTTTCTTTCTTTCTTTCTTTCCTTCCTTCCTTTTTTTTTTTTTTTTTTTTTTTGTCCAATGTTTGGTCCCTTTTGAAGGGACTACATGACTACACTTTTTCTGGGGCAAAACAACTCCTTTTGCTACAAGTCTAGGTTGGGAACAGCGGACTGCTCCAACCTCCCCTGTCTCTGTCTGGATTGCTTTAACAAAAATGCCATAAACTGGGTGGCTTAGAGACAACAAACAACTATTTTTTCCAATTCTGGAGGCTGAGTCCAGGACCCAGGCACTGGCAGATTCCGAGTGTGAGGAGACCCACTTCTTGCTTCACGGACAGCTGTCTTCTTGCTGTGTCCTCATGTAATGAAAAGGGTGAAGACACTCTCCTTTGTAAGGGCACTAATCCTATTAGGAGGGTCCACCCTCATGACCTAATCACCCAAAGGCCCTTACATAAACCTCTGGATACCATCATCCTGGGCATTAGGTCCCACATACGAATTCTGGGAAAACAAACATTCAGTCCAAAGCATTCTCATTACTACTGTCAACTCCTTTCCTCCCACTCCACTTTCCAGGAAGAAGACGGATGGTGTCAAACCCAAGGTTCTGGATGTCACTGGGCCTCGGTGCTAGGGCAGAAACGTGTGGCGCAGCTTTTGAAGAAGTTACAAGTTACTGCTTCCCCATGACGCTTTCTTCTCTTCAGAATGTTCCCTGTCACTCCATATGGCTACTGTATCACGTGCTGGGACTGCCTCCCACTCTAAGGGGTGGGCGCCTCTCCCAGCTTTGCAAGATCTAGCAAGACAGAGGGAGATCCAGGGGGAAGTGGAAACAGAATGGCTCAAACCTCACGCTCCGGTTATGAGGAGAAAGCCTGCATTTCTTTTCCTAACAGCCGGTCCCTCCAGCCTTTCCTCCCTGCCTGAAATCCCAGTGAGGCTGTGAAGACTCAAGCTATGGTTTGGTCCACAAGAAAGTCTTGGGCTTCCGTTTAGCAGAAGGTTTAGCTCACGGAACACAAAGATCTCTTGGCTCTCTTGTGACCAGGCTGACTCTCCAGGGACGGGGTCCCACCCACGCCACAGCTTGTCGCCACACATGCTGTCCCCTGCATGTGCGTTATGGTCCAGGTGCAGGTGTGATAAAGCCGACAGAAGACTCCAGAGTTCAAAACCCTCTCCACCTCACTCAGGAGGAAGGAATTAACATATCCTTCCCTCAGAGCAAAGTAAAACAACACAAAACAACCCAAAACCCAGCAACAACCAGCACGACGACAGCCTACGACATCATCGCACACTCCCAGACTCCTTGATTTCTCTTCTGGTTATGCCACCGAGGGAAAAAGGATGGGAGGAAAAATAACTCAGGAGCACATACAAATCCCACGACACTAGCGATGGGATTCTTTAGTAGGGCCAAAGGGGTCCTCTGAATCCAGGGAACACAACGGGAAAGTCATGAGGCTTAAGTTTTAGCAACTGGACTTGAACTATGGGGCTTAGAGACTGAAACCTTTTCAGTTGTAAGTCAAGTAACAAGTAACGCGATACTATGTTACTAAAAACTGCCTGAAGCATCGAGGTCATGGAAACAGAAAGATTATAAACAGCACAACTCGGACCAGTCAGTTAAGTATCCTCAACCTCTCGGCTTCTGACCAGCACTCCTCATTCTCTTCTGCTCCTGTTCAAACTTCTCACAAACCATTCCACATCAGTCTTAAAAGGCTTTGGAGCAATCCCGTCTTGAGATGGAAAAGTCACCTGCGATGATTATTGTTGGTATTTTAAAATTATTGGAATAATTACTGTTATCTTTAATAGCACCGCCACAAAGCATATTACGATAGTTCTTCAATTTTAAAATGACGGCTCCAAACTGGGGCAACCAAAATTACGATCATAATTTTCCAGAACTGACAATATTTGCTAAATAGACTCCTTGAAGAGAAGGAGGTTATACGCGTGGGAAATAAATAGGAGATTATGGTTTAAGTGTGGCAGGGCTTAAACAGGGAGTTCAAAAGTAAAAGCAGAAGACAAATTGCTGCTTAGTTTTTTGTGGTTTTTTTTTTTTTTTGCTGTTTTGTTTTGTTTTCTTCTTGTTGCTGCTTAATGTTGAGAGGTTTGACTACACTTCGGTGTCTCAGCCTTAAGTGACAGCAAGCAGGGGCCAGGTGCCCACCACGACCAGCAGAGCCTCACCCTCCGCTTTGAAAGGCGTCACAAAAAGCTTTCCAATTTTGTGTTTGTTTTTATAGATAATGTTATCAGGACGATCAAATCAAACACATCGAAGAGACAGTTCCAAAACCATTAAGAGTCATTAAAACTACCATGGAAGAAGCCCTTCCAGGACAACGTGGAACAGATCGTAAGTTCCTCTGGGACTTGGGGGTGACGGGGTTCATGTTTCTCTGAAAATGGGACACACGACGGAAATAGCGTTTCGGACAGGAACTGTGCCAAGAGCATGACGATTTTAAGCCACGGACAGTTCGATACCTATGATCTTGTCTCTTTAGCTGCAGGTTTACTTTGAAAATAATGATCTGTTTGGTTTCCTCAAAGACTGATGGAGGGAAAGCAAAACCACCTGGAAAGATTCATGGCTTGTGTTACCGAAAACAGCAATGAAACAGAAATACTACTGAGGCTGAAACCCAAAAACTTATCAAGGACAGGATGATGCAGAACTTTTAAAAACAACGACCCAAATCACTATGAAAATGATTTTAATTCCCCTCCCAAGGTCATACGGCATCAATTTTGGAAACCACATTTCTCCTGGGATAGAGAACTGTGTGAGGTTTCCTGTGTCCGCGGGATCATGAATATATTTAACAGCACAGAGGCGCTGGGATTTTGGAGATCAGCTTACTAGAGAGAGTACACCTGAATGAAGGCATGAATCCCTGAGGACAGGGTGCATTTCTGCAGGGGGGAAAATCCAGGATGATAATTATGTACCTGCTGAAACTGTAGATATGCTTTGAGATCAGCATGTTTTTGAGGCTTGCACACAGAGGTTTCATTAGTGATCCCAAACATCAGGATCTCTGTGGATACCCTGGCAACCTTCCACTTCGGCACACGGGGAGCAGGAGTGCAAAGCACAGAAAGATCTAGAAGTAACAGAACGCCAGATGTGTCCCGAAGCTGCGCGCAGAAGGGCAAACCCTCCTGTTGACCTCAGACTCCACTCCTGGAAATCCCACCCCCTTTGGCAGGGAGGCTCCCAGTCGTGTGCATTGCATTTATGAAAGGGATTTGTTCTTTTGGGACTGTTTGCCTAGAGGACAGAAAACCTAAAGATCTGTGGCTTCCACTGTGTGGAAAAGTCAAAACGCGTCAGCTGGGGAAGGCGGGGATCTCCTTAATATGCACATTAATAATGTAGGTGTGGGAGGGGAGGCACTGGGCGTCAATCAGGAGAAGGTTCCCCTGGTTACTTGTGATAAATGGGTTCCGGCGAGGAGGCAGTTCACCTGTGAACCTGGCGTGATGAGATCTACCGAGGCCATTTTTAATTCACTAACTGGACATTATTGACAGGCTACCCGGGTTGTTGTGGGTTTGTTTTTAAGACAACAATCGATAATAAGGGCATCTTGCTTGGCTGACTGGAGGGAGATATGGCTCTTTTTTTTTTTTTTTCTCCTTAATTAACAATAACATTCAAGACCCTGACAGAGAATAATGGTGAAATAAATTATGGAACCACTTACGTATGAAACCATACATTATTAAAACTACTCTAAATGGGTCCTTAATCTAAATAAAGATGGTCATTTTAGGAAGCCAAGCATCTCAAGAATTAGAAAGGACACAATGTTATTCTGACCCAAAATATAAAAGGTGTGTCCCTTTGCCAGCCGGCCAAAGTATCAATTGCCCTTGACTTTCATTATGATTCATGGATGTCTCTATGCTGCCTGAGTCTCAGCTTCAATTAGTCACAGCCCCGTATTTCTGTTGGCTAAAGACAGGAGAAAGAAGCCATCGGGCAAATTCACTTCCAATATTTACACTTTGCGTATCCCAAATGGTCAGCAAAAGCAGTTCTAACCAGTCTTCATGGTGTGAATGAGCGCAAGGACCACCTTTCACTTGGTCAGCTTTAAGACCAGGCATCGTAATGAATACAGTAAAGGAAGGCGTAGGAACCCCTTATTAAACCAGGTCTTCGCCATATTGCAAATAAACAAGAATGTGGGGTTTTCTTGGGCAGCTTTGCCGGTGCTAAGCTCTAGAACTCATTTAATGTAAATTTTGTTTTAACCTAACATATGCACACTACCCCTGACGCCATCAGGGCAGCCGTCATTCTGATGGGCGGCTCTCCGTGGGGGAGAACCTTCTTTGCTGCCACTGCGACCGCTGCCCCTGCCGGGAGGAAGGAAATCCCCATACGTGGGGAGCCTGGGCAAGGCTCTGCTTGGCCGTTTTACACACTTGCGGTCAGGTGTTCATAAAAATGAACTTTCAAGTGACACAGGAGCTTGCAAGGTACAGTCTACACCATGGAGATGATTATGAGCAGAGCAATTTCCTCCCAGTACAAGCCGCCAACCACTGTATGGACACCTATAACTTACAGTCCACATTCAATCCAAGAGAAATCCACTTGCCTCACATCCATTGCCACATGATTATGAAACACTGAGCTCAATCGTTTTAACAGGCTTACTCTACTTAACAAAGACATCCTGGTTTGTATGCATGGGGGCCATGCTCAAAAAGGCTTATGGGGACAAGCTTTGCACAACCATTTTATTTTTTAATGACTACAGAAGCTCTTGGGGCTCATGATATTAAAGGAAACAAAAAGGGAGGGAAGTAGCATTGGTTTTTAATTACTTCTAACTCTGAAGCTAACCGTGTTCAAGCAAGAATTCGTTGAACATTCAGAGACCAACCCAAGTGCAGACTTTTTTGACTTGGCCAGCCTTCGAGTTCTGTCCATACCACTGCCACAGGCATGAAGATTTCTCACTGACGGGACAAGGCGGGAACTAATAAAAAGTTGAAGTTCCTTTCCCCAAGGAATCATCCTTTGCAAAAACAAAAACCTGAAAATCTCAGGTAGCCGTTTCTCTTCAGTCCTTCACCTCCCGTTCATTTCTGTGGTCATCGCCCTCAAGCTGCTGTATGTCAGGCATACAGGGATGGGGGGGCGGGGGATGGATAGATCAGATGAATCATCTGTCTCCCCTGGGGCCTGATTCAAAATTCTAAGGACTCCTCGGAACTTTTATTAAGGCACCATTCAATCTGAGTCCAAATTTGTAAAACCGTATTTACCATTTTGGCTCCATCCTTTTAAGTAAACATCCCGTCTGATCTAGTTCTGTCTTCGTGTGCTGTGGCCTTGGGCTGACGGCTACACTGCCTTATTATCACCTGGGAGACATGAGGGAGGATCAAGCAAAGATAAACCTGTGTGGCTAAACACGCTGAGGGCCACGGCTGTGGGTTGCAAATGGAGGAAGGGCGATCTAATGACACGGGCAGTCAAGGTAGATCTGGATTCAGAAACAAAGAATCCTGAAAAGACCGCTCAGATTACAGGAAAGATTGCCCATTTAGGACCGTGAATGGCAACAATTCACACAGGGAGCACACCAAAGCCCGTGGCCATCCGGGAACGCCGGATTCTAGCTCAGTGACCCAAGGATACACTCAGTTCTCCTCGCATATAATTTTGCTTTGCCAGCTAAGGACGAACAGCAGACATGCAGGCCACACGAGAGATAACAACAATAGAGACAAAGGGGAAAACAAAGTTTCTGGTTTGCGTTGTAACAAAAACGTTTCCTTCCTTTATTATGAAACTTTGATTGCTTTAATCATCATCTTGTACACCTTAAACTTACACAGTGTTACAAGCCAAGGATATGTCAATAAAACTAGAAAAAATAAAATGCAAATAAGTGTGGGATTATTGGGATTTGAAATACAGTTATGGTTTTTTAAAAAGATTTTATTTATTTAACAGAGAGATCACAAGTAGGCAGAGAGGCAGGCAGAGGAGGAGAGGGAAGCAGGTTCCCCACTGAGCAGAGAGCCTGATGCGGGGCTCGGTCCCAGGACCCTGAGATCATGACCTGAGCCGAAGGCAGAGGCTTAACCCACTGAGCCACCCAGGCTCCCCCAGTTACGTTTATTAATTTTTTAAGCCATTTTATTATTTTTTTTTTACGATAGGTGTAGAGATACATTTGTTATGTTAGAAAAAAGATACCCTAGTGAAAAGCATGGTCAGTTACATGTTGAGCCCTTCTGCAAAAATTCATACAATTGTGTGCAAAATACTAATAAGATATTATTATTTGAATCACTGATTCATTCCTTCACTCATCCACTATTTACTGAGTACTACAAATTGTTCCTAGCAGTGTGATGAATGGAAAAGAGGGAGGGTGTTGATGCTAGCCAGACCCTAGTTGAAATCTCAGCTCGGTATCATTCTTGCTATCTAACCCTGCGCTAATTACTTGGAGTCCCCAAATCTTCCACTAGACAATGAGTTTGCAAGGACACCTATCCAGCACCTGGAAAGAGTATGGGCGCTGTCACAACATTCTTTGATTTTTTTTAGTTAAGTAATACCTGAATGTGGAAAAGATGTACACGTGAGTGAGGAGTGACTGTTTCTCAGGCAGGGTAAACAGCAGCATATAAAAGCCACATTTTAAGCAGAAGCCATGTGGCCTAACACCATCCCAAGCATCCTGGATGCCACGAAGCTTAGCCACGATTGAAAACGATGTTAAAGGAAGAAGAGTGAAGGTCCTTCGTCTACACTAGAGGGCCTGGTTGGATCTTCTGGGTGCTGCTTGGTTTCCCTGCGGCTGTGCCATGCTCAGTTCGAAACAGATTCAGTGTCCCCTGCTGTCTCCACACAGACACCACGCTCCTACCCTGCAGCTCACTTCCTCTCCGTGCTCCGTCCCTCAACATCACCCCCTACCCTGAGTGGCTGATTTCACAGTAGACTTCCCAGAGCAATGCCCCCCCTTGAAAATCTCCACCCCACCCAACGGTTCTGAGCGGACAGTCTTACCTGACTCTCATAGTAAAGGCAATCGCTCACCAGGCAGCTGCGTGTCCAACCGTGGGAGCCCCACATACAACCTGCTGTTATTTGCTTGGTCAGCACGAAAGGCGTCTCAGAGCCGCTTATGAATCCCGATGCCCCGGGCAGGCCATCTGAAGAGGAGCCAGCTCTTTCGGCGACACATAAAAGTATCTCTACCACACAGATGCCTGCGACTCATTTGTAGACCAATTACAAGACTGGAGCGGCAGCAATGTTTTACATTTGTCCTGTTTTGTATTTTTAGCCCTGGCTTTTTCCTTCCGTGGATTATGGTAAATACAACATTTGCTTCCCGAATGTGGGACTTGCTAGGATCATAAAGGAAAGTGCCTAACAAGCAGAGTACCTTTGGCTATTGCATTATAGGGGTGCGGACAGTTACACTAAGTGGCTGGCTTTAGTCATACTCCAATTCTATTAAGCTGCCTTGCTGAGAAACACAGGAATAAAGAAGGACGCTTCAGTGCACAGCGTGTTTTCAGCTCCTGGCCCCCAATCAGCACATCCCTGGGAGGCCTTCACTGTGGAGGAGGAGGGAGAAAGCTCTTAAAAAAAAAAAAAAAAAAAAAAGTCTACGTTTCTATCAATTTGTTCCTGAAGTTTCTTTCTTCCTTTACCATCGTTTCATCTGCTTTCCCAACATCAGGCTAACAAAGGAATCTGGAGAATAAAGTAAAATAAGCCCTAAAATTCTACTAGAAAACCACACACTGCCCATTTTATGGAGCCAACCGCGAACCATTTTGCACAGAGCGCTGTGTCTTGTCCTGAGCGGACGACATAACTTAGGACATCCCCTCACGGCTCAATCTGGCAATTCCACATCAGGTCACGACTTGTGTATTTAGCCTGCTTGCCCAACTACACAGATCGTGGCGAGGACGAGGGGAAGCTTTGCTTCGCTTCCTCCCCACAAGTCTGCTGCTCTTCTGACCTCGCCATAAATTAGCGAGATACTGAGTTGTCAAGGTAGCATGTCTTCTGGAGGCAATTACGGGGACACTTTGTCCTAGCATTATGAGATGTGGCATTTTCACTAGGTAATGTCCATAGGACATAGGCCCAGCGTGCATCCCTGCAGATGAAATGGGACTGTGCCATGGGGCCAAATGGGAAGGAGGTCATGGTCCGGGCCACCATGCCGGGGATATCCGCGGCGCAGTGAACAGGCTAGACAGAGAGGCCACCTGCGAGTGTGTGCATTTTACTTAACAGTTCCCCCTTTCTTTGAGGAATAAGGCAAAGATATTTCACTGCTCTCAAAATAACATATTAAAAAAAAAGTCAGGGGTAGCCTTTGAAGAGAAATGTATTTTAATAAAAGATGACAACACGTGCAAAGAGATGCTCCGAGGAACACAGGAAAGGTTGACGCGGGGTCTGGTGAAGACTGATGCCTTGGTAAGGATTGGGAATGGGGAGAGACACCTCATGACATAACACGGGGCACGCTGAGCTGTGCGCAGGGTGGAGGTCACCGACATGAGGTATGCAAGAGATTAGAAAAATGGGACAAGGAGGGGACAGGATGACATGCATGTCAGAAAACTTCCCACCAAACCACCTGGGGTGAAAACTCCAGACATCCTACATGCCGACGAGGGTAGGTAGAGAGCAGCAGCAAGAACTGTGCGGCGTGAAGGGAAGTGAGCCGGGCCAAACATGGTGGCAAGGGAACAGGAAGCCTCGCCCTGACATCTCAGATTGCCCTGGTGGAGTCCCGAAGACCAGGAAAGCTGTGCGTTTCTGAGAGTCCCTAGCATTTCAAGAGGGAGAAGATTTTTGAACATTGAGGAGTCATGATTATTCAACACGAGCCAAATGCTTGATTGAGCTAGGCTGTCAGGATCAAGAGAAAGTAACAGAAAGGAGTCCCTCAGGAGCTGGTGGGCTGAGGACTGCTTGGCATCTCAAGTATGTGATGTGGGGTCCAACAGGGACAGGTGGAGGCATTCCAAGGAGAACGGGGAGAGGTGAAGGAGGCAGCAGGGAGGACGCCCTCCTGGGGAGGAGGGAGCACCTTGGCTTCTCTGTAACCTCTTCCTAACTGACCTGACCTTAAACCTCTCCCACCCGTTCATGCCACACATGGTCACCGAGCTCTTCTTTTCTAAGCATGGACTCCTAAAGCCTCTGTCATCACCACTCTCTTCAGGATCGCCTACACATACTTTTAATCTTGACATTCAAATTATTCACCCTTGAGTCTGACTGGCAATTCCCGTTCATTCTCTATTTCCCTACCAGAACCCTCAAGCACAAGCTTTTCTATCCTGTTGTCTGCCTCTGCACATTTCTTCATTCCATTTCTGTACCCTAGAATTAGCTTCCTACTCCATCAAGAAGCAAATTACCATCCAAGATACAGAGAGTGATTAATTCTTCTCCAAACCAACCATCCAGTTCTTGTCTATATAAGCCATCTGATGAGTAATCACATTTTATGTAATCTTGTATATTTTCACCTTATACATTTACCCCATTATTATATTATTTAACACATGGGACTGTGTGGTACAGTGCCAAGATCTCATGCCTTGGGGTTCAAAGACCTTGGTTGGGGTTGTAACCCCAGTGCTCACAAATAGGGCTGTGGAACATGAAAATACATCTGGGGTACAGGCTTTCATTAATAAAATGTCACCTGTAAAAATGTGATACATCACAGTTGCTTTAAGGATCAAAGAAAGATACTGTATGTGAAAGTACTCTGCACACTAGGACAGTATTATACAACTGACCCTTGAACAACATGGGTTCGAACTACACGGGTCCACTTAGACACCACCCACCCCCCCCACCAGATACAATACTGTCAATGCACGTCCTCTTCCTTGGGCTTTTTCTTAGTCACATTTTCTTTTCTCTAGCTTACTTTATTGTAAGAATACAGAAAATTTAATACACAGAACATACAAAGTATGTGTTAATCAACTGTAGGTTACTGGCGAGGCTTCCTGTGAACAGTAGGCTATCAGTAGTTAAGTTTTGGGGGTTGTCCAAAGTTATCTGTGGATTTCTGATTGCACGAGGGCTGGTGGCCCAAACTTGCACATTGTTCAAGGACAAACTGTCTACTATATCCTCTTTTTTGATCTTTCTTCCCACCTAGACTCTCAATGTCTCCAGGGTAGGAACCAGGTGCAACCAGTCCTTGGGATTCTCAACTTCATCTATCAAGACCTCAGGATCTAAGTAAATGCAACAGGAATTAAGTAAATATGCAATGATTCATTGTTCTGCACTTCAAAGTCAATAGCAGAGGGCCTGAGGAACCAAGGCCTGTTGCTTTGGTCTCCCCCTGCGCTCCAGGAGCACCTGGTCTACACCACACTAACACGTTTTCCACTTGGCTCCCAGAGGAGGCTTTTCACAATGCAAACCTGTCTCTGTTGCTCCAGCTCCCTTAGATAATCTCCAAACTCTTCAGAATGATCAAAAAATTTTAAGAGTTTCTCTGGGGCTGATTCCACAACCTCTCTTTTACCCCTCCGAGTGTCCTCCAGACCCAGTGGTTTCCAATGGACAGAACTCAGTCTCCCGCTGTCCTGCTACACGGGGCTGCCTCAGGTCCATCCCTTTGGCCAAATCCTACTTGACCTTGAAATGCTCTTTAGGGAACTGTCCACTCTCACTCCAATCCCTGACTCCAGACTACGTCAGATTACCACGGCACCAGATACATGACTAGCAGGTAGCCTTCCTGACAAAGGGGGCATACCTTCAAACAGTCACCCCTAGAGCATAGCACAGTGTTTGGCACAGGGTGAGTGGTTAAAATTTGTACTGAATGAATGACTCTCTGGATGAATTTCAAGAAAATTAAGCCAGCAACTCTATTTTTAATGCAAGTAGGGATAGGCATTATTTCTAGAAACTTATAACGAATATGAAGACATTACATATCAAAGAGAGAAATTTATGTGATAAGCAGAATTCGGCATTTTGTACAACTCAACATATCAAAATATTCTTTCATAATTAAAAATATGTTCTTATAAGATGTGGGATATATACACAATGGATTATTACTCAGCCATCAGAAAGGATGCAGCCTCACCATTTACCACAACATGGATGGAGCCAGGATGTATCATGCTAAGTGAAATAAGTCAGAGAAAGACAAATACCATATGATTTTACTCATATGCGGAATTTAAGAAAATATGGATGAACATATGGGAGGGGGGTAAAAAAAAAAGAGAGAGAAAAAGAGAGAAGGAAACAAACTGTAGAGACTCTTAAAGATAGAGAACAAACTGAAGGTTGATGGTGGGAGGGGGTTGGGGGATGGGCTAGATGGGGGATGGGGATTCAGGAGGGCACTTGCTGTCAGAATCACTAGGTGTTGTATGTAAGCGAGGAATCACTGAACTCTACTCCGGAAACCAATATTGCACTGTATGTTAACTAACTAGAGGTTAAATAAAAATTTGAAGAAAAAAGAACCATGTTCTTATAAAACGAAATGAGTCTGGTCAAAGCAAACACAATCACTAATGAGGAGAGTTGCCTGAGGTTTACAAGGTAGACCAAGGCAGAATGAAGAGGAGTCTATCGTCCATTGGGTTTCTTTTTTTTTTTTTTAAGATTTTATTTATTTGAGAGAGAGTGAAAGTGAGAGAGATTATGGAGGGAGAGGGAGAAGCAGACTCATCGCTGTGCAGAGAGCCTGATGTGGGGCTTGATCCCAGGGCCCTGGGATCATGACCTGAGCTGAAGGCAGCTGCCTAACCATCTGGGCCACCCAGGTTTGTCCATAGTGTTTTACAGAAAAGGATTCTAGATGACAAAATGGGCCACTTACATATACATGCAGGGATGAAGTCTAAGGTAAAATTCCCGTTCTTTTGGGTACCTGGAAACGGGGAAGGGTAAAAACCTACCAACAAGATTTCCTTTAAGGCAAATTTAGTTCCTGCTCAGTATTTCTGATTAACTGATTAAGCGGTGAGGCTATTTTCCAAGACAGAATGCTGAGCTCACGTGACATCCCATAAAAACTGGAAGTGGGCATTTTGACTTTCACTTTAAGTGAAATCCCAAGGAATGATTTCTGACTTCCAGTCAGGAGAATGCAGATGAGAAAACTGAAGGTAGCTTCGTCCAGAGGCGTTAGCAACGGTGGTGAGGAGAAGGGGACTAAGAAGGAAAGGCAGCGTGGAGAGATTTACTGAGAGTCTGGTCTCTATGACTCGAGGGGGTGTTTGTTGAATAAAACATAATTGAATGAGGAGGCCTAATTTGGGGTGCTGGGGATGGAAAGAGGACGGGGGAAAGAATAGGAATTTGTAGAACTAGGATTTACAGGATAAGGCAAGTATCCAGATGTGGTGGCAGGGGGAAGAGAAAAGAGGACAGCAGTGAAGATTTGATAGGTTTTATAACCTAGAAGACCCAGGGGGATTCCTCTTAGCTCTCTGACAGTCACGGCCCCCTAAAGGAGGGAGCAGAAGAGTAACGGGAAAACGTATACATTAATTTCACTGAAATAACTCACAGAAATTGTTGATAGTCACTTTTCGCCCGTAGGTCTCGCTTTTACATAAAAATTACATAATCTGCATGAAAGTTTCATCCCAAAAAGTAACTGAAATATTTATAAGGAAACAGTAATACGGCCCCTTTTAGCACATAATGCCATTAATATTCATGTAAGGTTTTTTATTTAAAAATATTCCTCAAAAAGTAGATCAATGGTTGAAAAATAATCCTGAATTTTAACAGGATCTCTTTTCTTATTCTTTTAAAACTATTTTTTAAACTGTGTTTTGCGAAGATAAGCTTTCCCGAAACGTAATTTCTATAATTTAAAAATTTATAGTTCCAACTAAAGTATGAAAGACTCCTAAAATGTATAAAAGGATTAAAGGTACCGGCAAGACACAAAATCCAGGTAATTTTTCCCATTGTTTAAAATCGTACTGATTTCACCATAAATGGAGCCTTTGCTCATCTTGATTTCCTCACAAGAATATTCTCGGAAGCAACGTTGTTTCGGTAGATACTCTCTATATGGGGCTGTTGCTAAATTCTCAATGTGATGATGGTAATTCATTTTCATGACTTAAGTAATTGAGCCTATCTTCACAGTTATTAATTATAATTACCTTCTACAGTATTTCCAAAGGAAAGTAGAATAAATAGGATGTAATCGCTCCAACCATACTGTAAGAAGCAGTAATTACATATTAACTCCCACTGGTTCAGTCACCTATAGCTGTGTGGAATTCCTTCAGGACATTTGAGGCTCAAGTTATACGCTAAGCAATGACTTTCTCTCCCTTCCGCTTGATCGTGGACAGCCTTTCCCAGTCACCAAGGTTCCATATGAAAACACTACACATTGCTTAGGGGAGAGAACGTGGCCCTGTTCGACGCACCCCACAGACGGTTTCCCCTGGGCATGTGCCAGGCCCCTCACCACCCGGGCGCCCTAATAGAGAACAGGGTTTGACGTACGTTTGGCAAAAGCAGCTCGTGATACCCGCCCCCATCCTTTGACAAGAGAAATCTGCCAGCATGCACTCGGGCTAATCTACTCTGTTGGATTATGAACCCTTGGAGGGTTGGCTTCTTTTAGTAACCACTGTGCCATGCGGCCCCAGCCATCACGTTCGACGGCCATGGAATGTGTGTCCGCGCAGGGAGTAACAGCAAGTCTCTAAAGGAAAAGCCATGGGAGAGAAGCAAGGAAGAGTCATGTTGCTTCGGACGGTCGCAAGTTCCCCGGGCTTCAGCGGGCAGCTGTGTCTGAGTGGTTGAGAGCTATGGGTGGGACCCCTAGCAAGTGTCCTCCAGCGTGGCCCAGGGCCCCAGCGCGAAGGTAATTACCTTTGCCTCAGCGCAAAGGTAATTCTATTTTGTATCTCTGTTCATTTTTTTTTAAAAGAAACATTCTAGGGGCGCCTGGGTAGCTCAGTTGGCTAAGCGTCTGCCTTCGGCTCAGGTTGTGATCCCAGGGTCCTGGGATCGAGTCCCAAATGGGGCTCCCTGCTCAGTGGGGAGTCTGCTTCTCCTCCCAGTTTATGCTTGCTCTCTCAAATAAATAAATAAAAAATTTTTAAAAAGTAAACATTCTAATATTTAATAGGTACACAGCTTTAAGAAAAAACAGCTGGTGGGAAGTGAAAATCCCATAATTATTACTGTCGATATCTCAATGCCTCTTTTATGGGAATTGCCATATTCTTCTTCAGCCCAGCTTTACAAAGTGCTAATTTTTTTTCAAGATTTTATTTATTTGACAGAGAGAGAGATCACAAGTAGGCAGAGAGGCAGGCAGAGAGAGAGAAGGGTGCAGGGTCCCTGCTGAGCAGAGAGCCTGATGTAGGGCTTGATCCCAGGACCCTGAGATCATGACCTGAGCCGAAGGCAGAGGTTTGACCCAGTGAGCCACCCAGGCACCCCACAAAGTGCTAACTTTGTTCAGATTATTGCTACCACCCTAAATTGAGCTATTACTGCTCTGTAGACCTACCAGTTAACAATGCATTTGTAAATTCCTATCATCCTTTGGTTATGTCTTACAAAGAAACACACTGGAAGCTTCCAAGATTACAGATCAATGAAAGAATATGGGCAATTCTACTAAGAAAAGTTTGTTTGTTGAAGTGTGTATGGAAATTGTTGTTGAAAAAGGTCGACCAGTTATTTTGTAGAACCTAACTTGCTTTACTTTTTTTGGAAGGGCAAATAAAAAATATACATACTGGCTTCTTCTAAGCACAATAAATAATGATGATAATCAGAGCTACTAGTTACGGAGAGCTTATTTTGTGCCAAGCCTTTGGGTAAGCATTTAACATCTATTAACTTATTTAATATAATTCTCTATCCCTATCAGGCAAGTACGATTACAGAGGCCGCATTACACATGAGAAAAATGAGTCTAAGAATTAAGTCCCACGGCCTCAGAGTGAAGTGAGAGAGTCATGACATGAACACAGAATTTTCTGACCCCAAAGATGAAGGCTAGTCCTGTACCCATGCACAGTCCTGTATGGAGGTGGCCTCTACCCTCTGGGACTTGTAAGCATCCAAGTCCTGAAGAATGCACCTTCCATTCCGAGTCTTTAAATCACCGAAGGCCAATCCCAGGAGATCTAACTGAGGAATATCACATAGGACATTTCTAACTCACTCTAATCTATTGACTTCTTTACAATCCCCCAGAGAGGATACTCTGGTATCCTCCGCAACAGGAGCCTGTAGCAATCTCTACTATCTCAAATGATCAAAAAAAGTTCCTCTATTGTAACTTTTACTTGAATTAATGTATTCTGGAATCATATATTTCCATTTCTCCCTGGATTTTTCTTATGTGTGTCTGTACACTATGCATGTACGTGTGCAAAATCCATACACACGGATTCATTCGAAGTAGGTAGCATTTTGAGAACAAAAATGCTAATTTTATCTGAATATACCTCCACATAATTAGATAATTAACCCTTACTTTATGACTGGCTAACAGCAAAGCCACAGAGTGATACGTTCTCTGAAGCACAAGTGGCCATTGTTTCAAAAATTCCAAATATTCTACAAAGTAATAGGGGATATTTTAAGTGCTACTTAAGGCTATACATTAATTTTTTTTTAATTCATGAAGTGGACTCAGCATGGGGAAAAATCCAGATGGAAGAAGTAAGAGTAACACCCAAAATACTGCTAATTACCCTGAGTACCACTCAGCAATTAAGCATGGACCAGACTGTGGTTTCTTTGTTAGAGTACTGAATTATTTGACTGTTAACTTTCATACATGCTGTTTTCCCAAGCAGACTGTAAAATTCGTAGAGCCTAGGAACAGTGTTATACTATGAGCGCCAGTGCTTGGCACAGTGCCTTTCTCTGAGGAAAAGAACGAACACTGAAAATGTCAGCCCCGGGTTTTCAGGCGTCTCCCTGAACCTGACCGTCCAAAGCTGAGTCACATCTCTAAACAAGTATCGAGCAGCAGACTGGGGCTCCACATCTGCTTCTGTGCATTTCTCTATTCCCAGCACCTAGTGGAGTGCCTGGTGCATAGAGACCATGATAAATATTTATTCAGTGGAAGCAACTATTCTCAAAGAGCTGAGAATCACCCAGAAGCTCAGAAGTCCAAGATCACAGGCTTCACCCCAGAGAGTCTGATTCTGGGGGTCGAGGGAGAGATCCTAGACTCTGCACCAATGCCACCAGGCACGCTGGTATTGACAGACACAGACAAGCACAACCTTACCCACCCACTGCCAGGCCTCCCACGAAAGGTCCTCGGTTGGGGGAGCCTGTGCTATTTGGGCCACGATGCAGGGAGCAGTACTGGCCAATTTCATAAAGGCAAGACCAATGAGAAGTGTCTCGAAGGCATAGCTGCTGACAGCACCCCTGGCTCTGAGACCTCAGTTTGTTATCTTTTAAGAAAGGAGGAAACAATGACTATGGATATTTAGAATATTTCTTAGAAAGGCAAGAGACTTCCTTAGAGTGTACATCATGGCCACCTGTACAATTATTTTCATTTTTAGAAAATCTGTTTGCTAAGTCCTGAACTACAGTGGAAACAAGTTCGAAGAAATGAATTTTCCTTTGATGAAAGCTCAGTTTTTTGGACAAACCAAAAGAAACAATGTACAAGCCATGTACTTGGTCCTGGCCCCTCGCCTTCCCCTTGTCATGCACACATATGCACAAAAAGACAAGTCAGGGAAGGGAGAAATTCCTAAAAAGAGGTGCACAGGTTAATATAGACACTGCACTTGACTTATTTTCAGAGAAGCACCGAGCTATTGATGGCACTGTGGGGGGACAACTAAGCAGTATTTTAAGCTAAAATGGGGCATAAAACACGGCAAGACATTGTACCCCAATGGGGCAGTGCAGGTCACGTGACTTCTTGGGAGGAACCACGCACGAGAATCAGGACCAGGGACTCAGCCTTCCTCTTGGGGTCACTCAGCTCCAAGCACCAGTCAGTCTGAATGCCCACAGGATTGCAATGAAGGGTCACACGAGAACCTCAGATCTCCAACAGCCCTGATGCTCAAGCCAGTGGCCAGAGTGGTTTCAACTTCTTAAAAGGAAAGCGTTTCAATTCAAATTTACAGACATCTGCCCCCTAGGTTTTCCAGTTCTTCCCCACCTCCTCCAACCAGGAGCAACTCTCCGTGCAGGGAGGAGGGTGCAGGGAAATCAAGGCACCCAAGTATTCCCAGTTCTCTCCACTTGCCTTGCCCTGCGGATCCCACCACCAACAGAGGCACTAACACATACAGACAAGCTTTCGTACCAAAGGTCTGTGGCGCGGCAGGCACTCTCCTCGAGGTGCCGGGATGGCGGAGAAGTGGAGGCATGTAGTCCCCGCCTTCACAGACGGCACCTAGCACAGAGGACCAGCTCCCCCACAGGTAACCGCAAGAAAGAGGAGTGCAAAAAGGAAAAGCCCATCATGCCTCGGGAGACCTTAACAGGGATGCCTGACCACACCCAAGTCCCACGTCTCCAATGAGGTAAGAACGAATTCTATTTAAAGGCTTCTTTGTGGCTCTCTCGAATTCCCAAGGGGAAGCATCCTCTCAGGGGACACTTGGCGACCGGCTCTGAAGAGCGCCCAAGACCAAGTCCACGGCACCTCTGTACTACGAAGTGAAACTGACGGATGTAAACGTGGATTTCTGAATAGTAACTGCAGGCTCACAGGGGAGTGGGAGAGCCACACGTTCTTGCTGGGGAACAATGTTTCTCCAAGCTGGAATGTTCGGCTTCACTACAATGTGTCCATTCAGGCAGGAGATAGGGAAGAGCGCGGTATTCGCCTCCCTAAGGGAGTGTAATGTCCTCCTTGGTGAGACACATGCAAATATGATTATGCCTGTAACTCTCGCTGTACACAAAATAGCCAAGCACATAAAATTCCAACCAGAAAAAAAAAAAAAATACTCGGGAACCTATGCGTGACAGAGGAATGCCGACTATGAAACCATGACAAACTTCGCTGCACAGGTATTACGTTATTCCCTCTCTGCTTAGTGTTTGCTAACTTGGGGCAGGGGAATCTTGAAAGATTTCAGAGTTCTTCGCAGGCTCAGTCCTAAGGAATGAATTCTCTTCTGTGAGGCAGTTATGTTTTTGCCAAGGAAGAGGCTGGGTAAGGGAAGTCAGGCGAAAAGTACAGATGCTACAGGATGGGGAACGGTGTGGTGTGCACTCTGGAACGTGATTGACTCTTTTGAGATTCCGATTTCCTCTATAAAGCAGGGGCTGCTCTAATGAGTATCATATCCAATTTGGATACTTATTGGATTAAATAAAGTGATACAAATAAATGTGTCTCAGATTAGCCTAATGTATATCATTTCCCCCTTTTTTAAAAAAGAATTTATTTATTTATTTGACAGACAGAGAGATCACAAGCAGGCAGAGAGAGAGGAGGAAGCAGGCTCCCTGCTGAGCAGAGAGCCTAATGCGGGACTGGATCCCAGGACCCCGAGATCATGACCTGAGCTGAAGGCAGAGGTTTAACCCACTGAGCCACCTAGGCACCCCTCCCTTTTATTTTTAAGAAATTGTTTTTATTTAAGAAATATTGGCTTTTCTTTTCAAGTATTTATTTGTCAGAGAGCGAGCACCAGCAGGGGGAGCGGCAGGGAGAGGAAGACGTAGACTCCCTGCTGAGCTAGGAGCCCCGAAGCCTTATCCTAGGACTCCGGGATCATGACCTGAGCTGAACGCAGATGCTTAACCAACTGAGCCACTCACGCACCCCAAATATTGGCTCCTTTGTTCAGAGGTGAGCCCATTCCCTATCTTTACATGTATGCACAAGACTTCCCCCTCACGATGGTCATGACTGTGACTGTCATAAGTTGCATGATCGCCATGCTCGCCTCTGAACTGTGAAATGTGGCGCACCCTGTATTCTCACTGTTGTTCTTGGTACCAGAGCGGACACTCTGGGATCAAGGAACCAGTATTTCGTTGGAGATCAAGGTCAACATGTGAAGAAAGGAACCAGCACTTCACGGGGGGAGAATCAGTATTTGAGGGAGGGGACTGCGACGTGAAAGGGGGTACCCTTAATAGCTCTAGCTTTCTAGATTCTAACTCTTTAAAGAATTCTGGTGATCTAAGGTAAGAAATCGAGGGTCTTGCTATCTGTCGATTCAGGGCTCCAAGATGCTATTATTTTACTGAATGCTCTCTTCCTTAATGATTCCTTATGCACTCAAGGATCTCTTTAGGAGAAATGAGATGTCTCTTCTCTCCCTCCTAGGACTTTCCTACTTTCCTATTTAATGACAGAATGCTCGCTGGAATTCTAGAGCGGAGCACACATGTAGCCTCGCTCTGTTCTTCAGGCTCCTTATAGTTTTAGAGCTTCAAACACGAGGGCACTAATTAATGGCATTTCCATCACTCATAGGTGGCCCAACATTTCCGCCATTCCTGTCGGTAATACCTTAGTCGTATAACAACCAGCAACGAAGCCTGGGGGATTTCAGAATCTGTATTTGTCCTGTTCTGAGGCTGAGAAACTTAGCTGGGGCCTGAACAAAGCAAATTTCACTGCACAAATGACCAATCTTTTGGATGCATGCTTTGCAGAGGCCCCTGGGTCCACTTGGTGGCCCCGTTCTTCCACGTTCTAGGACAGCCTTCGGACATAGCATCGGTTAACGCTGTGTCCATCTCTTCTCCCAGGCAGGCTTTCAGCACTGCTTTTCATTTCAGACTTTCGCCGCTGGAGTGATTTTGCTGCCGTCAGACTATTATGGATATTAGGTCTTGAATGAGCTGTAACTTTCTGCAATTGAAAATTTATAACACAAAGACAATTTCATTGGGCTCTGTCGCTATTTAACACACAGTCCCTTGAGTACTGCGGATCATGAGGGTTTCGATGACATTACCTCTACTGCCCACACGTGCTCAATTATGAAGGTGGTTTATTTTCATCCCTTGGCTGCTCTCTTAAGCCCATTCAGCTTCGCCGGGATAAAAATATGTCCGTATTCCCTTCCCCTGATATTCTACCCTCATCTATACCAGGCTTTTGCCCTTGTAAAACCATGCCCTGCCTGTAAAAACTGGTACCAATGGACAAATAAGATAACGATTAAAAACTGGCCTGGAGGGGCGCCTGGGTGGCTCAGTGGGTTAAGCCGCTGCCTTCGGCTCAGGTCATGATCTCGGAGTCCTGGGATCGAGCCCCGCATCGGGCTCTCTGCTCTCTAGGGGAGCCTGCTTCCTCCTCTCTCTCTCTGCCTGCCTCTCTGCCTGCTTGTGATCTCTCTGTCAAATGAATGGATAAAATCTTTAAAAAAAAAAAAAAAAAACTGGCCTGGAAGCTTGTGTTAGAGGTTAGATCTTTATTAAAAAGCAACTCTTTTGCAAGGATGTGGATGATTTTTCTCTTCCGTGTAACTGACCACGCCCTGGTGGACATGTGAATTGGCAGTGACGCCCCCAAGAACAAAGCATGAGGGAGCGAATCAGGATGAAGCAGGATGACCCGAGGATAATGGAACCACACGTTTATAACAGACAGGAACTGTACCTTCTCTTAGAAAAAGGTCTGAATAATCACATTCTCCACTTTTTAAAAATGAGGGTTTTATCATTAACACAAGATTTAAAGGTCAGTATCCATCCACATTAGTATTCAAAATCTGTTACGGATTTTCTGTGAATTAGTGTTAGAAAACCAGTTCTTTTATTAAGAGTGATCTTTCAGAGGGCTGGCTTTTATGTGTCACCATCTGCAAAATTAGATTCTGGGGCCCACCCCTAACACGGTTGCTCTTTTTCACCAGGCGATCTTCTCTTTCCCTGAAGAAATCACCAAGACCAACTTACTACTGAGCTGCCACTCGCTGTAAAGTATTTCCTCCGTGTAACATTTCATTTTTCGCTGTCAGTGCCAGGAAGCAACCACAACACGGTGGGGGAACATCTCACGGTGGCTCACGGATCTGTATTCATGGGACACACAGACAATGCTGGGAAGGTGGTGGGAGCTGGAAGAACACTAGAAAATTCTTTATCCACAAAACTCGTGGTGCTGACTTGTTTTGTCTGGACTTTATGAACGGTCACAAAGACTGGAACCCAAGTCAACTTTCAGAAGAGATCTATAAAGTCCGAGATAACCACCAGCAGCTAACTGGAAACCCTCCTCAGCTAGGAGTATGAATCTCAGGGTTAAAGTTTAGCCACCTAATAAAAAATAATAAAAAATAAATTAAAAAATAAAAAAAAATAAAATAAATAATAAAATTTAGCAACCTAAGCCCTGCAAAGATGTCATGGCAGTTTCTGCTTAGTGACTGAGCACACAATGTCCATAATGAACCTTGAGGTTCTCTGGGCTCTCAGTACAGTGGATGCCCCATGGACCAGACAGATAAGGGCTGGCTTCCTTTAGGACAAACTTACAGGCACTGAGATGTTTCAACCTGTCTTCTTGTCCTCAGGTTTCTAGGGCTTCCTGGCACCAACTCAACCCCTCACTACCCTGCCAAGTTTTTGACAAAGTCAAATACTCAAACTTTCAAGCTGTTTTGCTGGGAACTGTTTTCAGTGCAATTGCAATTTGATGCAAGTTATTTTGTTTTATGGTATCTTTTCGTTGAAAGACCACATTTTCCGTGCAACAAAGGCTGAGTTTGTCTTGGACGTCCAGTGAATCTCTGTCTTCTTAGTCCATGCACTCAACAGCTCGAGGTTTCTCACATTTCTAACACTGGAGGGGTCACCCCTCTCTGAGTTTCAACATGAGGCTGTGCATAAACCAACAATGACAAGATACAGCAGGAAAGAGAAAGGAAGTGCTCTTGTAACAGACTGGGCTTCCTTAATATGTATTCCCCCAACAATTAGTCACTTAGTGTTTACAAACACAAATAGCCATATACATGCACACACACAAGGACACGTACACACAAACACAAATACAGGCACACAGAGCTATATAAATACGCCTGCACTAATGTGCGCCCGTATACAAATGTCCACTTGTAATGCATTACACAAACAAATGTTAAAGATTATGCTAGTGGCGCTATGGGGAATAAAAAAGAAATACACTGTATTCGCAAAAATATGTAATCTGGTTAGAAATATGAAAACCACGGATATTTCAGAACTCAGGGCCATTAATACAAGTATATTTTATGTATACATATATGTACATACACACGCATAGGCAGAAGGATATATACACACGTATGCGCACTTCAGAACGCAGCACTTTTTTTTTTTTAAAGATTTTATTTATTTATCTGACAGAGAGAGATCACAAGTAGATGGAGAGGCAGGCAGAGAGAGATAGAGAGGGAAGCAGGCACCCTACTGAGCAGAAAGCCCGATGCGGGACTCGATCCCAGGACCCTGAGATCATGACCTGAGCCGAAGGCAGCGGCTTAACCCACTGAGCCACCCAGGTGCCCCTCAGAACGCAGCACTTTAATACTAAGTAGTGATAAGTGCCTGGGAAGAAGAAAATGCCGTGGGGCATCAGAGAAAACAATGCTGCATCATGGCAAGGAAGGAAGAATGGGCGGGCGGTCCGTGAAGGCAGAGATGGTCGAGAAGGCTCCAGCCTCCTCAGGGATCTCGTGAGACAGCTTGGGCCCCAGATGGTTTCGTATTGGGAGATTGTGAGCTGTGACAACGCTGGCATGAAGTCCGTGTTTGCTGAATGAATGGCTGAAAGTATGAACGAGCCCAGATGACTGCAGCGTGAGAAAGTTCCCTGGGGTCTGTGATGAACCGGAAGGGCGAACACTAGGAGTATATCGCAAGGCTGTAGGAAATATAAAATGCCAACCACTAATAATGTGTCCATCATAAAACCGGCCAGACCTCCCAGATGCACTCGGCTTCCACCGATATGATGGCTTCCTTCTCTTCTCTAATAACGCTGCGCTCTGTGTGCCAACATTGACTTAGACACAGCTCTGTGGGTCGTATTAATCAGCTGCAACCAGAGTTAACCAAGGGAAAGGCCGTTTTTGTACACATCATCAGGGTTTCAATGTTTTCTTTTTTCAGAAAACAGTTGAAAAGACGATCCCTGTCTTCTAGCTACCAATGCACACACGGGTGTTTCTACCTGCACGTAGATAATGCTGTCTTGGACATTCTGGAGATCGGTCAGACTCCTCTCTTACTCCTTGGTTGCTTAATATTAGAATCTGCTCTACAAGGGCTATATTGATCTTCTTGTAAGTAGACTGGTCTCTTGTTGGCCTCTTGAAACATGAGAGCAGTCACGTGGGAGCAAGGCCTTCGCTGATGCAGAGGGGATACAGGGTTCTGGAAGGATTCAAGATCCCTGGTTATCACACAAGAAGCTGGAAATAAATACAGGGCACGAAACCACAAACTCCAGTGTAGGTTTAACTGTCTTCTAAGACACGGGTCACCGTCAAGGAATTCCTGTTACCCCGTCACGGTTTTCTAGACAGCACATTGTGTTTACTCAAAGGAGGTGAAAATGGCTACCAGAGTTGTACAAAAAATATTTAATACTTTTTTTTTTTTTTTTGGTCAAATGGAGAGAGAGATTTTATTCTGAGTGATGGCAAGAAGATTTGAGGAAATCTACCGAAAATTATAAGAGGATGTTGACAGAAGAAGATGAACGGTTGGCAGAAGGCACACAAGCCCAAAGGCTGCGATTTTAAAAAACAGGAAATTCAAGTAAGCACAGAGCATTACTCTGTTTGAAAAATAGCAGGCGTATAAATTAAGTTGCCAAGGAAGACATCAAAAACAAACAGTATAAATGAGTTTTAGGAGACAAGTAGACACTTTAATGGGGGCAGCAAGGATTTAAGGCTATAGTGACAAAGGAAGGAGGTGGGACAGAGACACTGAGAGGTGACAGGTGGTGTGAGAAAATGCCACCATCACTATTTTAATAGCATCAACTCTGGACCACTGTGCCATTTTAGAGTAACTGAAAATGAAGAAGCCGCATTATTAGATAATAGATCATCGGTTTATTAAAAACAGGAGTGCAAGGAGAAACTCCATCCCTCACAGGAAGAGTATTTTCAAAATTTAGTTGTGAAGGGTGACTTATCCTTTCTGAGTGATTCGGCTGCTTGTGTGAGACTCTCATTTTTTGCCGAATTAGCCGTTGTACACCTGCCTCTCTGTATCAGTGTGTCATACCCAGAGGCTCTTTTCCTGTGACCACATCACAAATAATCCAAATCTCTGAATAATCCCAATTTCTGGTTCACCAAAGTTTGGATTTATGCCCAAGCAAGTTCATTTTACAGCCCACAAGAGAGGTGACTCTTCCTCCCGAGTGTCAAGGGTCTGAGGCTCAGGGCATGGTGCAAACGGCACCTGCTCTTTAATGATCTGTGGGCACAGAGGTCCCCACACGGCGTCCATGCAAGTTCCTGGCCATTTCCACCACTCATCAGGTCAGTCTCAAGAGAGAGCCTGCTGAACCTGAAACCATCATCCGTAATGGTCCAATTAAGAAGGACCCATTAGAAAGGGAGTCATTTAGATTGAAGTGACTTATAAAACAACATCCTGGGCACCTGGGTGGCTCAGTGGGTTAAGCCTCTACCTTCAGCTCAGGTCATGATCCCAGGGTCCTGGGATCGAGCCCTGCATCGGGCTCTCTGCTCAGCAGGGAGCCTGCTTCCCCCCGCTCCCGCCTACTTGTGATCTCTGTCAAATAAATAAAAAATCTTAAAACAACCAACCAAACAATGTCCTGTGGTCAGCAGGCAAATTTGGCTGTGTGCCTGTATGGGATGTACCTGTGGCTCCCAGAGAGAAATTCAGCCTGTGCTTTCCTCCACCATTCTGGTCTACAAGAAACTACCTCATGCTTTTCTTTAAAATGAGCGCACGGGAGTCAGAGGGAAGTATTACATCATCCACAAGCTACAGAAAGTGATTAGTAGAGGAATTTATGAATATCTATCAGAGGGATTTTGAATCTATTGAAGATCTTTTGAAAATTTTCACGTGATTACAGGTTGTAAGCTCCATGAGAGGAACGAAAAATGTTGTATGAGCCACTATATACGTAGAAATTCTCGCAGCACTGGGCACAGAGCAGACATCAGCAAATCATGTTGAATAAATGAACACGTGGGGGACAATGCTTTACTAAATTTCCTCTTTGCCTGAAATAAATGGCCACTAAGTTTTAGAAAATTTTCAAGTCACTTAATGTTACATTTGTAAAATGCTGAATCCTTTTTTGTTTTAGATACGAAAACATCAAGTGAATTACATCCATATTTGTACTGCAATTTATTTTCAACTGAGCAACATTTCCATCTTTAGGAGGTATAAAGAAGCTAAGTGGTATTATCCTTTCCCAAAGAGGCACGAAAACAGTTGGATCCAATCTCCTTTCACAGGGAAGTCATTAAGAACAACAAGCATGGCCACAGTAAGTGTGTGGAGGTATGCATATACATATAAGTCTCACCTTTCAGTGTTGAGAGACAAGGTGGGGGAGAGAGGAGCGGGTGAGAAAGAGAAAGGAAGGGGGGAGGGAGAGAGAGAAGGAGAAAAGAGGGGAAAGAGAGAGAGGGAGGACACACATCCTCACGTTTCTACATGTATTAACTTTATAATGATGCCATGTCTCATAGTTTCATTAGACGTCCTCCACCAGAGGTCAAGGTCTGGCAAAAGAGCTTACGGACTGGGACCTGCCAATTCCTCATCCCTGCAGAAGACTGGCCACTGCCCTATGTGGTAGGAATGGCCAGTCCTCCGAGAAGAGCAAGAATTGTGTAGTGCTACGGAACATTACAGAGAATCCACCACCACACTCTTCTCCCTGCCTCCCGATGCCTCAAACTCAGGCTCCCCCAGTCTCCCTGATTCCCATGTAGTTTTTAGAGTCATGACAGACTGTTCTGGGGCCTGTTATTTTCAAACCCCTTTTTCGACTTGTGTCTTTAGTAGCTCAATGATGAGAACAGGAACAGTGTCAGAAATGCTAACCATAAAGGACTTCTCAGAAAAGGCGTGAAGGTAGAAAGCATGGCTCACAAGCCTTGGAAACGCGTGCTGTGGTGTGGTTGTGCCTTCAGGAACTGCCCGTTCATGCCCCTGATGGTGGCCTTTCAGAATGTCCACAGACACAAGAACACTTCGGACACCATGGATCTTCCCAGTTGTGGAAGAGGGCTCCTCCCTTCACGTCTGTGGCTTTCATGCCACAAATCTGCAGCTGGAGACTGAGGGACCTGGAAAATGGGGGCAACTCCAAAGGTCAAGTTTATCTGCCCTTGTTTTTCTTCTTCCTCTTGGCTACTTGAGAAAGACTGACACCCAAAGCTGTAAATTTCGGCGCCAGACATCGCAACTACACTACAGGCTTTTAAGGACAGAGAGATGCTTTCCCTTCTCCTCTGGGGAGCTTCCCTCCCTCCTGCGTCCAGCCTGCGCTGGATCAGGACCCCTGCTCCCGGCTCCCAGGCACAAAGTATTTATTTCACGACAGCAAATTCACACTTGACAATGGTTTCGCGGATGCGTGTCCAAGACTGTAAGTTTCCTGAGGACAAAAATCTTATTTTGTTACACAGTGAGCTTGGCCATCATCAACACTCGATATGTGTAAGTAAAGTTGAGTAGATCTGCCTGAGACCATTTTTTCCCACATGATTTCTTGGTTTGAAGAGGTCCATTCCTCCCGGTTTTAAATGAGCAAATGCAGGAGGAGGGAAAAAGGAGGGTCCGCTCCCTCCATTATCAAGTCAGGAAGGTTATGGAATACTATCTACGGAGGGATTACTTTCTGAAGACTTTTTTTTTTTTTAAAGGATTTATTTATTTGAGAGAGAGCGAGCGAGTGCAAGTGGGGGAGGGACAGAAGGAGAGAGAGAGAGAGAACCCTCAAGCAGACTCCCCCGCTGACAGTGGAGGCCCATGTGAGGCTCCATCCCGAGACCCCGATGTCATGACCTGAGCCTAAACCAAGAGTAGGAAGCTCACTGTCTGAGCCACCCAGGTGTCCCTGAAGAACAATCTGAATGAGCACAAGTTGGGGAGTTTCTGCGGTCACAGTCTGAAGGGTTCAGCGGGCAGCAAACAGGCAGAGTCAACTGATGTTATCTTTTTAGGTTTTTTGACTTTGTCTAACAGGTAATTTCTGAACATCATAAAAGTGTTCTCAGTTTGGCTCTGCATTGTGTAAAGCAGGTTTTTTGACTTTGTCTAACAGGTAATTTCTGAACATCATAAAAGTGTTCTCAGTTTGGCTCTGCATTGTGTAAAGCAGATGATTAGTAAGTGGTTTGTATTATTCTAATGGTTACCATCGTTATTGGAAAAAAAAGAAAAACAAAACAAAACAAAACAAAAAGAAACCCAGTTGAGTAAGGCTGCAAAGCAAGACTGTTTGGCACAGTAGTGGGGCTGACAGGATGTCATATCCAGAAAGGCTCCAGGTATGCAGGCATGGCCTTGCTGCAGAGACCCACTGACAGTAAAACCATGCTTCAAGTGCTGAACAGTGCTGTGTCTTTTTAAAAAAATTTATGTTCCTTTCAAGGGCCACTTGAAAAATATGATGGAAGGCAGGACAGCAACCAAAGGTAGCTCTGAGAGATGCCTTTACCACCTGGAGCTGAAGCACGTCAGACCTTTGACGATGGGCTCCCCTTCGGCCATGATTCTAGGCTATGCGGCTACCTGGCAAATACAGATAAAATTATAAAAAAGGAGGACAAGACCCCTCCCCTCCCCTCCCCTCCGCCATCTATATGAGCCCTTCCTTGAGGAGCCCGTTTCCTCAGTAAAAGATATAATACTTTCCATGACAGACGTACAAACCTCTATTCTCTCCAGTCTTCAGACCATTTCTCTCAGCACACTAGGCTCTACGTACCCAGAAGGAGATCTCCCCAAAGACTTCGTCTGCAAAAGGACCTGCGAGGGGTAGGGGGGGCCCTACATTCAGAAACAGACAGCCAAAATCATTCTTTTCTTGGAGTCAAAGACAGCAAGGAAAGACTTTAACCTCTCAGCAGTGGGCCCGACTTCTTCATCCCAGTGATCAGAGTTGTAATTTACGCTTATTTCTGTGATTGTCTGGCTGAGACCTGTCTCCTCTATCGGACCACAGGCTCCACGAGGGCATGAACCGGCTCATTGGTTTCAACAAATTTCCGTTGGTTCCTGTTTCCCCAGCAGAACATGCAGTCCGGCGCTCAGTAGGGCCTCAAATCTTTGTCAGGGAAGGGAGGGGCAGAGAGAGGGACAGCAGCAGAGAGGAAGGAGAAAGGGGTATTGCCAAAGAGATGCTGCTTAATGGTTGGGCGTTAGAAAAATCTGCCTGCTCGATTTCACACAAATAGTCCAGACCTACAGATACTCAGACACGTTACACGTGCTGGGTATTCACAAGCCCAGGGAGAGTGGCTAGCCTCAGCAAACACTAAGCTAAGTCTTAAAATTTTACACCAACCACGTAATTGGACCCATCAAGGGAAAAATTGGTTTGCTATGCCTGGAAATTGATGGGAATGTCATTATTTCTGAATTTGCAAAATAGCATTTGGTTGAAAGGTCCAGTTGTGTGGACTCGTCAACTTCTAGGGCCAGATCTGGGCCCAAGCTGGGGATTCCTGTCCCTGGCAGGAACACACCTGGGGGGTCTATGTCACGGAAACTGCAGACACTGCGCGCATGTACAGGCTGAACCACTACCTGCCAGCTCTCGGTGCCTCAAATGGACAGAGGCCATTTACAGCTTTTAGGCGTCGATTCGAGAGGCACGGGTTGGCCAGTCCCCGCGCCGTCTGATCCGCACCTGCAGTCACGCCCCATGTCAAGGACCGCAGGCGTCAGACAGGAGTACCGCTCAAGTGTTTGTAAGAGCCTGAGCGCTGCCTCTCGTGCTCCTACGGTGGGTCCCACTATGGCCCTTCTCCAGATCGTCATCTAGGAAATCAAGGGCCCACACCGCTAGCGCAGATGGAGGGCTTGGAGGGACTGGAGGTTGGGACAGGGCATTGGAGAATGAATCAAGAGGCCCCAGATGCAGGAAAGGTGGCAGTGGAGGCTCTTTCGGAGTCTCAGGGCTGAATGGAGCGTTCTGGAATGGTTCCTTGGCTTCTGGAAAAGCGTCAGGGCAAGCTGGTCCTGGGAGGTGGGTCTTCGGAGATGCTGTGACTTACAGCAATCTCAGCTTCAGAGGTGGCAGGGGTTAGCGCGTCTTCGAATAATACAAAGTAAGCTTGGAGTCTGATTTTTCCCTCGGTAAATTTCCTCTTCTTTCCCCACAACAACAACGGACATGAAATCCCGTTAGAACATTAAGAACCAAAGAAAACCCAGCAAAGTTTTCCCTTCTGCTTCTGGAAGGCAGGAGCACACGGGATGGGGAGAGTCTTGCCGTCTGGTAAGTCAACTCCTGGGGAAATATTTGCTCACAGCACCAGAAGCCAGGAATCCTCTTTCCCTTCAGTGTGTAAATTAACCGCTAAGTGCACATCCTTCCTGTCTGTGACTGCCTGCGCTTCCTGGTAGGGAGACTCACTGAAGTCGGCGTTCCCTGCCCCTGGGGAAAGTGCTCCAAGAATGTTCAAGGACTAGGAGAAACCTCCCCTTCCCCTGGGGAATTAGCACTGTACCTGCCTCCAGTCCAATTCTGGGTGTGTCTGAAAAACCAACTGTTGGGAAACCGAAGGCAAAGGAAGGAACACAGTGGCCCCTGGGAGACCTACAGGATTGTGTACGATGACCAAAATGCATCAGCCACACACTCAGCGACATCTGCCATATGCAAGGGACACCTTAGTGAACAGAAGGGGAGGGGGAAAGCCCACAGCCAAGTACATGGCGCAGCGGGGACGCGGGCAAAGACAGAGCCATCCTCCCGACCATGAAGGGTTCCAGGTCCTCCGATCAGTTACAGAGCGAGGCTGGAGGTGCCTGCTTGAGTCTATGAGCAATTTGCATTTTTCTGTGAAAAGCCTACTTGGATCCTTTGCCCATTTCTTTACTGGGTTTCTGAATTCCAAATTATAATGTATAAAAGATTTTTAAATATTAAAATATTAACTTTGTCAACAAAAAGAAACTAAAGATCTACAGTGCAAACATGACATTTCTGAAGATGATATTCCCTCCCGAAATGGAGAGAATAATGAACAGGCTGTGTGAGAGGGAACCATGAATTTGATTCATGTTACGACAGAAATTTTCTCTATTCTTGTAAATGCTAGGGAAAGGTCCACGAGAGCGCTTGTTGCATGCTTTCACGAAAAAGTTAAGCTTGCTATCCGGAATCACTGAAAGCTGTCAGAATGCAAGGTTTCTGAGCAGACCAATTTGGATGGAAACAAGAATTTCCCAAGCTTTCTCTAAAGTAGCGGGTTCACACTGACCCTTCCTCAGGAAAGATGGATGACCACGAGGTAAAATCGGAGTTTTAGGAAGGACGTTGACGGAATTTCACCTGCTCGGATTACTGCTCTGTTGTATCCAATACTCTTCAATGGATCTGTTCTGGTTTACTCGAGAAATGTAAAGTTTCAGGGAAAAAAAGAAATCGTACCTCTGGACCATCACACCTCCGTTGTTAACACGCGGAGAAAGGGTGTCAAGGTTACACCACCTTCCTGGTAGGTCTCCTTATTGAGAAATCATTAGTCCCCATCTGGCTTCGCCTTTGTTTATGTATCTGGTCAACCAGGTGGCTCGGGAACGTGCCTTCGGCAGGCCACTCTGCCCAGTGACTCTGCTCCCCTTTCCTTATGGAGTCACGCTCTGAGATAGGCAGGGGACCAGAGTGCCTCCATCGTCATTTCACAGAGACTGTCAGAGGAGTTAAGTGACTTCAGAAAGGTCAAGCCACCAGTCACTGGTCAGGACCAAAATAGAATCGGGGTTCGCTGACCTCCTTGTCTCTTGCTCAAATGCTTCAAGGACAAGAGAAGTCCCTCCTGAGCTGTAAAATCACGCTCACAGGCTTTTGATTTTTCTCTCCCTTGAAGAGGATGAGCTGAGGCACTTCTGTACCTTTTGTTTTGCTGATACCCAAATGCAAGCCTGTTGTATTGGTGGGGAAACCAAAGGCCAAGAATCCAAAAATTGAAGACTTCACCTTCTCCAGTGACTGGCTGTGACCTGAAGCAAAAATGGGAGGCAGCCATGCCTTGATTTTTCCATTAAATGGGAATGTTTTGAACCGGGTATCGAATATACTAACTTTTTCACCTAAGTAACCTATCTTTGAGTCCTGTTATTCAAACTTGTGGGAATGCCAAGTGTCTGAGCACGCCACTTACGAAGAAAACAAGCACCAGGAAGCACGGACATCCTGAGAACATTACTCTGCACATTGGCTTAGGACTACTGAGAACAGGGATGAGGAAGCAACGCAGTTAGCGGGGGTTCACTCATTGTGCAACTGGAAGAGGAGCCCTGAGCTCTGGCACTACTGAAATAGTTCACCTTTGCTGTGCAAATCAGGCCTGACACAGGGCCTTATTTAATTCACAGACATGCTTATACTTCTGCAAAACCGAACAAAAAAATAGCTTTTAATTACTATTTGGAGAGCATCTAAGACAATTAAATGCTTCTGATTACCCTTTTGTTTTTTAAAAACATAGACTCAGAGAGTAAACATTTCTACACAGCCATTAGAGCAAAATGCCTTTTGAGGGAGAATGCTTTGAATACATTTTGCCTTATAAAAAACAAAACAAAACAAACAACAGCCATATAAGAGGACAGCACAGAAAAAGGCTGTGAGGCATGACATGGCCCGTGATGTTGGGCATGCATGAGTTAGCTCCTACACGGTCAGAACTAGAAGCTCAGATGAATGCTATAAACCTAAACCTGACCCTTCGGAAGTTCAATGTCACATCACCTGGGGTCAGTGACAGGGCCACTCAAAGTGGATCCTCTCTGGACGGCCAGGTACTTTAAAAAATACCCGAGCAAATGTGTTATTCATCACCTCGAGTCGAGACTCTGTTCTAGGAATCACGTTCACATCCTGACCCCATGGTATCTGTCGTCTTTGTTTCTATCCTAAATATTAAACAGTCAGACCTAAACCCCCAGTAGTTGTCCAGCACAACCTCAAAGGAGACCCAGCTCTACAGGGGAATTCCAGGGCATGTGCAGGGAGGAACAGGTAAGCCAGAGCTACAGGAAGACACTTTGGGCATTGTCAATATTGGAGGAACACTGGTCTTTCTGAACGATGCCTAACCCATTCCTACAGTGCTCTACATTTTACAGAGCACTTTGACTTTGTGACGCTGATAGGATTTATATCATTCTTCCCGTTTGGTGATGAGAGTACATGGAATGGTGATTCTTCCAAAGCCACATGGGTAGTGAATGTCCGAATTCAAGCACAGGCTCTTCTAAACCAGCCCACCCCATTCAACAATCTCTCTTAATGGTCTTTATAAAAGATGCCAGTGAAGAGAGATGATATAAAGGAGGAAACTACATTATGTTTAGAGAAAGGATCACTGGTTGTCAGTGTGATTCACAAATCATGCCTTCAACTGCTGGGAGGAAGCCCGGCACAGTGGTTTGAGCATGGAGTCATGAGCCAGACCACTCAGATTCAAATCCAAGTTCTGCCATTACCAGCTGTGTGATCCTGTACAAATTACTCAACTCTCCATGGCTGAGCTGCCTTATCTTTTTTTTTTCTTTTTGGTAAAATATACTGATTTGACAATTCTATAACTCACACAATACTTACCACGATAAGTGTTAAATCCTATCAGTCACCATACCTTATTTCAATATTATCAACTATATTCTCCATGCTATACTTTTCATTTCTCTGTCTTATTCATTGTATAACTGCAAGTTTGCATCTCTTAATCCCCTTCACCTATTTCACCATCCCTTCCCCCTCCCGCTTCTAGCAGCCATGAGTTTTTTTTCTCCGCACTTAAGAGATTGTTTTGTTTTGGATTTCACATATAAGTGAAATCATATGGTATCCGTCATCTTCCTCTGTCTGACATTTTTCACTTGTCATAATACACTTGAGGCCCCTCCACGTTGTCACAAATGGCAAAATACCTCATTCTTCTTCATGGCTGAGTAATGTTCCATTGTGTATATGTGTGTCTATATCTACAGGCCACATCTTTTACCCCTTCACTTATGATGGACACTTAGGTTGTTTCCCAATCTTCGCTACTGTAAAGAATGCTGCAATAAACAGAGGGGAGCGTGTACCTTTCTGAATCAGTGTTTTTGTTTTCTTCTGATAAATACCCAGTAGAATTATAAGACCACATGGCATTTCTATTTTTAATTTTTTGAGGAGCCTCCACACTGTTTTCCAGAGTGGCTGCACCAATTTACATTCCTAACAACAGTGCACAAGGTTCCCTGTTCTCCACATCCTCCTCAACCCCTGTTTCTTGTCGTTTTGCTACTGTCCATTCTGACTGGTGGGAGATGGTATCTCATTACGGTTTTGATTTGTATTTCCTGATGATGCGTGATGCTGAGCATTTTTTTCATGTGTCTGTTGGCCATCTGGATGTCATCTTTGGAAAAAAGTGTCTATTATTCAGGTCTTCTGTTTTTTAATTGGATTTTTAATTTGGGGTTTCTTGGTGTTGAGTTGTATAAGGTCTTTACATATGTTGGATATTAGTCCCCCAACCAGATCTATCATCTGCCATTATCTTCTCCCATTTGGTAGGTTGCCTTTTCAATTCTGTCATTCTGTCAATCATCTCCTTCACTGTGGACAAGCTCTTCTGTAGTCCTAATGGTTTTCTTTTCTTTTCTTTCCTTTTTTAAAATTTTGTTTCCCTTGCCTGAGGACACAAGTGGTATCTTTAAGGCTGACACCATAGGCTGTTTTCTGTTAGGAGTTTTACGGTTTCGGGTCTCATATTTAGGTCTTTAATCCATTTTGAGTTTATTTTTCTATCTGGTGTAAAAAAAAGTGGGTCCAGTTTTCCCAGCACCTTTGTCAGAGATGGACCATATAAGTGTGGGTTCATTTTTGGACTCTCTAACCTGTTCCACTCATCTACGTGTCAGCTTTGGTGCCATTAGCATACTAATTTGAATACTACAGCTGTATAGCATTTCTTGAAATCTGGGATTTGATACCTCCAGCTCTGTTCTTTCTCGAGATCGCTTTGGCTATCTGGTGTCTTTGTGGTTCCATACAGATTTAAAGATTTGCTGTTTTAATTCTTTGAAAAATGCCACTGGTCTTTTGATGGTGGTTGCACTGAGCATATGGAATACTTTGGGTAGTACAAACATTTTAACAACATCAATTCTTCCAATCCATGAGCATGGTGAATCTTTCCATTTGTTTGGGTCACCTTCAATTTCTTTCATCACTGTCTTATAATTTTCAGAGTACATGTCTTTCACTTCCTTGGTTAAATTTATTCCTAGGCATTTATTCTTTTTGGTACCAGTGGAACTGTTTTCTTAATTTCTCTTCTGGCTACTTCATTACTAGTGTACAGAAGCAAACAGAATTCTGTATATTAATTTTGTAACCTTCAAGTTTACTGAGTTCATTACTAGTTCTAATAGTTTTTGGTGGAGTCTTCAGGGTTTTTTATATGTGGTATCAGGTCATCTGTAAAATAAGGACGATTTTACTTCTTCCTTACCAATGTGGATGCCTCTTGTTTCTTTTTCTTGTCTGATATTCGCGGCTAGGACTTCCAAAATTATTGGAAAAAAAGTGGCACGTGTGAACATCTTTGTCTTGCTCCTGATCTTACAAGAAAGGCTTCTGTTTCTCACATTAAGAATGTCAGTTTCCTTATCTTTCAAGTGAGCGTGATAATAGAACCTGCAGGAACCGAGGGCCTCTTTACTCACTGACTTTATTTTTCAGTTTAAAAAAATTTTTTACAAGTAGAACTTAAGGACAATGTTCTATTTTTTTTAAGTTTTTATTTAAATTCCAGGTAGTTAACATACAGTGTAACACTAGTTTCAGGTATAGAATATAGTGATTCGACAGTCCCATACATCACCAGGGGCTCATTGTAACAAGTGCGTCTCTAAATCCCATCACCTGTATAACCCATCCCCCCCACCCCTCTCTGGTGACCATCAGTCTGTTCTCACTACTTGAGATCCAACCTAGTCCCTGGGTTCATGAGGCTCACTCTTCTCTCAACAGCTGAAAAACTGTGGACTGATCTCACCAAATAATTAACATGGGTTGATCCAAGGAAGAAACCTATCCAGCCAACGTGGTCACCAGTCCTCCTGCAGTGCTAACACGGCAGACTCCGACCGTCAGTCTGGGTAAGGCCCCGGGCCTGCGAGGTCTCGTGCGTACGGCATGTACGTGAATAAACAGACTTCACATAGAATAAGCTGATCCAACTCATCAGCGAAATCTCTGCATCTTAAAAACCGTTCCGTCTCAAAGACAGAGTGCCGAAAACGATCTCTTTGGAAGAGACCCGGCCATTTACTGCTAGTTAAAACTTCATATGGCTTAGTCTTTTGATCTTCTGAAGGATGATCTGTAACTTTCTGCGGTCTAGGGTTCTTGCGGGGAAGCAACTCAAAGGCATTCATTTATAGTACTGGAAGGATTTTATCTTAGAAATTACTAATACCATCCCAGCGGATTATGACTATTTAAAAAATCATTTGCTATTTCCCTGCATTCATTGTGTGAAAACCAGGCGATCCTCACACCGTGCTGGCTGCCACAGGGAGAACGGTTCTTCATGCTTCGTCGCCACGGAACAGTTGTCAAAGCCGAAGTGTCCCATAGGTTTCAAAGGAGAGTGGCAGGAGATGTGAAAAATCAACCAGTTTTTCCCCTCTACGATAGGGTGAAGAGACCTTCATAGAATCGATTGCCGTGAAAAGTCCGTGTTTCATACCGCGGATCACCAGCACCACCGCACTGGATGAACAGTGGCGAGGAGTAATTCGAGTCTACGTATATTTTCCTCACACATTGCAGGATTTTGTTTCTGAGGGCTATTGTTTTTCCTTGGCAGCTCAGTCAAGTGTCAGCTATGACTTTCTGAGTAGCTTTGAGTAATGGGATAAGCTAATGTTCTGTACATGAAGAAATTCCATATCATTTGCTTCTCTAAAAATACTGCTGTCTGCCACCGGAGCCGATCAGCAGTGACGAACAGCTAAGGGGACAAGCAGGTCTCTAAATTTACTTCAGATCTGACAGCCCTTCAGCACATATGGATAATGGGTCCCTGTGACGCATGGACACAACTCCCTCCTACTACCAGCAAGCGCTTTCTTCCCCAGACCAGAAAGGGCAAGGATTCCTAACGACCCAATGCGCTCTTCCCTTCCCCTTTCCAACAAGCTGATGAAAACTGGTTAAACGTCTGTAGACTCAGGCTCTGTGCAGCTTCTGGGCTGGATATAAAAAGCAGAAAAAGACACACATCCTTTTAAAAGTCATATGGTATCCGTCATCTAAGTCTGTGAGTATGTGGCTTATGACTCGATTGGAATTAATGTTACCAATCAAAATGAAGAGGAAAAAAAAATTTTGTGTGCGTACACACCTCCCTGTTTCTAGCTCACTGACCTCCAGATACTCGAGTATCTGGACAACTTGCCAGGCTCCGGAGTCCTCGACAATTTGCAACGGGCACATCTCTGCACGCTTATGGAGGGTCACTTTTATTCTCTACGTGTGGAATCTGGATTCACCCGTTCAAACACGCTGATTAAGATCCTAATATGTGCCAGACACCATGCACTGTGTGTTGGGAACTCAATGGTGATACAAAACAGACAGAAATGCACAAAGTTCTTGACCCATTGAACTGATGACCTTACAAAAACAAGTGATTGTGCGGTGTTGGCTTATGTTTTGGCGGATCAGAGATTACAATTATATGCTTCTTCCTAAGATGACTGCATTTTCTGCTGTGGGTGTTCAGACAAGGCAATGTTCTTTCCGGCATATAAACATTTTTTGTGAGGTCTAAGATGTTAGGATACATTTAAATTTCCACCAAGAATTAAAGGGCCTCTGCCAGCCCATTACAAGCAGACAACCACGTGATAAAAACCTCTGCTCTTCAAAATCGACCCCCACCACCGAGAGAGCAGTGTTTGCACTGAAATTACAGCCGTGGGCTTTCACCTCAAGTCCTCCTGTGATTAGGACTCTAGGAGAGTAGAGCTAAGTGACAGTGTCAGCTGTTTTAAAAAGCCACCAGTGACTCACGAAGAGTCTGAATTTGGTGTTATCCAAAGATTTGACATAACATGTAAAACGGTTGAGTTTTCTTCAACATGTTGTGTATTTAGGGACACTGTCAGTTTTTCTCATTAACGCCCCTTCACATCTGTTTTATCCTGGTATTCTACATAAATACTATTGGCCTCTAATGCCGTGGATATTAAGAAATGACTATTTTTGGGTTCAAAACCTTTTTAGAGGTCTTTCTGATCTTCACTGACTCTCCTTCGACTTATCCTTTTTACTCTCAGTATGTTCTGTGCACCAGGCCCTTTGCTAGGCACCAGGACTAGAAAGACAAATGAGACACAGAGAATCCTTAATTGAACTATTATATCACGTTAAAAAAAAATAAGCAGGAGAAATAGGGAGGAACATAATATTCAAAGCATGGAAGCGTTTCCCGGAATTGGATTTGTTATGAGCTGTTTTTGCCCAATTACTACTTTAATTGAACCATCTATAATTCCTTCCTCTTGTATTCCTAGTCCAGAGGAAGCCAGACACAAGATGCTACCCACGAAGCCAGAAGCCAGCACATTTTTTGACGGCAGAAACTCCCTCATGTCTATTCAAATCACAAGAAAGAAGAAATCAACAAGTAATGGTCCTGGGAAATGACAACTGACAAGTCCAGAACCGTGATTTCCTTTCTTATGCTCCTGTTCCTGGCCTGGCAGCACAGGAGGGGGATGGAGGGAAGAGCCAAGGCAGAACCGTAACTCGGGCAATTCTGCACACGGGCACCTAGGTCAACACAGACTGCCGTGTTTCATGAGGCGTCTCTAGAATTCAGCCCTCCCAGGACAGCGGAAGCCCTTCCCAACTCTGACCTAAGGGATACCTGCTTCTGCGACAGGACATGTAGGACACGTCAACACCATCTCCCTACTTGGGTAGGCGGTGTGTGTGCACGGGAGCTCATATGGAAGACTGCGTCTCCTGCCACTGCTATCCCCACCACTCTGTCTTTAGCATAATTTTAATTAATGAGAAAAGTCCATAGAATGTTATCATCCCCCTTCTTCCACCTTCGGAAACATTGCTATATTCCCTTACCAGCCAATTAGTGGTAGCATGCGGGAGAACGAATCCTCTCATATTGGTGCCCCCAATTCCCCATGCACCATCTAGTGGTGATGATAATTATATTAACGGTAATGATGATGCTGATGATGGTATTCTCAATGAATTTAAAACACCTAAAAAGGCCACTTTAACAGGGAGTGGAAAAGAATGTTGATTTTTCCTTTTGGAAACATTGCCTGAGAAACGAAGCGCTCGTATTACCTTGACAAGAATCACCGAGGTCTCGGGGTTAGAAGGCAAGGTAGAGCCATCTCTATTTTAAAACAAGAAGATATTGATTCACTGAGCAATTGAAAATTGCATTTCCCTGTTCACCGACTTTCCAAATACTGGTAGTAAGACAATAAGGTGTTTTTGGAGTCGGGGCCCAAGCTTCAGGTATGGGCTACGTGTGTGAAAATGCAATGCTTTTTCTCATTAAGTCTCAGTTCCCAAACTACCCTCCATCATCATTTCATTGCACTGGCCAGGTCTTTCGTCTGTAAATAATTTTTGTTGACTGAACTTCTCTTGCCTCCCAGATGCCTATGTTAGCACTGATGATTACCAGCACTTTCCCCTGAATAAGTCTTATTGTCCAGTTTATTGACACATGAATTCCTTCTCCTTAAATAAACATAAAAGTGTTTCTCTGGTCACCCACCATGTCTCCTTCTTCCTTTGTTATTAAAAATGTATAAAGCAGCGACAACAATAAGAAAAACAAAAAAACCACACGTGTGGTCTATTTTGCATCCCACACTTCCATTACCAGTGGGAAAACTGATGAACCCGTAGTAGCTCAACCAACAGCTCTAGTCCTTCCCATTAAACGTGTGTGTGTGTGTGTGTGTGTGTGTGTGTGTGTGTGTAAAATCAGAGCTAGGAATACACATGTGTGTATGTGTAATACACACACACTTCATTAGAAAGATCAATCTGGCCTCACCTTTCTTCAACTTCTGTAGTTTCTGATTCTCCTTCTAAAATCAAATAACCCATAACCTCGAGTTTTGTATGTGTTCCCTCATTACTGATCTCTGGAGAATGCTCTCTCCCTCCTGGGTCAGAGCTTGAAGAAAATAAAAGGCTTATGACCCCCGTGGCTGAGATGAAGAACAACACGGAGAGGCCTAGAAATCAAGATTTTCTCGAAGAGGCGTTAACGTCCAATAAAGACGTGGTATGTAGAGAGTGTCAGTTCAGAATCTGTTGCAGACGTTGCCAAAATTCCGCCATATTTCACGTGTAGTTGAACGTGCAAATATGGACAATCCCCTTGAAAACCAAAAATGCATGTGAGAAATAAACAACAGATCTAAAAAAAAAAAAAAAAAAGGCTACCCTGGGGTATCCCCAAGATATTCCGTGTTTTCTTTACGAAAACCAGGTCTATACACAGGTTGCAGAGTCTCGTCAGAGAACTGGCCTCTTCTAACCGCAAATATCTGATTATTATAAGTCAACCAAATTCGTAAGATGCAACTTCCGCTTTAAGGGAGAAGTCTCTTTCCAAAATGTATTGCTGTCTGAGGTACTGATTTGTTCTCAGACGGCTCGTGGAAACGCACTGAGTTTCAACGTATCCACCAGAAACTCAGAAGCAGCAGACAAGTCATTCATAGGATTTCAATCATTTTTCATCTGTAACCTCTATGACATAAGGGCAAGTTGCTTAGTGAGAGAGAGAATGCTTTCACATCAGCCAGACAAGCATTTACAATCCTCTGCAATCCAGAAACCAAGAACGGCTGCCCATTTAAAGAAAAAGAAAAATAAATCCTCTTTATAATTGAAAAGAGCCTTCCTCCGCAACTCTGCGAGGCTTGGCTGGGAAGAGAAAAATTTCTTAGTTTAGGAGTCAGGTTGCACTGACTGTGGATCCCCAGAAAAACTCAGCTCATTCTTCTTAGGAATCAATCCTAACTAAGCCAACCACTAGCCATCATTTACAAAAGCATTCGAACAGTGCCCCTCATCTCTCTGGCCCCTTTCTTTCTAGATCTCGCTAGAGGACCTACCTGCCAAGAAAGGCAGGTGGGTTGGTAACTCTGAGTGGTCATTATGCCCATCTTCAACAGAGAAATTTAGGAAACAAATAAAACACCCAAGAACAAGATGAAGATTCACATTAGGAGGCCCAGAGTAAAAAACAAAAAAACAAAACAAAACAAAACAAACACCATTCCGCTAATGCTACATTAGTATCTCATCAAAGGATTTCCTATCACTTCCAAATGTCAGCTCCCGGGACAGAGGCAGACGAGAGTGTGGAAACGGAGAGCACACACTAAATGTTCAGTGTGCTTATCTTCCAACCGGCCGGGCCCTCTCCCAACACGCTTGCTACACATGCATGTAGTTGTGCCATCCTGAGCAGGAGGATATAGTAAAACGTGGGCTCTACTGCCTTCCCCAATGGCCTTGTGCCTTGTTAGCCATGGCCACAATGCTCCACGACAAGGGGCTCGCGGTCGGCCGGCACACTAGGGGAGACTCTTCCTTCAGCACGTTTTACTATTCCAGAAGTGGCCCCTCGTTGTGCGCTGCTAGAATGGCACCAGCAAGATCATGCCCGCGGTTTTTCCGCCTTCCTCCCTCGGCAGACAGCAGACGCAAGGGACCGAACCTCCCCTCTCCTTTCCCTCCGCACCTCAGGTTGCTACTGCTGATTCAAGTTCTTCTGCTTCTACTTCGTGAACTGGGATATTTATAGATGGAGCAGTGTCTAGGGCAAGCAAAGCCATGACGTAGGAGCCTGGACAGGGTCTGGTCCACACTTAGGCAAAAGGCGGGACAGAGCACAAGCAGGAGAGTGGGTTAAAACATAATTCTTTCTGTTCCACGACATTTTTTTCTGTTCCACTCAGTGATGGAGAGAGTGTCTCTCACCTGGAGACACATATTTTTGTAATGCCTCCAAAGATAATGCATCAGGGAAGGAGTAACATTAATTTTTCTGAAACGTCTATTAAAATGCAAAGCATCAAGAGGACCCCAGGCGGTCCTGGATTGGCCAGATTCCCACATGCTTCCTAGACTCATACCAGTAATTCACCTTTTTTAAGAAGGGAGGAAGGGAGGCAGGGAGGAAGGAAGAAAGGTGTGGGGGAGGGGGGAGGACAGATCAGAAAATACAAAACATGTGCACCCAATAGTTAAGAAAAATAACCACACCTAAAGACCAACAAATTTGATCACTAACTAAAAACCCATAAAACAGGCCAAAGTAGAAAGTGAGGCCGAAAACCAACCTGCTTCTCCCCTGAAGAGGGAGGCAGCCGTGTGTCATTCGGAGAACACAGGTGGCTCTGGAACACACCTGGGGCACAGCCCTGCATCTGCCACGTGCCCGGGGTGACTTGGATCTCACTAAATTTCAGACTCATATGAAAAAATAAGAGCATGAAGTAGGTGATACTTAAAGGCATGTTCAGCTTTGAAGTTCTGGATAGAAATGCCTCGAGTCCGTGCGCACGTAGGTGTGTGAGGGCCCAGGGGTTCCTGGCACTTCGGAAGCCCAGGTGTGTCTGCTGTTCGAGAAACAGAATCAGGGTCCTACCGCAGATCCACGTGGATGCGACAACTTGTCCTATGATTGAGTGACACCAATTAGGGGAAAATAGATGGGAAATTCTGGAGATGGCGCTATAAAAACAAGCTTTCTATAGAGAGAAAATGCTGGATCGATACCTCTCTGTCGTAAAAACAGAACAAATGCCCCAGAGCGCCCCTCGGTAAGCCATAAAGGTCTAGATGTGAGGAACAACCACAAGTCCACTAGAAAGAGCTCTTGGAAAGTATTCTCGATAATCAGGGATGAAGGAGGCGTCCTGAAGCATGATGTTTTTCTAAATCACAAAGGAATGCATTGATGGATCTGCCCACAACAGAAGACACCCGGCAAAACTGACAGGAGACACCTGCCATCTCTAAAAAGTGGACAAAGGATTATCATCTAGACTATAGAGATCCGCAAGAAAAAAAATAGAAAAATTTGCATAAATTATGAACAGAACTCAGAGAAGAAAAGGTCCCGGTGGCGAAGAAGTATCGAAAGACAAGTCCAAGCTCACTAGAACTCCAAGAAATGCTGATTTAAACGACAAGGATGCAGCCAGCATCAGAGTTGAACTGGAAAGTCGAAGAGAGCCTCGCGGCACCGCGGGGAAGCAGCTGGGCTCCTTCACGGTGGAGGCAGGACGCGCTGCGTCCGCCGCTCTGAGCAGTGCTCTGTGTCTACGGAGATGCCGTGTGCTCGTGCCCCACGATCCCGAGAGCACAACCCACACTGGCTCCCCCACAAAGCCAGAGGAGGACATGCATGTGCATGCCAGCATTGTTCGGGAGGCGGTGACGATGACGTCACTACGGAAGCCAACGGAGAAAACGTGGCAGATCTGTGGGAGGGCACGCCACGCGGGAGCCACGAGGAGGCAATGAGATGCACACCAGCCGCGCGAGCAGCTCCGAAACCAGAGATGACTGGGAGGAAAAAAATAGGAACCAGAATCTATAATACCGCCTCTGTAGATCATACGATTCACCTGTGCAAGGATGCATTTTCCAAGATCACAGATGTGTCTACAGCAGCATCAACTGCATGATGGCGGTGACCTCTGAAGGGCACGGGAATGGGGACAGGGGCTGCACGGGGAGAGAGATGCATGGCCTGATGGCAGTGGCAACCACGTACAGAGGAGAGTGATTCTGTCCCCCAGCTCTGGACACCTGAATGGGCAGGGGAGGAACTGGAAGCGGCGGCGGGGCAGGAAGTGGGGTGACTGGCTGGAGGCTGACTTGCTTGCCTCTCTTGATACCTGGAATGTGGACAGGATCAAGGTGTGAGGACCCAAAATGCTGGACTGGAAGCCTTTGAAAGAGGATTCAGCCAAGGAGTTGAGATGGTTTCACTTCTAGAAATACATGTTCGGTGAAATCACAGCGCGGCGTTCACTCAGTAAGATCAGGCAGTACGTACGGATCAAGGCTGGTACTTACTTACCAGGTTCTCGAGACTGTAGGAGGCAGAGATTCAAACTAAAAGCAGTTGTTCCCCGGATGTGCTGAGATGCCCACCGTCCTCTGACAGCCTGGCTACCTGAGCCCCCAAATCCACAGGACTCACCATACAAGCCGTGCGAGGACCTGGGAGGCTTCCTGTCAGTGTGCAGTGCAGCTCGAGGGAAAAGACTGTTTTCGAGGACGAAGGTCGCAGGCTAGTGGACGAGGCATCAGATCCCACTTAGACGAGCCACTGAATTAGCTGCCCACATTCACATTCTGCATTAAGAACGGATCCCTGGTCCACGCAGAACACCGGAGAAATCCAGGACAATGGGTCCGCACGCCAGTTTTGCCTGGACCTGCCAGAGCTGCCTTCCTAGAGCAGGTGTGTGGCCTCAGGTGTGCAAGAGGCCTCCGCCACCCCCTTGACCCCCCCCACTGCAGTGGGCTTCTGCGCTGGTGACGCTACGGCTGCCGGACATGACAGGTGGCTCCACGGCCCGGAGCCACAGAGGAAGCTGGTTGGCGCAGCGGAGCGGGTCGCTAATGGAAATGATGTAAGTCTTAGCTTCCAACAAGCATAAGCCCGTTTCAAGTGGGACATCTGGAAGGGCTTTACTCCCTCCGGAATGCACCAGAATTAGCAGAGGAAATGGGGCAGGGAAAGGAAAGCAGCCTGGTTCTCCTGCGTTTGGAAGATATTCAAGCAGATGGGGTTCCAGAACGACCTTTCGGAAGGGAGGTGAGAGTAAGCCTGGATGTGTGAGAGGACGCCTACACGCCGGCCCTCCTGACCCCCGAGGGCCAGGCCCTGTTCACAGTCACTGTAACCACAAACCCCAGCTCCCTGCTCGGCAATTAGCACCGCCCAGCAAGATGGACAAAAACATCAGCAACAACTGCTCCACTCCACACAGCAGTCACTGTTTAATCTATATATTAATTTTCCCACTCCTGCTTCACATGTCTCCTTCAAATGTCCTGTGGATGCTGGGTCCTCATCCTCATTACAAAAGTTTCATGGAAATGAAGGTTCTGCTTATGTTCTAGGATTAATATTACAAGTCTCAAGATGGGTTTAAACGCCTCTTTCTTTCTTTTTTTTTTTTTTGCTTCAGTCCTTCTTTACTGGGGCCAGTAGTGCCTTCTTCAAATGATTAGGGCGTATGTGGTGCCATGCACACATGGGATTGACAAAGACCTTAGGTCAATTCTCTGAAATGGAAAGTGCTGGTACAGTCGCCATGTTCCATGAAAACAGCTGAGGCGCTGCTTACACGCACTTTGTTCTGATTTCTGTTCCATCAGAGACCTTCCGTAAGCAAATAACACACTACAGTCAGGTAACACTAAGAGCTATGAAGAGATCTTAGAGGTAGGAGCTTGCATGGAACTGGGGTGTTATACTGTCTTGAGTGGGGGGCTCCGGCCTGGGTGGATACTGGGGAAGAGCGGGCACTACACCCCGGGGGAGAGGTGTGCACGGGGCGCTTGGAGAAGCAGAGGGAGGCCAGGGTGAGGAGCGGTATGAGCAGGGGAGGGAGTCCTGACATGGGGAACAGGGGCAAGGAGAGAACATCGGTGAGGTTATGGACTCAGAGAGGCACCCTGTGCCCCGAAAGAAACTCAGAGTTGACCTGTAGTGGGATAACTGAGCGACAACAGCTGGATGCCGGTGAACGCAGGGGCTGCAGGGGTCGCTGGCATTTTGGAAGTAAGTGAAGTCATGGCCCGCTCATCCTAGTAGCAGCTCACACTTGTTCTCTGCACCAGCAACAACACAGATTCACCCACACACCATCCCCACGGCACCCCCTTAGAGAAGGGACTTGATCATCCCCTCCACTGATGAGGCAAGGGACCTCAAGAAGCAAACCAGCTGATTCAAGGTCATGGCTAGAAAGCTGCAGACCCAGATACCAACCCAGATAGTCTGGATCTGGGACCTCTGGCCCCCATCACCCATATACACTATAAAAAGGACAACTTACAATTTTTCACCCAGTGAAAAGGTGATGCCTTCGTCAATCTGGAATGCAGAAAGTTACTTCCCCATCACACCAACCCCACTGGATGGGTCTCCGCATCACTGTTTTAATTTTGCCAATCAGGAAATTAGAGGATTGGAAAGAAGATCCTGGGTCCCACTGCTTCTTAGGCGACCAAGTTTTTCAGTGTTTGTGGATCTACAGAGAAGATGACCCCACAGGTGTAAGTGGCAGTCTGTCCCGGAGTCCTGGGTCCCCCATTCCCCAGAGGATCACCGAGCGAGTCCCGTGCCACGGGGCCAGGCTACACACCAACTGTATACAAGGATTCGAAGGCTCTGACGTCCCATGGTTTCCCCCGATGACTCCCACACCTACCAACTCCACCGACCATTATGAGAAAATGAACTATAACCTGTGTCTAATGATTTCTTTCTTAGTTCAAGGATATTTTGCTTTTTTTCCCCAAGAGCATTTCTTATCTCTATTTCTGCTAAATACATTAGGTTCACAAAGTAAGCCTCACCAGAACATTTTGTATGTGTTTCCTGAAAGCTGAAGCCCAGTTTTTTTCTTTATACGAAGGTTACAGAACGTGATCATCTGAAAGAAAATTGTAATAGTTTATAGCACATGGCAAAATGCTAGCAACTCAGAAATACAAGAGGAATAAGATTCTAAAAATTCATTTTCTCCAAGCGCATGGAATTGCATTCGATGATGTAACTTAAGGTACATTAATCATGGTATCATGTGAAAAGCAGTCAACACCAGTGACAACTGTATTAGTGCTGGAGATAAAAGGTTAAGGGCAAAATCTAGGTGTTGGTCCTTCTTTCTTTGTCTCAGGACTTCTTGTGCTTTGCTAAACGAAAACAAAATGACCCATCATAAACAGCACTACCCGGGCTTCTCACATTTCAAGAGAGGACAAACTCAGAGGAGTTATTCGGTTTTGCTCATCTAATTTCAAAATGCCCAATAATTTATCCTACTGTTCTTTTTTTTTTTTTAAGATTTTATTTATTTATTTGACAGACAGAGATCACAAGCAGGCAGAGAGGCAGGCAGAGAGAGATGAGGAAGCAGGCTCCCCGATGAGCAGAGAGCCCAATGTGGGCCTCGATCCCAGGACCCTGGGATCATGACCTGAGCCAAAGGCAGAGGCTTTAACCCACTGAGCCACCCAGGTGCCCTATCCTTCTGATCTTAATAACAATATATCTTACAATAGTTTTTACCATGATCTCTGAAACTGCCAAACTATATGCCTGTGTGAATTCACCTACTGCTTATCTACTTATTGGATACTTATTGGGGTTCTACTAAGGACGAGTTATTGGAACCTACAATCTTGAAGAGAATGACCTTACAAATAAGTACGTACCAGGTACGGGGTTTAATTTCATGTGTCAAGAGCTTTATGAAGTTTATAGAGGTCACTATGAAGACGCTAAGAGTATGCTGTGATCCCCATTTTACAGATGAGAAAAATGAGGTTCAGGGAGGTCAAATAAATTGAACGTCATTGGTCCTGGTGAAATCAGGTTTCAAGCTCAGGTTTAGGTAATTTAAAATCTTGTACCTTAAAAAAAAAAAAAGCGCTAGGCTGTATTGTCTCTTGCAAGATATTAAAATGTATAAAAAAATGTAACCAGCTATATATTTACAATGTAAATAGATAAAAAATGTAGCCACCAATGTACCAGAAGCCATCACAGAAACAATGCATCTGAGCTGAATCTTAAATGATGAATAACTCAAAGAAGGAAGCACGCTGTGGGGTTGGCTGTGAGAAGGCAGACATTTCTTCAGATACCAGTAGTAGGTCTTGTACGGCTGGGTGACAAGTGTATTAGGGTTGCTAACTAAAAAGTTGGATAAAAGTAAGTTGGAGCCACATAGTGATGTGCCTATGGAAATTCTAAGCTGTTGGAACTCCAGCCACTGGGCTCAGGGAGGCGCTAGAGAAACTTGAATAGGGAATGACATGGCTGGGTTCTAGAAAAATCTGTGATTTCCGTATTAAGGCAGGGAAGGTGGCCCAAGAGAGTAATTTTGCAATGAGGTGAGGGTCTGTTCTTGCATGATGAGGGGAAGGCGATGCAGTTTTAAAAATGCAGTTAGTAAGAAAACACAGGATTGAGAGTTCTGTGAGCTGCGGTCGAGGGAGAGAGAAGGGGTTAAGCAGGATTCTGATGCACTGTTTGGGTGACTTTTTTTTAAGGCTTCTACAGACAGATTAGAGGGGGAGTTAGGAATTCCATTTTATGTGGAATGCGGTTGCCTATGGAACATACGGAGATTTCCAACAGAAAATTATTGGAATTCAAGAAAAAAAAAAGAGGGCTTGAGATAAAGATTTAGAAGTCAATGTAGTATGGATGATGTTTAAAGTCATAAGCATGGCTGGACTTGGCACCTGGAGGATAGCTGGGCCCAGAGTTTCAGGGACAAACAGCACATCCCCACCAACGTTACAGGCCACCATCTGATTCTGATGCTAGAACAGAAGCCCATGTATTTTAAAATCTGAAAACGCTTTAGTATAATGAAGCCTCAGTAAGACAGAGTTTAACTTCCAAAGCAATCGATACCACCTACATTTGTTCCATATTCAGCTAGGGCAGAAACTGTTTACACAGGGAAAGTAAAGTTACTTGGTGAACTGAGAGTTGCTTAGATATTTTAATTTTTTTCTTACCTCATACTCCCCCAAAATAACCAATTAATGCCTTTTTCTTTCAATCGATGATTTTAAAACGGACATACTAGGGAAAGGATCTTGCAATCTGTTGAAGGTCTATTTTTATCATGGACAGAAAAGCTTAAGTAAACAACGACTGCTATTTTTGTGAATTTATTTCTGCTTACGCAACGGGTTCACTGGATTATAGTCTCACTAAGGGTGAGCGTCAAACTTTGCAACTCTGAAACTTCAGCGTAGTAAAGAAAAGGGAGAAGGGAAGTTCTCGTTCTAACATGGTAGCTTGATCAAGAACTCTGCCATTATCGTTAGTTCAATAAAGGGCCCCACTGCTTCGATGTGGAAGAAAATACACTTTAAAAAATACATTTATTAAATCTGGACTATAACTTTATTATGGGAGTTCAATGTGTTCTCCCAGGAAACAGCTTTAAACCAGGATACGTCAGCAATAATGATATTTTCCCGTCATTATCCAAATTGTCAACAAAAGGAAAGATCATTATGATCCCATATAAGAGAGAAAGAATGGAGCAATAAACTAGATACATTTCCCACAGGATGATATTAAAGCAGAATTATTCCAGGCAAGGGAGAGACAATGCTGGGTAGGTAGAGGTTAGAAGTTTTTCTGTTGTGTCAGAGAGGTGAGAATATACCAATCAGCCAGTCAGAAAGGGCACATCCTTGCTGCTTAGAAAGCACGGCTGATTTTTTACAAAGAAACCTAGACTATGCCTGAGTTTAACAGAGAAAGCCGGGTGTCTTATTGTCTAGGTTGAAATGCCCTTCCACCTTGGGTTCTAGGACATACAGCATCCTGGGCCATTCCTCCTCTGTGTGCGTGGAAGGCTCATCTTCCTCTACGAGCTGGAGAGTTATTAAGCACCCTCACTCACACTCAGGACTTGAGATCACTCCTGTCTATACATAGGCACAACTTGTATCTCCACCCTGGCCAGCCTCATGTAGTCCAGACCTGTGCCTCCAATCCCCTATTGGACAAGTCCATTGGGGTGTCTCCAAGTACCGCAGAGCACTCCACATACCTAACACGCAGCACTCCTGGTCATTTTCTTCAAACCTTGGCTCCCTCCCAGAGACTAACGCTCCCCACTCAACCAGGACCTTCACTCACTCGAGCACTCAAGAAACCCTGGGCTAGCACTTAAGCCTCTCCCCGTCTCTCACCCTCCAAATATAATTCATCACATCGTCCCACTGGTTTCCCCTCTCACTGTCTACCAAGATTCTGAAACAAAGTGTTTTAGAAACAATCATCAAGTCTCAAAATCTATACGGCACCAAAGGTACTGAGTGGAAAAAGTTCTTCCTGGCCTGCTGGTTTGACATTAAGTCATCTGCATTTTCATGTGGATTTTGTGTCACTGCACTAAATTTTTCATTTCATAGATGAGAAGAAGACTGGACAGCTGGTATACAAGACTTCTTAGTACTACAAACACAGAAGGAGAGGTAGATTTTCCTGCCTCTCCTGAGCTATCTGTTCACTGGGTTTGAACATGTGTGATTGCTAGCCACTTCTCTGCTTTGAAAAGTTTCACGCTACAAAAATGCTATGGGACTACTTTCTTTCTTTCTTTTTTTAAAAGATTTTTATTTATTTATTTATTTGACAGAGAGAAAGAGAGAGAGAGATCACAAGCAGGCAGACAGAGAGAGGGGGGAAGCAGGCTCCCTGCTGAGCAGAGAGTCCAATGCAGGGCTAGATCCCAGGACCCTGAGATCATGACCTGAGCCACCCAGGCGCCCCATGGGACTACTTTCTAGACAGGAACATGTACGTGATTATATTCATGGATTAAGATTTAATGTTCAGCTGCTGGTTGGTGGGGGAACAATAGTAGATCGCATGTCGTATTTTTCCTTTCAGGTACATGGATGAATTTCATTAACTTCCAAAATTCCTTTTCCATTTCTTAGACAATATAATCCACCTATATTTATTGAACGTCTATCTGGCCTAGCACAAAGGCGGCCCCTTGCCACTTGTGAAGAATGTGCTCATTTTCTAGGAATAAAAAGGGGGACAGAAGCATTTCTACAATTAGTATCACTCTCAGCTGATATCCCAGAGCTCCACTGTATTGGCCCTGGGTGATTATGCATGATAGACATAAATTGTGTTCCCGATCATTAGGATAGTTCTATAATACACACTAAATTCGGAATTCTATCATTAAAAATGGTAGCAACCTACCACTGTATAGTAAAGACTGTAATTTATACAGCAGTGAGCAGAAATAAGTTATTCCATGAAGAAAGGTCAAATCTAGAGAGGTAATTACATAGGAATGTGTTGAGCTGAAAAGTAATTTTACATGATCGTGAGTCATAGGGACTATAAAATTTCAGTCGAATTTAACTGATTACCTTGGTGTTAATGCCATCACTACTAGAGACAAGCAGAAATAGAAGGAAACCTGCAAGTCCACATGAGGCGCTAGTCTTCTTTTTAATCTCTCTCTGAAATGTGTTTGTTTTAGGCAGACACCTAGTAAAACGCCAATGAAGAGAAAAAAAAAAATCGACCCCAAGATAATTTTAAATGAGAAATAAAATCTGGAAGGAAGCCATGCCAGAATTTATTGAAAAACAGATTTTTCTCCTTCAAAAATGTTATTAAAAAATACGAATGTTTTTGTGACTTATTGCCAAGTTTATTTTATAGGCTCTCTGCTACTCAGATGTACCATACTGTACAATATGATGGATGGGGGCTATTAATCATTTTTACTGAGAAGCAGAACAGCCCGTGCTACACACCACTATTAAAAAGGTGAGGTATTCCGAGAGTACATTCATTTCCTCATAAAGTCACATGTCACATCTCCCCTGGCTTTCCAACTAGCTCCTTCCAGTGGACTCGCGTACTCCGCGGGTCCTGAAGGACGGGCTGGCTGGTGGGAAAGGGCTGTCACGCTGCCCCAGGGGGACGGTCCTAGTTCTCTGGCCAGATTTCTATCTGAAGGCACGCCTGTGTTTTGGACAGTGTAACCCTGCTTGTATTTCTACCCGTTATCTGCATTTTGAGCCAAACCTCGTTTCACATATTCTCGTCCTACACCCACTCCGGCTGGGGTGGGGGGGCTGGCGTATGCATGGGGAGCCTGTCCACCCTCAGCCCTGGCCAGCGGCTCGGCGGGGGTTATCACCACAGGCAGAGTCCAGCCCCGGTCTGCCGCTCAGCCCCGAGACTAGCCACGCTGAGGAAGGACCCGGAGGCCCATCCGCGGATTGAAAGATCAGAGAGACCACTGCCTTGGGTCTTAATTACTGTTGCAGAGAAAATAATAAACTCATTATACATAATTGTACATATCATAGATTCCTTGTCTTAGATTTTAAAAAATGAGAGCGCCCCCAGGGACTGCTTCCTCTCTCCTGGGGCAGACAAGATTTCAGGGGCTATCCTCTCTTCTCCCTCCTCTTGCTCCCCACCCCCCCAACTCCTCCCTGCTAAGTCCTCCTTTTCTGCGGCCGGCATCCTCCTCTCTCTACAGCACACTGCGGTCTAAGCGGACATCCAGGTTCTGCTGTCCCAGGGGCCGATGGGGCCGAGCAGAAGTGAGAATCAGATGAATCCCTCCACCTGCTAAGGCTGAACACCTGAGTCTTCTGCTCTGGGCTGAACCAGAGCCAAGGGCACACAGGATTCTGACCCTTCACAGAAAGAAAAGGCAATGGCTCCCGAGGGCCTCTCACTGTCCAGGGCGAAGAACACTATTCACCAGCTTCTTTATCCCAGGCCTGCTTAGTCCATTCAATACAACATATGGGTAGAAAAAACCAGCTCACAGTTCAAAAAGACAGAACTTTAAACCTTTACTCACTCTCTGGCTTTCTTCGCTTAATAATCCTGCATTTGCTTTTCTGGGTAGCGTCTGGGGACAACATACCACTTACTGGCAAGACCGCATCCCCTCTATGAGCGGTCACTGCTTGTCAGACTGGAACAACCGACTCACACAGGAGTGCGACACCCCACTTCATGGGACTTATGTTCGAATTTTATGTGGCTGGGGGCAAGATGGGTCATGTTCCAGAAGGCCGCAGCCTGGAGAAGATACCAACCTTGGGCCAATCTGGGAAAGCCCCGATCACGGGTGACTATAATGGTGGAGCGTATCAGTTGTTGAGAGAAACCTACCACAGCTTAGCATGTTAGAAAACTCTGGAGAAACCCAGGTACCTACCAGGATCCTAAAAATCGGAATGGAAGAATAGGTCATGTTGCATGCTGGCACTGGTCATGAGGAGCCCATGCAAAGATTCAGATTCCAGAACTAAGGCAGAATGTCCCAGACAGAGAGTAAAGGTGGCTTGAGACCCAGCTACTGACTGGGAGCACTGCACTGCTCCAGATCTCCTGGTTCCAGAGTGCAGAGTCGAGTGGAAGCCTATTAGAGTGGGAGGCAAGTGTTTTTAGGTCAAGGAATAGAACCAAGAAGATCATTTTATTGGGTATTTTAATCCTCCCAGGCCATATTTCCATCTCCCCATCCATTACCCCAAACTCCCCTCTTCATAAGTTTACTTTAAAACCTTTCTGATCTCTCTTCACATAGATCAAGAGTAGGCAAAGGACTTTGAAAAGCAAATGGAAGGACTTTAGGGATACATAGCCAAAGGGAAGCGACAGAAACATTTTTAAAGATAAGTTTCTTATGTTAACAGTTCAGTGAAATAATTCTATCTTTGCTCTCTTGATTTTTATTATGATAGCCGCACACACGAGAAAGAATGGGAAGGTCAGCCCAACTTTTGTTGCAATACTAATGGGAAATGTTATAAATCGCTAAATTGGGCGAAGATAGAAAAATATGGAAATTGTCAAGCTAAAACGTGGTCAGGAGAATTTTGTGAGGAACAGTGGTATGCCGCAGACCACATTTTTTTTGAACCACCAGTGATTAAAAACTTCATTTCCTTGTTGGCTTTAACATCTAGCAGATTGACATGCATTTGAAAGCATAAGGAACTAGTACTAAAGAAATGCAAGAAGGAGAAGGAGGATTTGGTTAGTAATAAGCTAATTTCAGACCTCTTCAGATTAAGGTCAAGTATAAAATTCTCATTAGTTTCCAGTTTATTTAAATCCGGGCTGCCGTGATTTGAAAGTCACCTCCATCATCTGGAGCTAAGAAGAAGCGTGTGAGCAGGTCCCAACAGGGGACAACAGCGCCCAACAGGGAAAGTTACCTGTGGTTTCCCCTTTTGCAAAAGATACTTAGAATTGCTAAGATCTAAGCCTTTTTTTTTTTTTTTTTTAAAGGCTATTTTGAGAGAGAGCGAGCTTGAGTGCCAGCAAGGGGAGGGGCAGAGGGAGAGAAAATCTCAAGCAGACTCCAAGCTGAGTGCTGAACCCAGAGCTCTGATCACAACCCTGAGATCATGACCTGAGCCAAAATCAGGGGTCGGAGGCTTAACCGATTGGAGCTACCGAGATGCCCCGATTTTTTTTTCCCCCCTTTGGTTCCACGGAGAAAAGCTTTGCCAAAACCCTACTCTGGCCAGCCCTCCAAACCTAGGCTGCCTTCAATTAGTGCACACAGACTGGAGAGACAGCAGCATTTTCCCTCTTTGATTGTTAACTGCTTTCATTTTCCATTTTATTTAAGATACTTAATTTGTTTTTAGTGATTTACTCTTCTTTGTAATTAGATGTAGCGATTAGCAAACATCTTTTCCTTGGCAATGCAGTTTCCCTTCAACGGAAATGAGCTTAAGTCAACATTACACTTAACCACTACTAAGTGTTCGGATCTGTAAAGGGGAAAACAACCGACCAGACTCCCTTTCTTACGATTAAGTAATGCAAATGAGAGGTGAGACAAAGAAAGAAATAATTAGTAGGAGGGAAGAACAAAATGGAGATTTTTAAAAGCAGAATCCATTCATAACACAACACTTCTCTGGAGAGCTGTTCTAATAGATTACCTTGCTGAAAATGCATTATTTAAGTCTTAGTTGTTTGGAGCTAGAGGTAAACGCATCTTCTCTGCACTGGGCTCGTAATACCTTTCAAATAAATGCAGGTCAATGTGAGGCTACTTACTTGTCTTTGCAAAATCAGATTTGATGTCAGCACAAAGGCAGGAGGAGATAAAAGGGGTTATTAATACCTAGGAATGTGACACAGATGCCCAAGCACTCTTGCGACAATATAGAATAGATATGGCAAAATGTTAAATCGTGAAGACCAGGGACTTTTTTTTTTTTTTAATAGTTTTACTCCCCAAATCTGCTAAAATAAATGGATCTTCTTTCACAAAAGAGTTTCACAAAGGGTTTCATCCCTTTTGTCCTAAGTGCTGGTCTCATATTTTGTAAGAATTTCATCTCAATGTCTCCTGTCATTATGATGAATGCCGGAGCCTGGCTTCTCCTACTGGGAAGGATCACATGTCTGCCTTAGTCACTCTTTTTTTTTCCTGGTCTCCAGAAAAAAATTCCACCACCACCTTTCTCCAGTTGAAAGGCAATAAGGCCTTTTCCCAAGCCGAGAGGCTGTTTCCGAGGGACAACTCCTTGTCACAGTTAAAATGTAGGCAAGAGACATGGAGGTTTACCGCCTCTGGTGACTCTGGGCTGCCCCAACTCTCTGCGGGTCATGGATTAAAACATCCCAGGCTGCATCCCAGCCCAGGTAAACCAGCACGAGTAGATGGAGAAAATAAGCCAACCCGGGCAGAGCGGAAACAGGGGCCACGGGCAATCACAGACGGCCTCTCTGATGGCCCTCAACAGTTCCATCCAAATGACATGCTCTGGAATTAGGGGGCAGACAATTAAAAAAAAAAAGGGCAAGGATTGTCCTTTTAATTAAGTCACAAACTCTGGCGCCTCAGCCCGCGTATGTGAGTGGACCTGTGTGCACACATGCACACCCCTTCTCCAGTGCACAGCTACACAAGCATTTTGCTCACGAGCACAGGAAGGAACCCCCCTGTGCCAAGTTTCACAGGGCAACGTCTCAGGGCCTGCGCCAACATCGGTGCAGCATTCAAAATACCCACAAAAAACGGACGCAGATACGATTAGAAAGGATGAATGACTGATAGGAATAATAAATAACTTCCCAGATCAAAAGCACATCGAATCCCGTTATTACTCTACCAAAAATATCAAAATGCAATTATACTGTTTTCACACATCATTATTTGCCATTCTGAGGAATTAGAACGGACACATTAATTAATGGACAAAATGATATTCAGTTAAAACAAGCGCAGTGCATTCTTCAAGGTTTTGCACTGGAACTCTCGCCAACGTGCCCCCGCTCTAGGAGTTTCTACCAAGCGCTCCTGCACATGTTTATCTGATGTTTAAGGTTTCTCTGTGCAGGCAGGCCGTTCCCACAGCGCTTGAAATGCTCTCGCTCTTTTTTTCACCTTTGAAAATAAATCAGCAAATGTATTTAACATAGAGGCACGGCTCCATTTGCTTTTTGTTCCCCTTCCAGAGAAGATGTTTTCAGGAAGAAGCTGGTTGCTATGGAAGCTTTACTGTCGACCACTTCAGTATTAGAAGGTTGGAAAACAGTCAACCATTTCCAGTCACCTGATCTACTAAACATTCCCAAGTTCATTATAATAAGAATGAGGAAGAGGCAGACAAGGTGATTTCAAAAAAACAATGCAGCGGCTTTGCCAGTAAATGGACGACACAGAGCTGAGAAACTGGGACCTCAGTAATCAGGGCTGCTTCCGACACACTTTTCTTTCCTAAGCTACTCTTCTAAATGATGGCATTGTAGAAAAACAACACAGATTCCGAGAGTTCTAAAATAGCACGCAGGCTCTGTCATTGTTCCCTACTTGGTGGAAAGTTAATGCCCCAGGATTCAATTCAGTCAGGCAACTAGGTCTCCAGCAAGTTAATTTGCTATAGAGACACGTTTTCATAAACACGAGTAAAAATAAAGCACTGGAACCCACAAAAACCAGTTTTCCAAACTGGCCCGAAAAACGGAATGGCTTCCAACCTACCATTTGGACATCCAGTCTCCTAGAACTCATGTGGTCTGTCATGTGGTCGATAGGCTCTCATCCCAATACCATTAGCAGAAATGAACTGTAACCAATTGTAAGCGGCTACTAATTGCCCATGACAATGATGGAAAATACCAGCTCAACCTCAGAAGAGTTCATTTAGGCTGAGTGGTCGAGGTACAGTCTGAAGCTATCATAATTATATCACAAGCTGACCTTCTTAATTAGCCATTCTGGAGGTCCAGCTGTAAAACTGAGATGAAGAAAAGAGTGGTAGGTTGGGATCGCATTGACAACTTGGGTCAAGTTCACGGAACTGACTGGCTGATTGAGCTAGAAAAAAAGGGCCTGGATGAACAGAAGTGAAAAAGAAGTTGTTCCCCGGTGAATTCAAAATTGCTCAATTGTTCTATGCATGCGGATTGCTATAGCATCAAGTTTGTTCCCAAGTTTGCAGCACGTGTCAGACCCATTTCATTGGGAAGCCCAGTTGGGTGGCGCCTCTCACACCCTTCTTCCCCTCCATTCCTCGTTTATATGGCACGTGTGCACTTTAAATATGGAAAGAAATTAAAACTGATGCTAGCTTGAATTTCCCAGTACCCTTTGCGAGGGCAGAGATACCCCGAGGTGAAAACAATGTTGCCTGTCAGGACTTTTAAGGCTCAACTCCAATCCCGGGAATAGGCAGGTGAAATTAACACGTTAACAAATTCTCCAACACCAAACTATTGCCCTAGGAGAAGCAACAATAGGCCAAGTGTCCCACAAGATGATTGACAGCAGCATTAACTCCGTCTTCCGTCAAGAAAGTCAACAGACTATAGATGTGACAACAACAACGACAAAGAGGCTGGGGGAGACCACTGCAAGTGACCACGTCATTTTGCACCTGCCGGTGTGCTAATTCTCCGACAGAACAGGAAATTAAGACTGATACCAATCATGTTGTACAGCCTCCTGTCACACACTGGACGGGAGGGACTGCACTGGGCAGCATCCAAAACACCAGGAAGCACGTCTCCTCTTTAAGTGAGAAGTGCAAAGGCCAATGAAATTGCAGATTCAAGCACGGCTACAAGTAAGCTATCCGGGGCTCATGTGTGAGGATGGCTATTCGCACTGCTGGGAGGGTGGGTATATATCGGTCTAAGCTGCCATGGCTTGAAATTAAGGAGCAAGAGGACCGAGGGGTGTCCACAAGGCCCGCTTGCAAGAGCCTGACTCTGTTTTGGTCACTTCTGTTCTAATGGAGGGAGCTGAAAGTTGGATTAAAATTCTCGCGGCTTGGGGCACCTGGGTGGCTCAGTGGGTTAAAGCCTCTGCCTTCTGCTCAGGTCATGATCCCAGGGTCCTGGGATCGAGCCCCACATCGGGCTCTCTGCTAGGTTTTTTGACTTTGTCTAACAGGTAATTTCTGAACATCATAAAAGTGTTCTCAGTTTGGCTCTGCATTGTGTAAAGCAGGTTTTTTGACTTTGTCTAACAGGTAATTTCTGAACATCATAAAAGTGTTCTCAGTTTGGCTCTGCATTGTGTAAAGCAGATGATTAGTAAGTGGTTTGTATTATTCTAATGGTTACCATCGTTATTGGAAAAAAAAGAAAAACAAAACAAAACAAAACAAAAAGAAACCCAGTTGAGTAAGGCTGCAAAGCAAGACTGTTTGGCACAGTAGTGGGGCTGACAGGATGTCATATCCAGAAAGGCTCCAGGTATGCAGGCATGGCCTTGCTGCAGAGACCCACTGACAGTAAAACCATGCTTCAAGTGCTGAACAGTGCTGTGTCTTTTTAAAAAAATTTATGTTCCTTTCAAGGGCCACTTGAAAAATATGATGGAAGGCAGGACAGCAACCAAAGGTAGCTCTGAGAGATGCCTTTACCACCTGGAGCTGAAGCACGTCAGACCTTTGACGATGGGCTCCCCTTCGGCCATGATTCTAGGCTATGCGGCTACCTGGCAAATACAGATAAAATTATAAAAAAGGAGGACAAGACCCCTCCCCTCCCCTCCCCTCCGCCATCTATATGAGCCCTTCCTTGAGGAGCCCGTTTCCTCAGTAAAAGATATAATACTTTCCATGACAGACGTACAAACCTCTATTCTCTCCAGTCTTCAGACCATTTCTCTCAGCACACTAGGCTCTACGTACCCAGAAGGAGATCTCCCCAAAGACTTCGTCTGCAAAAGGACCTGCGAGGGGTAGGGGGGGCCCTACATTCAGAAACAGACAGCCAAAATCATTCTTTTCTTGGAGTCAAAGACAGCAAGGAAAGACTTTAACCTCTCAGCAGTGGGCCCGACTTCTTCATCCCAGTGATCAGAGTTGTAATTTACGCTTATTTCTGTGATTGTCTGGCTGAGACCTGTCTCCTCTATCGGACCACAGGCTCCACGAGGGCATGAACCGGCTCATTGGTTTCAACAAATTTCCGTTGGTTCCTGTTTCCCCAGCAGAACATGCAGTCCGGCGCTCAGTAGGGCCTCAAATCTTTGTCAGGGAAGGGAGGGGCAGAGAGAGGGACAGCAGCAGAGAGGAAGGAGAAAGGGGTATTGCCAAAGAGATGCTGCTTAATGGTTGGGCGTTAGAAAAATCTGCCTGCTCGATTTCACACAAATAGTCCAGACCTACAGATACTCAGACACGTTACACGTGCTGGGTATTCACAAGCCCAGGGAGAGTGGCTAGCCTCAGCAAACACTAAGCTAAGTCTTAAAATTTTACACCAACCACGTAATTGGACCCATCAAGGGAAAAATTGGTTTGCTATGCCTGGAAATTGATGGGAATGTCATTATTTCTGAATTTGCAAAATAGCATTTGGTTGAAAGGTCCAGTTGTGTGGACTCGTCAACTTCTAGGGCCAGATCTGGGCCCAAGCTGGGGATTCCTGTCCCTGGCAGGAACACACCTGGGGGGTCTATGTCACGGAAACTGCAGACACTGCGCGCATGTACAGGCTGAACCACTACCTGCCAGCTCTCGGTGCCTCAAATGGACAGAGGCCATTTACAGCTTTTAGGCGTCGATTCGAGAGGCACGGGTTGGCCAGTCCCCGCGCCGTCTGATCCGCACCTGCAGTCACGCCCCATGTCAAGGACCGCAGGCGTCAGACAGGAGTACCGCTCAAGTGTTTGTAAGAGCCTGAGCGCTGCCTCTCGTGCTCCTACGGTGGGTCCCACTATGGCCCTTCTCCAGATCGTCATCTAGGAAATCAAGGGCCCACACCGCTAGCGCAGATGGAGGGCTTGGAGGGACTGGAGGTTGGGACAGGGCATTGGAGAATGAATCAAGAGGCCCCAGATGCAGGAAAGGTGGCAGTGGAGGCTCTTTCGGAGTCTCAGGGCTGAATGGAGCGTTCTGGAATGGTTCCTTGGCTTCTGGAAAAGCGTCAGGGCAAGCTGGTCCTGGGAGGTGGGTCTTCGGAGATGCTGTGACTTACAGCAATCTCAGCTTCAGAGGTGGCAGGGGTTAGCGCGTCTTCGAATAATACAAAGTAAGCTTGGAGTCTGATTTTTCCCTCGGTAAATTTCCTCTTCTTTCCCCACAACAACAACGGACATGAAATCCCGTTAGAACATTAAGAACCAAAGAAAACCCAGCAAAGTTTTCCCTTCTGCTTCTGGAAGGCAGGAGCACACGGGATGGGGAGAGTCTTGCCGTCTGGTAAGTCAACTCCTGGGGAAATATTTGCTCACAGCACCAGAAGCCAGGAATCCTCTTTCCCTTCAGTGTGTAAATTAACCGCTAAGTGCACATCCTTCCTGTCTGTGACTGCCTGCGCTTCCTGGTAGGGAGACTCACTGAAGTCGGCGTTCCCTGCCCCTGGGGAAAGTGCTCCAAGAATGTTCAAGGACTAGGAGAAACCTCCCCTTCCCCTGGGGAATTAGCACTGTACCTGCCTCCAGTCCAATTCTGGGTGTGTCTGAAAAACCAACTGTTGGGAAACCGAAGGCAAAGGAAGGAACACAGTGGCCCCTGGGAGACCTACAGGATTGTGTACGATGACCAAAATGCATCAGCCACACACTCAGCGACATCTGCCATATGCAAGGGACACCTTAGTGAACAGAAGGGGAGGGGGAAAGCCCACAGCCAAGTACATGGCGCAGCGGGGACGCGGGCAAAGACAGAGCCATCCTCCCGACCATGAAGGGTTCCAGGTCCTCCGATCAGTTACAGAGCGAGGCTGGAGGTGCCTGCTTGAGTCTATGAGCAATTTGCATTTTTCTGTGAAAAGCCTACTTGGATCCTTTGCCCATTTCTTTACTGGGTTTCTGAATTCCAAATTATAATGTATAAAAGATTTTTAAATATTAAAATATTAACTTTGTCAACAAAAAGAAACTAAAGATCTACAGTGCAAACATGACATTTCTGAAGATGATATTCCCTCCCGAAATGGAGAGAATAATGAACAGGCTGTGTGAGAGGGAACCATGAATTTGATTCATGTTACGACAGAAATTTTCTCTATTCTTGTAAATGCTAGGGAAAGGTCCACGAGAGCGCTTGTTGCATGCTTTCACGAAAAAGTTAAGCTTGCTATCCGGAATCACTGAAAGCTGTCAGAATGCAAGGTTTCTGAGCAGACCAATTTGGATGGAAACAAGAATTTCCCAAGCTTTCTCTAAAGTAGCGGGTTCACACTGACCCTTCCTCAGGAAAGATGGATGACCACGAGGTAAAATCGGAGTTTTAGGAAGGACGTTGACGGAATTTCACCTGCTCGGATTACTGCTCTGTTGTATCCAATACTCTTCAATGGATCTGTTCTGGTTTACTCGAGAAATGTAAAGTTTCAGGGAAAAAAAGAAATCGTACCTCTGGACCATCACACCTCCGTTGTTAACACGCGGAGAAAGGGTGTCAAGGTTACACCACCTTCCTGGTAGGTCTCCTTATTGAGAAATCATTAGTCCCCATCTGGCTTCGCCTTTGTTTATGTATCTGGTCAACCAGGTGGCTCGGGAACGTGCCTTCGGCAGGCCACTCTGCCCAGTGACTCTGCTCCCCTTTCCTTATGGAGTCACGCTCTGAGATAGGCAGGGGACCAGAGTGCCTCCATCGTCATTTCACAGAGACTGTCAGAGGAGTTAAGTGACTTCAGAAAGGTCAAGCCACCAGTCACTGGTCAGGACCAAAATAGAATCGGGGTTCGCTGACCTCCTTGTCTCTTGCTCAAATGCTTCAAGGACAAGAGAAGTCCCTCCTGAGCTGTAAAATCACGCTCACAGGCTTTTGATTTTTCTCTCCCTTGAAGAGGATGAGCTGAGGCACTTCTGTACCTTTTGTTTTGCTGATACCCAAATGCAAGCCTGTTGTATTGGTGGGGAAACCAAAGGCCAAGAATCCAAAAATTGAAGACTTCACCTTCTCCAGTGACTGGCTGTGACCTGAAGCAAAAATGGGAGGCAGCCATGCCTTGATTTTTCCATTAAATGGGAATGTTTTGAACCGGGTATCGAATATACTAACTTTTTCACCTAAGTAACCTATCTTTGAGTCCTGTTATTCAAACTTGTGGGAATGCCAAGTGTCTGAGCACGCCACTTACGAAGAAAACAAGCACCAGGAAGCACGGACATCCTGAGAACATTACTCTGCACATTGGCTTAGGACTACTGAGAACAGGGATGAGGAAGCAACGCAGTTAGCGGGGGTTCACTCATTGTGCAACTGGAAGAGGAGCCCTGAGCTCTGGCACTACTGAAATAGTTCACCTTTGCTGTGCAAATCAGGCCTGACACAGGGCCTTATTTAATTCACAGACATGCTTATACTTCTGCAAAACCGAACAAAAAAATAGCTTTTAATTACTATTTGGAGAGCATCTAAGACAATTAAATGCTTCTGATTACCCTTTTGTTTTTTAAAAACATAGACTCAGAGAGTAAACATTTCTACACAGCCATTAGAGCAAAATGCCTTTTGAGGGAGAATGCTTTGAATACATTTTGCCTTATAAAAAACAAAACAAAACAAACAACAGCCATATAAGAGGACAGCACAGAAAAAGGCTGTGAGGCATGACATGGCCCGTGATGTTGGGCATGCATGAGTTAGCTCCTACACGGTCAGAACTAGAAGCTCAGATGAATGCTATAAACCTAAACCTGACCCTTCGGAAGTTCAATGTCACATCACCTGGGGTCAGTGACAGGGCCACTCAAAGTGGATCCTCTCTGGACGGCCAGGTACTTTAAAAAATACCCGAGCAAATGTGTTATTCATCACCTCGAGTCGAGACTCTGTTCTAGGAATCACGTTCACATCCTGACCCCATGGTATCTGTCGTCTTTGTTTCTATCCTAAATATTAAACAGTCAGACCTAAACCCCCAGTAGTTGTCCAGCACAACCTCAAAGGAGACCCAGCTCTACAGGGGAATTCCAGGGCATGTGCAGGGAGGAACAGGTAAGCCAGAGCTACAGGAAGACACTTTGGGCATTGTCAATATTGGAGGAACACTGGTCTTTCTGAACGATGCCTAACCCATTCCTACAGTGCTCTACATTTTACAGAGCACTTTGACTTTGTGACGCTGATAGGATTTATATCATTCTTCCCGTTTGGTGATGAGAGTACATGGAATGGTGATTCTTCCAAAGCCACATGGGTAGTGAATGTCCGAATTCAAGCACAGGCTCTTCTAAACCAGCCCACCCCATTCAACAATCTCTCTTAATGGTCTTTATAAAAGATGCCAGTGAAGAGAGATGATATAAAGGAGGAAACTACATTATGTTTAGAGAAAGGATCACTGGTTGTCAGTGTGATTCACAAATCATGCCTTCAACTGCTGGGAGGAAGCCCGGCACAGTGGTTTGAGCATGGAGTCATGAGCCAGACCACTCAGATTCAAATCCAAGTTCTGCCATTACCAGCTGTGTGATCCTGTACAAATTACTCAACTCTCCATGGCTGAGCTGCCTTATCTTTTTTTTTTCTTTTTGGTAAAATATACTGATTTGACAATTCTATAACTCACACAATACTTACCACGATAAGTGTTAAATCCTATCAGTCACCATACCTTATTTCAATATTATCAACTATATTCTCCATGCTATACTTTTCATTTCTCTGTCTTATTCATTGTATAACTGCAAGTTTGCATCTCTTAATCCCCTTCACCTATTTCACCATCCCTTCCCCCTCCCGCTTCTAGCAGCCATGAGTTTTTTTTCTCCGCACTTAAGAGATTGTTTTGTTTTGGATTTCACATATAAGTGAAATCATATGGTATCCGTCATCTTCCTCTGTCTGACATTTTTCACTTGTCATAATACACTTGAGGCCCCTCCACGTTGTCACAAATGGCAAAATACCTCATTCTTCTTCATGGCTGAGTAATGTTCCATTGTGTATATGTGTGTCTATATCTACAGGCCACATCTTTTACCCCTTCACTTATGATGGACACTTAGGTTGTTTCCCAATCTTCGCTACTGTAAAGAATGCTGCAATAAACAGAGGGGAGCGTGTACCTTTCTGAATCAGTGTTTTTGTTTTCTTCTGATAAATACCCAGTAGAATTATAAGACCACATGGCATTTCTATTTTTAATTTTTTGAGGAGCCTCCACACTGTTTTCCAGAGTGGCTGCACCAATTTACATTCCTAACAACAGTGCACAAGGTTCCCTGTTCTCCACATCCTCCTCAACCCCTGTTTCTTGTCGTTTTGCTACTGTCCATTCTGACTGGTGGGAGATGGTATCTCATTACGGTTTTGATTTGTATTTCCTGATGATGCGTGATGCTGAGCATTTTTTTCATGTGTCTGTTGGCCATCTGGATGTCATCTTTGGAAAAAAGTGTCTATTATTCAGGTCTTCTGTTTTTTAATTGGATTTTTAATTTGGGGTTTCTTGGTGTTGAGTTGTATAAGGTCTTTACATATGTTGGATATTAGTCCCCCAACCAGATCTATCATCTGCCATTATCTTCTCCCATTTGGTAGGTTGCCTTTTCAATTCTGTCATTCTGTCAATCATCTCCTTCACTGTGGACAAGCTCTTCTGTAGTCCTAATGGTTTTCTTTTCTTTTCTTTCCTTTTTTAAAATTTTGTTTCCCTTGCCTGAGGACACAAGTGGTATCTTTAAGGCTGACACCATAGGCTGTTTTCTGTTAGGAGTTTTACGGTTTCGGGTCTCATATTTAGGTCTTTAATCCATTTTGAGTTTATTTTTCTATCTGGTGTAAAAAAAAGTGGGTCCAGTTTTCCCAGCACCTTTGTCAGAGATGGACCATATAAGTGTGGGTTCATTTTTGGACTCTCTAACCTGTTCCACTCATCTACGTGTCAGCTTTGGTGCCATTAGCATACTAATTTGAATACTACAGCTGTATAGCATTTCTTGAAATCTGGGATTTGATACCTCCAGCTCTGTTCTTTCTCGAGATCGCTTTGGCTATCTGGTGTCTTTGTGGTTCCATACAGATTTAAAGATTTGCTGTTTTAATTCTTTGAAAAATGCCACTGGTCTTTTGATGGTGGTTGCACTGAGCATATGGAATACTTTGGGTAGTACAAACATTTTAACAACATCAATTCTTCCAATCCATGAGCATGGTGAATCTTTCCATTTGTTTGGGTCACCTTCAATTTCTTTCATCACTGTCTTATAATTTTCAGAGTACATGTCTTTCACTTCCTTGGTTAAATTTATTCCTAGGCATTTATTCTTTTTGGTACCAGTGGAACTGTTTTCTTAATTTCTCTTCTGGCTACTTCATTACTAGTGTACAGAAGCAAACAGAATTCTGTATATTAATTTTGTAACCTTCAAGTTTACTGAGTTCATTACTAGTTCTAATAGTTTTTGGTGGAGTCTTCAGGGTTTTTTATATGTGGTATCAGGTCATCTGTAAAATAAGGACGATTTTACTTCTTCCTTACCAATGTGGATGCCTCTTGTTTCTTTTTCTTGTCTGATATTCGCGGCTAGGACTTCCAAAATTATTGGAAAAAAAGTGGCACGTGTGAACATCTTTGTCTTGCTCCTGATCTTACAAGAAAGGCTTCTGTTTCTCACATTAAGAATGTCAGTTTCCTTATCTTTCAAGTGAGCGTGATAATAGAACCTGCAGGAACCGAGGGCCTCTTTACTCACTGACTTTATTTTTCAGTTTAAAAAAATTTTTTACAAGTAGAACTTAAGGACAATGTTCTATTTTTTTTAAGTTTTTATTTAAATTCCAGGTAGTTAACATACAGTGTAACACTAGTTTCAGGTATAGAATATAGTGATTCGACAGTCCCATACATCACCAGGGGCTCATTGTAACAAGTGCGTCTCTAAATCCCATCACCTGTATAACCCATCCCCCCCACCCCTCTCTGGTGACCATCAGTCTGTTCTCACTACTTGAGATCCAACCTAGTCCCTGGGTTCATGAGGCTCACTCTTCTCTCAACAGCTGAAAAACTGTGGACTGATCTCACCAAATAATTAACATGGGTTGATCCAAGGAAGAAACCTATCCAGCCAACGTGGTCACCAGTCCTCCTGCAGTGCTAACACGGCAGACTCCGACCGTCAGTCTGGGTAAGGCCCCGGGCCTGCGAGGTCTCGTGCGTACGGCATGTACGTGAATAAACAGACTTCACATAGAATAAGCTGATCCAACTCATCAGCGAAATCTCTGCATCTTAAAAACCGTTCCGTCTCAAAGACAGAGTGCCGAAAACGATCTCTTTGGAAGAGACCCGGCCATTTACTGCTAGTTAAAACTTCATATGGCTTAGTCTTTTGATCTTCTGAAGGATGATCTGTAACTTTCTGCGGTCTAGGGTTCTTGCGGGGAAGCAACTCAAAGGCATTCATTTATAGTACTGGAAGGATTTTATCTTAGAAATTACTAATACCATCCCAGCGGATTATGACTATTTAAAAAATCATTTGCTATTTCCCTGCATTCATTGTGTGAAAACCAGGCGATCCTCACACCGTGCTGGCTGCCACAGGGAGAACGGTTCTTCATGCTTCGTCGCCACGGAACAGTTGTCAAAGCCGAAGTGTCCCATAGGTTTCAAAGGAGAGTGGCAGGAGATGTGAAAAATCAACCAGTTTTTCCCCTCTACGATAGGGTGAAGAGACCTTCATAGAATCGATTGCCGTGAAAAGTCCGTGTTTCATACCGCGGATCACCAGCACCACCGCACTGGATGAACAGTGGCGAGGAGTAATTCGAGTCTACGTATATTTTCCTCACACATTGCAGGATTTTGTTTCTGAGGGCTATTGTTTTTCCTTGGCAGCTCAGTCAAGTGTCAGCTATGACTTTCTGAGTAGCTTTGAGTAATGGGATAAGCTAATGTTCTGTACATGAAGAAATTCCATATCATTTGCTTCTCTAAAAATACTGCTGTCTGCCACCGGAGCCGATCAGCAGTGACGAACAGCTAAGGGGACAAGCAGGTCTCTAAATTTACTTCAGATCTGACAGCCCTTCAGCACATATGGATAATGGGTCCCTGTGACGCATGGACACAACTCCCTCCTACTACCAGCAAGCGCTTTCTTCCCCAGACCAGAAAGGGCAAGGATTCCTAACGACCCAATGCGCTCTTCCCTTCCCCTTTCCAACAAGCTGATGAAAACTGGTTAAACGTCTGTAGACTCAGGCTCTGTGCAGCTTCTGGGCTGGATATAAAAAGCAGAAAAAGACACACATCCTTTTAAAAGTCATATGGTATCCGTCATCTAAGTCTGTGAGTATGTGGCTTATGACTCGATTGGAATTAATGTTACCAATCAAAATGAAGAGGAAAAAAAAATTTTGTGTGCGTACACACCTCCCTGTTTCTAGCTCACTGACCTCCAGATACTCGAGTATCTGGACAACTTGCCAGGCTCCGGAGTCCTCGACAATTTGCAACGGGCACATCTCTGCACGCTTATGGAGGGTCACTTTTATTCTCTACGTGTGGAATCTGGATTCACCCGTTCAAACACGCTGATTAAGATCCTAATATGTGCCAGACACCATGCACTGTGTGTTGGGAACTCAATGGTGATACAAAACAGACAGAAATGCACAAAGTTCTTGACCCATTGAACTGATGACCTTACAAAAACAAGTGATTGTGCGGTGTTGGCTTATGTTTTGGCGGATCAGAGATTACAATTATATGCTTCTTCCTAAGATGACTGCATTTTCTGCTGTGGGTGTTCAGACAAGGCAATGTTCTTTCCGGCATATAAACATTTTTTGTGAGGTCTAAGATGTTAGGATACATTTAAATTTCCACCAAGAATTAAAGGGCCTCTGCCAGCCCATTACAAGCAGACAACCACGTGATAAAAACCTCTGCTCTTCAAAATCGACCCCCACCACCGAGAGAGCAGTGTTTGCACTGAAATTACAGCCGTGGGCTTTCACCTCAAGTCCTCCTGTGATTAGGACTCTAGGAGAGTAGAGCTAAGTGACAGTGTCAGCTGTTTTAAAAAGCCACCAGTGACTCACGAAGAGTCTGAATTTGGTGTTATCCAAAGATTTGACATAACATGTAAAACGGTTGAGTTTTCTTCAACATGTTGTGTATTTAGGGACACTGTCAGTTTTTCTCATTAACGCCCCTTCACATCTGTTTTATCCTGGTATTCTACATAAATACTATTGGCCTCTAATGCCGTGGATATTAAGAAATGACTATTTTTGGGTTCAAAACCTTTTTAGAGGTCTTTCTGATCTTCACTGACTCTCCTTCGACTTATCCTTTTTACTCTCAGTATGTTCTGTGCACCAGGCCCTTTGCTAGGCACCAGGACTAGAAAGACAAATGAGACACAGAGAATCCTTAATTGAACTATTATATCACGTTAAAAAAAAATAAGCAGGAGAAATAGGGAGGAACATAATATTCAAAGCATGGAAGCGTTTCCCGGAATTGGATTTGTTATGAGCTGTTTTTGCCCAATTACTACTTTAATTGAACCATCTATAATTCCTTCCTCTTGTATTCCTAGTCCAGAGGAAGCCAGACACAAGATGCTACCCACGAAGCCAGAAGCCAGCACATTTTTTGACGGCAGAAACTCCCTCATGTCTATTCAAATCACAAGAAAGAAGAAATCAACAAGTAATGGTCCTGGGAAATGACAACTGACAAGTCCAGAACCGTGATTTCCTTTCTTATGCTCCTGTTCCTGGCCTGGCAGCACAGGAGGGGGATGGAGGGAAGAGCCAAGGCAGAACCGTAACTCGGGCAATTCTGCACACGGGCACCTAGGTCAACACAGACTGCCGTGTTTCATGAGGCGTCTCTAGAATTCAGCCCTCCCAGGACAGCGGAAGCCCTTCCCAACTCTGACCTAAGGGATACCTGCTTCTGCGACAGGACATGTAGGACACGTCAACACCATCTCCCTACTTGGGTAGGCGGTGTGTGTGCACGGGAGCTCATATGGAAGACTGCGTCTCCTGCCACTGCTATCCCCACCACTCTGTCTTTAGCATAATTTTAATTAATGAGAAAAGTCCATAGAATGTTATCATCCCCCTTCTTCCACCTTCGGAAACATTGCTATATTCCCTTACCAGCCAATTAGTGGTAGCATGCGGGAGAACGAATCCTCTCATATTGGTGCCCCCAATTCCCCATGCACCATCTAGTGGTGATGATAATTATATTAACGGTAATGATGATGCTGATGATGGTATTCTCAATGAATTTAAAACACCTAAAAAGGCCACTTTAACAGGGAGTGGAAAAGAATGTTGATTTTTCCTTTTGGAAACATTGCCTGAGAAACGAAGCGCTCGTATTACCTTGACAAGAATCACCGAGGTCTCGGGGTTAGAAGGCAAGGTAGAGCCATCTCTATTTTAAAACAAGAAGATATTGATTCACTGAGCAATTGAAAATTGCATTTCCCTGTTCACCGACTTTCCAAATACTGGTAGTAAGACAATAAGGTGTTTTTGGAGTCGGGGCCCAAGCTTCAGGTATGGGCTACGTGTGTGAAAATGCAATGCTTTTTCTCATTAAGTCTCAGTTCCCAAACTACCCTCCATCATCATTTCATTGCACTGGCCAGGTCTTTCGTCTGTAAATAATTTTTGTTGACTGAACTTCTCTTGCCTCCCAGATGCCTATGTTAGCACTGATGATTACCAGCACTTTCCCCTGAATAAGTCTTATTGTCCAGTTTATTGACACATGAATTCCTTCTCCTTAAATAAACATAAAAGTGTTTCTCTGGTCACCCACCATGTCTCCTTCTTCCTTTGTTATTAAAAATGTATAAAGCAGCGACAACAATAAGAAAAACAAAAAAACCACACGTGTGGTCTATTTTGCATCCCACACTTCCATTACCAGTGGGAAAACTGATGAACCCGTAGTAGCTCAACCAACAGCTCTAGTCCTTCCCATTAAACGTGTGTGTGTGTGTGTGTGTGTGTGTGTGTGTGTGTGTAAAATCAGAGCTAGGAATACACATGTGTGTATGTGTAATACACACACACTTCATTAGAAAGATCAATCTGGCCTCACCTTTCTTCAACTTCTGTAGTTTCTGATTCTCCTTCTAAAATCAAATAACCCATAACCTCGAGTTTTGTATGTGTTCCCTCATTACTGATCTCTGGAGAATGCTCTCTCCCTCCTGGGTCAGAGCTTGAAGAAAATAAAAGGCTTATGACCCCCGTGGCTGAGATGAAGAACAACACGGAGAGGCCTAGAAATCAAGATTTTCTCGAAGAGGCGTTAACGTCCAATAAAGACGTGGTATGTAGAGAGTGTCAGTTCAGAATCTGTTGCAGACGTTGCCAAAATTCCGCCATATTTCACGTGTAGTTGAACGTGCAAATATGGACAATCCCCTTGAAAACCAAAAATGCATGTGAGAAATAAACAACAGATCTAAAAAAAAAAAAAAAAAAGGCTACCCTGGGGTATCCCCAAGATATTCCGTGTTTTCTTTACGAAAACCAGGTCTATACACAGGTTGCAGAGTCTCGTCAGAGAACTGGCCTCTTCTAACCGCAAATATCTGATTATTATAAGTCAACCAAATTCGTAAGATGCAACTTCCGCTTTAAGGGAGAAGTCTCTTTCCAAAATGTATTGCTGTCTGAGGTACTGATTTGTTCTCAGACGGCTCGTGGAAACGCACTGAGTTTCAACGTATCCACCAGAAACTCAGAAGCAGCAGACAAGTCATTCATAGGATTTCAATCATTTTTCATCTGTAACCTCTATGACATAAGGGCAAGTTGCTTAGTGAGAGAGAGAATGCTTTCACATCAGCCAGACAAGCATTTACAATCCTCTGCAATCCAGAAACCAAGAACGGCTGCCCATTTAAAGAAAAAGAAAAATAAATCCTCTTTATAATTGAAAAGAGCCTTCCTCCGCAACTCTGCGAGGCTTGGCTGGGAAGAGAAAAATTTCTTAGTTTAGGAGTCAGGTTGCACTGACTGTGGATCCCCAGAAAAACTCAGCTCATTCTTCTTAGGAATCAATCCTAACTAAGCCAACCACTAGCCATCATTTACAAAAGCATTCGAACAGTGCCCCTCATCTCTCTGGCCCCTTTCTTTCTAGATCTCGCTAGAGGACCTACCTGCCAAGAAAGGCAGGTGGGTTGGTAACTCTGAGTGGTCATTATGCCCATCTTCAACAGAGAAATTTAGGAAACAAATAAAACACCCAAGAACAAGATGAAGATTCACATTAGGAGGCCCAGAGTAAAAAACAAAAAAACAAAACAAAACAAAACAAACACCATTCCGCTAATGCTACATTAGTATCTCATCAAAGGATTTCCTATCACTTCCAAATGTCAGCTCCCGGGACAGAGGCAGACGAGAGTGTGGAAACGGAGAGCACACACTAAATGTTCAGTGTGCTTATCTTCCAACCGGCCGGGCCCTCTCCCAACACGCTTGCTACACATGCATGTAGTTGTGCCATCCTGAGCAGGAGGATATAGTAAAACGTGGGCTCTACTGCCTTCCCCAATGGCCTTGTGCCTTGTTAGCCATGGCCACAATGCTCCACGACAAGGGGCTCGCGGTCGGCCGGCACACTAGGGGAGACTCTTCCTTCAGCACGTTTTACTATTCCAGAAGTGGCCCCTCGTTGTGCGCTGCTAGAATGGCACCAGCAAGATCATGCCCGCGGTTTTTCCGCCTTCCTCCCTCGGCAGACAGCAGACGCAAGGGACCGAACCTCCCCTCTCCTTTCCCTCCGCACCTCAGGTTGCTACTGCTGATTCAAGTTCTTCTGCTTCTACTTCGTGAACTGGGATATTTATAGATGGAGCAGTGTCTAGGGCAAGCAAAGCCATGACGTAGGAGCCTGGACAGGGTCTGGTCCACACTTAGGCAAAAGGCGGGACAGAGCACAAGCAGGAGAGTGGGTTAAAACATAATTCTTTCTGTTCCACGACATTTTTTTCTGTTCCACTCAGTGATGGAGAGAGTGTCTCTCACCTGGAGACACATATTTTTGTAATGCCTCCAAAGATAATGCATCAGGGAAGGAGTAACATTAATTTTTCTGAAACGTCTATTAAAATGCAAAGCATCAAGAGGACCCCAGGCGGTCCTGGATTGGCCAGATTCCCACATGCTTCCTAGACTCATACCAGTAATTCACCTTTTTTAAGAAGGGAGGAAGGGAGGCAGGGAGGAAGGAAGAAAGGTGTGGGGGAGGGGGGAGGACAGATCAGAAAATACAAAACATGTGCACCCAATAGTTAAGAAAAATAACCACACCTAAAGACCAACAAATTTGATCACTAACTAAAAACCCATAAAACAGGCCAAAGTAGAAAGTGAGGCCGAAAACCAACCTGCTTCTCCCCTGAAGAGGGAGGCAGCCGTGTGTCATTCGGAGAACACAGGTGGCTCTGGAACACACCTGGGGCACAGCCCTGCATCTGCCACGTGCCCGGGGTGACTTGGATCTCACTAAATTTCAGACTCATATGAAAAAATAAGAGCATGAAGTAGGTGATACTTAAAGGCATGTTCAGCTTTGAAGTTCTGGATAGAAATGCCTCGAGTCCGTGCGCACGTAGGTGTGTGAGGGCCCAGGGGTTCCTGGCACTTCGGAAGCCCAGGTGTGTCTGCTGTTCGAGAAACAGAATCAGGGTCCTACCGCAGATCCACGTGGATGCGACAACTTGTCCTATGATTGAGTGACACCAATTAGGGGAAAATAGATGGGAAATTCTGGAGATGGCGCTATAAAAACAAGCTTTCTATAGAGAGAAAATGCTGGATCGATACCTCTCTGTCGTAAAAACAGAACAAATGCCCCAGAGCGCCCCTCGGTAAGCCATAAAGGTCTAGATGTGAGGAACAACCACAAGTCCACTAGAAAGAGCTCTTGGAAAGTATTCTCGATAATCAGGGATGAAGGAGGCGTCCTGAAGCATGATGTTTTTCTAAATCACAAAGGAATGCATTGATGGATCTGCCCACAACAGAAGACACCCGGCAAAACTGACAGGAGACACCTGCCATCTCTAAAAAGTGGACAAAGGATTATCATCTAGACTATAGAGATCCGCAAGAAAAAAAATAGAAAAATTTGCATAAATTATGAACAGAACTCAGAGAAGAAAAGGTCCCGGTGGCGAAGAAGTATCGAAAGACAAGTCCAAGCTCACTAGAACTCCAAGAAATGCTGATTTAAACGACAAGGATGCAGCCAGCATCAGAGTTGAACTGGAAAGTCGAAGAGAGCCTCGCGGCACCGCGGGGAAGCAGCTGGGCTCCTTCACGGTGGAGGCAGGACGCGCTGCGTCCGCCGCTCTGAGCAGTGCTCTGTGTCTACGGAGATGCCGTGTGCTCGTGCCCCACGATCCCGAGAGCACAACCCACACTGGCTCCCCCACAAAGCCAGAGGAGGACATGCATGTGCATGCCAGCATTGTTCGGGAGGCGGTGACGATGACGTCACTACGGAAGCCAACGGAGAAAACGTGGCAGATCTGTGGGAGGGCACGCCACGCGGGAGCCACGAGGAGGCAATGAGATGCACACCAGCCGCGCGAGCAGCTCCGAAACCAGAGATGACTGGGAGGAAAAAAATAGGAACCAGAATCTATAATACCGCCTCTGTAGATCATACGATTCACCTGTGCAAGGATGCATTTTCCAAGATCACAGATGTGTCTACAGCAGCATCAACTGCATGATGGCGGTGACCTCTGAAGGGCACGGGAATGGGGACAGGGGCTGCACGGGGAGAGAGATGCATGGCCTGATGGCAGTGGCAACCACGTACAGAGGAGAGTGATTCTGTCCCCCAGCTCTGGACACCTGAATGGGCAGGGGAGGAACTGGAAGCGGCGGCGGGGCAGGAAGTGGGGTGACTGGCTGGAGGCTGACTTGCTTGCCTCTCTTGATACCTGGAATGTGGACAGGATCAAGGTGTGAGGACCCAAAATGCTGGACTGGAAGCCTTTGAAAGAGGATTCAGCCAAGGAGTTGAGATGGTTTCACTTCTAGAAATACATGTTCGGTGAAATCACAGCGCGGCGTTCACTCAGTAAGATCAGGCAGTACGTACGGATCAAGGCTGGTACTTACTTACCAGGTTCTCGAGACTGTAGGAGGCAGAGATTCAAACTAAAAGCAGTTGTTCCCCGGATGTGCTGAGATGCCCACCGTCCTCTGACAGCCTGGCTACCTGAGCCCCCAAATCCACAGGACTCACCATACAAGCCGTGCGAGGACCTGGGAGGCTTCCTGTCAGTGTGCAGTGCAGCTCGAGGGAAAAGACTGTTTTCGAGGACGAAGGTCGCAGGCTAGTGGACGAGGCATCAGATCCCACTTAGACGAGCCACTGAATTAGCTGCCCACATTCACATTCTGCATTAAGAACGGATCCCTGGTCCACGCAGAACACCGGAGAAATCCAGGACAATGGGTCCGCACGCCAGTTTTGCCTGGACCTGCCAGAGCTGCCTTCCTAGAGCAGGTGTGTGGCCTCAGGTGTGCAAGAGGCCTCCGCCACCCCCTTGACCCCCCCCACTGCAGTGGGCTTCTGCGCTGGTGACGCTACGGCTGCCGGACATGACAGGTGGCTCCACGGCCCGGAGCCACAGAGGAAGCTGGTTGGCGCAGCGGAGCGGGTCGCTAATGGAAATGATGTAAGTCTTAGCTTCCAACAAGCATAAGCCCGTTTCAAGTGGGACATCTGGAAGGGCTTTACTCCCTCCGGAATGCACCAGAATTAGCAGAGGAAATGGGGCAGGGAAAGGAAAGCAGCCTGGTTCTCCTGCGTTTGGAAGATATTCAAGCAGATGGGGTTCCAGAACGACCTTTCGGAAGGGAGGTGAGAGTAAGCCTGGATGTGTGAGAGGACGCCTACACGCCGGCCCTCCTGACCCCCGAGGGCCAGGCCCTGTTCACAGTCACTGTAACCACAAACCCCAGCTCCCTGCTCGGCAATTAGCACCGCCCAGCAAGATGGACAAAAACATCAGCAACAACTGCTCCACTCCACACAGCAGTCACTGTTTAATCTATATATTAATTTTCCCACTCCTGCTTCACATGTCTCCTTCAAATGTCCTGTGGATGCTGGGTCCTCATCCTCATTACAAAAGTTTCATGGAAATGAAGGTTCTGCTTATGTTCTAGGATTAATATTACAAGTCTCAAGATGGGTTTAAACGCCTCTTTCTTTCTTTTTTTTTTTTTTGCTTCAGTCCTTCTTTACTGGGGCCAGTAGTGCCTTCTTCAAATGATTAGGGCGTATGTGGTGCCATGCACACATGGGATTGACAAAGACCTTAGGTCAATTCTCTGAAATGGAAAGTGCTGGTACAGTCGCCATGTTCCATGAAAACAGCTGAGGCGCTGCTTACACGCACTTTGTTCTGATTTCTGTTCCATCAGAGACCTTCCGTAAGCAAATAACACACTACAGTCAGGTAACACTAAGAGCTATGAAGAGATCTTAGAGGTAGGAGCTTGCATGGAACTGGGGTGTTATACTGTCTTGAGTGGGGGGCTCCGGCCTGGGTGGATACTGGGGAAGAGCGGGCACTACACCCCGGGGGAGAGGTGTGCACGGGGCGCTTGGAGAAGCAGAGGGAGGCCAGGGTGAGGAGCGGTATGAGCAGGGGAGGGAGTCCTGACATGGGGAACAGGGGCAAGGAGAGAACATCGGTGAGGTTATGGACTCAGAGAGGCACCCTGTGCCCCGAAAGAAACTCAGAGTTGACCTGTAGTGGGATAACTGAGCGACAACAGCTGGATGCCGGTGAACGCAGGGGCTGCAGGGGTCGCTGGCATTTTGGAAGTAAGTGAAGTCATGGCCCGCTCATCCTAGTAGCAGCTCACACTTGTTCTCTGCACCAGCAACAACACAGATTCACCCACACACCATCCCCACGGCACCCCCTTAGAGAAGGGACTTGATCATCCCCTCCACTGATGAGGCAAGGGACCTCAAGAAGCAAACCAGCTGATTCAAGGTCATGGCTAGAAAGCTGCAGACCCAGATACCAACCCAGATAGTCTGGATCTGGGACCTCTGGCCCCCATCACCCATATACACTATAAAAAGGACAACTTACAATTTTTCACCCAGTGAAAAGGTGATGCCTTCGTCAATCTGGAATGCAGAAAGTTACTTCCCCATCACACCAACCCCACTGGATGGGTCTCCGCATCACTGTTTTAATTTTGCCAATCAGGAAATTAGAGGATTGGAAAGAAGATCCTGGGTCCCACTGCTTCTTAGGCGACCAAGTTTTTCAGTGTTTGTGGATCTACAGAGAAGATGACCCCACAGGTGTAAGTGGCAGTCTGTCCCGGAGTCCTGGGTCCCCCATTCCCCAGAGGATCACCGAGCGAGTCCCGTGCCACGGGGCCAGGCTACACACCAACTGTATACAAGGATTCGAAGGCTCTGACGTCCCATGGTTTCCCCCGATGACTCCCACACCTACCAACTCCACCGACCATTATGAGAAAATGAACTATAACCTGTGTCTAATGATTTCTTTCTTAGTTCAAGGATATTTTGCTTTTTTTCCCCAAGAGCATTTCTTATCTCTATTTCTGCTAAATACATTAGGTTCACAAAGTAAGCCTCACCAGAACATTTTGTATGTGTTTCCTGAAAGCTGAAGCCCAGTTTTTTTCTTTATACGAAGGTTACAGAACGTGATCATCTGAAAGAAAATTGTAATAGTTTATAGCACATGGCAAAATGCTAGCAACTCAGAAATACAAGAGGAATAAGATTCTAAAAATTCATTTTCTCCAAGCGCATGGAATTGCATTCGATGATGTAACTTAAGGTACATTAATCATGGTATCATGTGAAAAGCAGTCAACACCAGTGACAACTGTATTAGTGCTGGAGATAAAAGGTTAAGGGCAAAATCTAGGTGTTGGTCCTTCTTTCTTTGTCTCAGGACTTCTTGTGCTTTGCTAAACGAAAACAAAATGACCCATCATAAACAGCACTACCCGGGCTTCTCACATTTCAAGAGAGGACAAACTCAGAGGAGTTATTCGGTTTTGCTCATCTAATTTCAAAATGCCCAATAATTTATCCTACTGTTCTTTTTTTTTTTTTAAGATTTTATTTATTTATTTGACAGACAGAGATCACAAGCAGGCAGAGAGGCAGGCAGAGAGAGATGAGGAAGCAGGCTCCCCGATGAGCAGAGAGCCCAATGTGGGCCTCGATCCCAGGACCCTGGGATCATGACCTGAGCCAAAGGCAGAGGCTTTAACCCACTGAGCCACCCAGGTGCCCTATCCTTCTGATCTTAATAACAATATATCTTACAATAGTTTTTACCATGATCTCTGAAACTGCCAAACTATATGCCTGTGTGAATTCACCTACTGCTTATCTACTTATTGGATACTTATTGGGGTTCTACTAAGGACGAGTTATTGGAACCTACAATCTTGAAGAGAATGACCTTACAAATAAGTACGTACCAGGTACGGGGTTTAATTTCATGTGTCAAGAGCTTTATGAAGTTTATAGAGGTCACTATGAAGACGCTAAGAGTATGCTGTGATCCCCATTTTACAGATGAGAAAAATGAGGTTCAGGGAGGTCAAATAAATTGAACGTCATTGGTCCTGGTGAAATCAGGTTTCAAGCTCAGGTTTAGGTAATTTAAAATCTTGTACCTTAAAAAAAAAAAAAGCGCTAGGCTGTATTGTCTCTTGCAAGATATTAAAATGTATAAAAAAATGTAACCAGCTATATATTTACAATGTAAATAGATAAAAAATGTAGCCACCAATGTACCAGAAGCCATCACAGAAACAATGCATCTGAGCTGAATCTTAAATGATGAATAACTCAAAGAAGGAAGCACGCTGTGGGGTTGGCTGTGAGAAGGCAGACATTTCTTCAGATACCAGTAGTAGGTCTTGTACGGCTGGGTGACAAGTGTATTAGGGTTGCTAACTAAAAAGTTGGATAAAAGTAAGTTGGAGCCACATAGTGATGTGCCTATGGAAATTCTAAGCTGTTGGAACTCCAGCCACTGGGCTCAGGGAGGCGCTAGAGAAACTTGAATAGGGAATGACATGGCTGGGTTCTAGAAAAATCTGTGATTTCCGTATTAAGGCAGGGAAGGTGGCCCAAGAGAGTAATTTTGCAATGAGGTGAGGGTCTGTTCTTGCATGATGAGGGGAAGGCGATGCAGTTTTAAAAATGCAGTTAGTAAGAAAACACAGGATTGAGAGTTCTGTGAGCTGCGGTCGAGGGAGAGAGAAGGGGTTAAGCAGGATTCTGATGCACTGTTTGGGTGACTTTTTTTTAAGGCTTCTACAGACAGATTAGAGGGGGAGTTAGGAATTCCATTTTATGTGGAATGCGGTTGCCTATGGAACATACGGAGATTTCCAACAGAAAATTATTGGAATTCAAGAAAAAAAAAGAGGGCTTGAGATAAAGATTTAGAAGTCAATGTAGTATGGATGATGTTTAAAGTCATAAGCATGGCTGGACTTGGCACCTGGAGGATAGCTGGGCCCAGAGTTTCAGGGACAAACAGCACATCCCCACCAACGTTACAGGCCACCATCTGATTCTGATGCTAGAACAGAAGCCCATGTATTTTAAAATCTGAAAACGCTTTAGTATAATGAAGCCTCAGTAAGACAGAGTTTAACTTCCAAAGCAATCGATACCACCTACATTTGTTCCATATTCAGCTAGGGCAGAAACTGTTTACACAGGGAAAGTAAAGTTACTTGGTGAACTGAGAGTTGCTTAGATATTTTAATTTTTTTCTTACCTCATACTCCCCCAAAATAACCAATTAATGCCTTTTTCTTTCAATCGATGATTTTAAAACGGACATACTAGGGAAAGGATCTTGCAATCTGTTGAAGGTCTATTTTTATCATGGACAGAAAAGCTTAAGTAAACAACGACTGCTATTTTTGTGAATTTATTTCTGCTTACGCAACGGGTTCACTGGATTATAGTCTCACTAAGGGTGAGCGTCAAACTTTGCAACTCTGAAACTTCAGCGTAGTAAAGAAAAGGGAGAAGGGAAGTTCTCGTTCTAACATGGTAGCTTGATCAAGAACTCTGCCATTATCGTTAGTTCAATAAAGGGCCCCACTGCTTCGATGTGGAAGAAAATACACTTTAAAAAATACATTTATTAAATCTGGACTATAACTTTATTATGGGAGTTCAATGTGTTCTCCCAGGAAACAGCTTTAAACCAGGATACGTCAGCAATAATGATATTTTCCCGTCATTATCCAAATTGTCAACAAAAGGAAAGATCATTATGATCCCATATAAGAGAGAAAGAATGGAGCAATAAACTAGATACATTTCCCACAGGATGATATTAAAGCAGAATTATTCCAGGCAAGGGAGAGACAATGCTGGGTAGGTAGAGGTTAGAAGTTTTTCTGTTGTGTCAGAGAGGTGAGAATATACCAATCAGCCAGTCAGAAAGGGCACATCCTTGCTGCTTAGAAAGCACGGCTGATTTTTTACAAAGAAACCTAGACTATGCCTGAGTTTAACAGAGAAAGCCGGGTGTCTTATTGTCTAGGTTGAAATGCCCTTCCACCTTGGGTTCTAGGACATACAGCATCCTGGGCCATTCCTCCTCTGTGTGCGTGGAAGGCTCATCTTCCTCTACGAGCTGGAGAGTTATTAAGCACCCTCACTCACACTCAGGACTTGAGATCACTCCTGTCTATACATAGGCACAACTTGTATCTCCACCCTGGCCAGCCTCATGTAGTCCAGACCTGTGCCTCCAATCCCCTATTGGACAAGTCCATTGGGGTGTCTCCAAGTACCGCAGAGCACTCCACATACCTAACACGCAGCACTCCTGGTCATTTTCTTCAAACCTTGGCTCCCTCCCAGAGACTAACGCTCCCCACTCAACCAGGACCTTCACTCACTCGAGCACTCAAGAAACCCTGGGCTAGCACTTAAGCCTCTCCCCGTCTCTCACCCTCCAAATATAATTCATCACATCGTCCCACTGGTTTCCCCTCTCACTGTCTACCAAGATTCTGAAACAAAGTGTTTTAGAAACAATCATCAAGTCTCAAAATCTATACGGCACCAAAGGTACTGAGTGGAAAAAGTTCTTCCTGGCCTGCTGGTTTGACATTAAGTCATCTGCATTTTCATGTGGATTTTGTGTCACTGCACTAAATTTTTCATTTCATAGATGAGAAGAAGACTGGACAGCTGGTATACAAGACTTCTTAGTACTACAAACACAGAAGGAGAGGTAGATTTTCCTGCCTCTCCTGAGCTATCTGTTCACTGGGTTTGAACATGTGTGATTGCTAGCCACTTCTCTGCTTTGAAAAGTTTCACGCTACAAAAATGCTATGGGACTACTTTCTTTCTTTCTTTTTTTAAAAGATTTTTATTTATTTATTTATTTGACAGAGAGAAAGAGAGAGAGAGATCACAAGCAGGCAGACAGAGAGAGGGGGGAAGCAGGCTCCCTGCTGAGCAGAGAGTCCAATGCAGGGCTAGATCCCAGGACCCTGAGATCATGACCTGAGCCACCCAGGCGCCCCATGGGACTACTTTCTAGACAGGAACATGTACGTGATTATATTCATGGATTAAGATTTAATGTTCAGCTGCTGGTTGGTGGGGGAACAATAGTAGATCGCATGTCGTATTTTTCCTTTCAGGTACATGGATGAATTTCATTAACTTCCAAAATTCCTTTTCCATTTCTTAGACAATATAATCCACCTATATTTATTGAACGTCTATCTGGCCTAGCACAAAGGCGGCCCCTTGCCACTTGTGAAGAATGTGCTCATTTTCTAGGAATAAAAAGGGGGACAGAAGCATTTCTACAATTAGTATCACTCTCAGCTGATATCCCAGAGCTCCACTGTATTGGCCCTGGGTGATTATGCATGATAGACATAAATTGTGTTCCCGATCATTAGGATAGTTCTATAATACACACTAAATTCGGAATTCTATCATTAAAAATGGTAGCAACCTACCACTGTATAGTAAAGACTGTAATTTATACAGCAGTGAGCAGAAATAAGTTATTCCATGAAGAAAGGTCAAATCTAGAGAGGTAATTACATAGGAATGTGTTGAGCTGAAAAGTAATTTTACATGATCGTGAGTCATAGGGACTATAAAATTTCAGTCGAATTTAACTGATTACCTTGGTGTTAATGCCATCACTACTAGAGACAAGCAGAAATAGAAGGAAACCTGCAAGTCCACATGAGGCGCTAGTCTTCTTTTTAATCTCTCTCTGAAATGTGTTTGTTTTAGGCAGACACCTAGTAAAACGCCAATGAAGAGAAAAAAAAAAATCGACCCCAAGATAATTTTAAATGAGAAATAAAATCTGGAAGGAAGCCATGCCAGAATTTATTGAAAAACAGATTTTTCTCCTTCAAAAATGTTATTAAAAAATACGAATGTTTTTGTGACTTATTGCCAAGTTTATTTTATAGGCTCTCTGCTACTCAGATGTACCATACTGTACAATATGATGGATGGGGGCTATTAATCATTTTTACTGAGAAGCAGAACAGCCCGTGCTACACACCACTATTAAAAAGGTGAGGTATTCCGAGAGTACATTCATTTCCTCATAAAGTCACATGTCACATCTCCCCTGGCTTTCCAACTAGCTCCTTCCAGTGGACTCGCGTACTCCGCGGGTCCTGAAGGACGGGCTGGCTGGTGGGAAAGGGCTGTCACGCTGCCCCAGGGGGACGGTCCTAGTTCTCTGGCCAGATTTCTATCTGAAGGCACGCCTGTGTTTTGGACAGTGTAACCCTGCTTGTATTTCTACCCGTTATCTGCATTTTGAGCCAAACCTCGTTTCACATATTCTCGTCCTACACCCACTCCGGCTGGGGTGGGGGGGCTGGCGTATGCATGGGGAGCCTGTCCACCCTCAGCCCTGGCCAGCGGCTCGGCGGGGGTTATCACCACAGGCAGAGTCCAGCCCCGGTCTGCCGCTCAGCCCCGAGACTAGCCACGCTGAGGAAGGACCCGGAGGCCCATCCGCGGATTGAAAGATCAGAGAGACCACTGCCTTGGGTCTTAATTACTGTTGCAGAGAAAATAATAAACTCATTATACATAATTGTACATATCATAGATTCCTTGTCTTAGATTTTAAAAAATGAGAGCGCCCCCAGGGACTGCTTCCTCTCTCCTGGGGCAGACAAGATTTCAGGGGCTATCCTCTCTTCTCCCTCCTCTTGCTCCCCACCCCCCCAACTCCTCCCTGCTAAGTCCTCCTTTTCTGCGGCCGGCATCCTCCTCTCTCTACAGCACACTGCGGTCTAAGCGGACATCCAGGTTCTGCTGTCCCAGGGGCCGATGGGGCCGAGCAGAAGTGAGAATCAGATGAATCCCTCCACCTGCTAAGGCTGAACACCTGAGTCTTCTGCTCTGGGCTGAACCAGAGCCAAGGGCACACAGGATTCTGACCCTTCACAGAAAGAAAAGGCAATGGCTCCCGAGGGCCTCTCACTGTCCAGGGCGAAGAACACTATTCACCAGCTTCTTTATCCCAGGCCTGCTTAGTCCATTCAATACAACATATGGGTAGAAAAAACCAGCTCACAGTTCAAAAAGACAGAACTTTAAACCTTTACTCACTCTCTGGCTTTCTTCGCTTAATAATCCTGCATTTGCTTTTCTGGGTAGCGTCTGGGGACAACATACCACTTACTGGCAAGACCGCATCCCCTCTATGAGCGGTCACTGCTTGTCAGACTGGAACAACCGACTCACACAGGAGTGCGACACCCCACTTCATGGGACTTATGTTCGAATTTTATGTGGCTGGGGGCAAGATGGGTCATGTTCCAGAAGGCCGCAGCCTGGAGAAGATACCAACCTTGGGCCAATCTGGGAAAGCCCCGATCACGGGTGACTATAATGGTGGAGCGTATCAGTTGTTGAGAGAAACCTACCACAGCTTAGCATGTTAGAAAACTCTGGAGAAACCCAGGTACCTACCAGGATCCTAAAAATCGGAATGGAAGAATAGGTCATGTTGCATGCTGGCACTGGTCATGAGGAGCCCATGCAAAGATTCAGATTCCAGAACTAAGGCAGAATGTCCCAGACAGAGAGTAAAGGTGGCTTGAGACCCAGCTACTGACTGGGAGCACTGCACTGCTCCAGATCTCCTGGTTCCAGAGTGCAGAGTCGAGTGGAAGCCTATTAGAGTGGGAGGCAAGTGTTTTTAGGTCAAGGAATAGAACCAAGAAGATCATTTTATTGGGTATTTTAATCCTCCCAGGCCATATTTCCATCTCCCCATCCATTACCCCAAACTCCCCTCTTCATAAGTTTACTTTAAAACCTTTCTGATCTCTCTTCACATAGATCAAGAGTAGGCAAAGGACTTTGAAAAGCAAATGGAAGGACTTTAGGGATACATAGCCAAAGGGAAGCGACAGAAACATTTTTAAAGATAAGTTTCTTATGTTAACAGTTCAGTGAAATAATTCTATCTTTGCTCTCTTGATTTTTATTATGATAGCCGCACACACGAGAAAGAATGGGAAGGTCAGCCCAACTTTTGTTGCAATACTAATGGGAAATGTTATAAATCGCTAAATTGGGCGAAGATAGAAAAATATGGAAATTGTCAAGCTAAAACGTGGTCAGGAGAATTTTGTGAGGAACAGTGGTATGCCGCAGACCACATTTTTTTTGAACCACCAGTGATTAAAAACTTCATTTCCTTGTTGGCTTTAACATCTAGCAGATTGACATGCATTTGAAAGCATAAGGAACTAGTACTAAAGAAATGCAAGAAGGAGAAGGAGGATTTGGTTAGTAATAAGCTAATTTCAGACCTCTTCAGATTAAGGTCAAGTATAAAATTCTCATTAGTTTCCAGTTTATTTAAATCCGGGCTGCCGTGATTTGAAAGTCACCTCCATCATCTGGAGCTAAGAAGAAGCGTGTGAGCAGGTCCCAACAGGGGACAACAGCGCCCAACAGGGAAAGTTACCTGTGGTTTCCCCTTTTGCAAAAGATACTTAGAATTGCTAAGATCTAAGCCTTTTTTTTTTTTTTTTTTAAAGGCTATTTTGAGAGAGAGCGAGCTTGAGTGCCAGCAAGGGGAGGGGCAGAGGGAGAGAAAATCTCAAGCAGACTCCAAGCTGAGTGCTGAACCCAGAGCTCTGATCACAACCCTGAGATCATGACCTGAGCCAAAATCAGGGGTCGGAGGCTTAACCGATTGGAGCTACCGAGATGCCCCGATTTTTTTTTCCCCCCTTTGGTTCCACGGAGAAAAGCTTTGCCAAAACCCTACTCTGGCCAGCCCTCCAAACCTAGGCTGCCTTCAATTAGTGCACACAGACTGGAGAGACAGCAGCATTTTCCCTCTTTGATTGTTAACTGCTTTCATTTTCCATTTTATTTAAGATACTTAATTTGTTTTTAGTGATTTACTCTTCTTTGTAATTAGATGTAGCGATTAGCAAACATCTTTTCCTTGGCAATGCAGTTTCCCTTCAACGGAAATGAGCTTAAGTCAACATTACACTTAACCACTACTAAGTGTTCGGATCTGTAAAGGGGAAAACAACCGACCAGACTCCCTTTCTTACGATTAAGTAATGCAAATGAGAGGTGAGACAAAGAAAGAAATAATTAGTAGGAGGGAAGAACAAAATGGAGATTTTTAAAAGCAGAATCCATTCATAACACAACACTTCTCTGGAGAGCTGTTCTAATAGATTACCTTGCTGAAAATGCATTATTTAAGTCTTAGTTGTTTGGAGCTAGAGGTAAACGCATCTTCTCTGCACTGGGCTCGTAATACCTTTCAAATAAATGCAGGTCAATGTGAGGCTACTTACTTGTCTTTGCAAAATCAGATTTGATGTCAGCACAAAGGCAGGAGGAGATAAAAGGGGTTATTAATACCTAGGAATGTGACACAGATGCCCAAGCACTCTTGCGACAATATAGAATAGATATGGCAAAATGTTAAATCGTGAAGACCAGGGACTTTTTTTTTTTTTTAATAGTTTTACTCCCCAAATCTGCTAAAATAAATGGATCTTCTTTCACAAAAGAGTTTCACAAAGGGTTTCATCCCTTTTGTCCTAAGTGCTGGTCTCATATTTTGTAAGAATTTCATCTCAATGTCTCCTGTCATTATGATGAATGCCGGAGCCTGGCTTCTCCTACTGGGAAGGATCACATGTCTGCCTTAGTCACTCTTTTTTTTTCCTGGTCTCCAGAAAAAAATTCCACCACCACCTTTCTCCAGTTGAAAGGCAATAAGGCCTTTTCCCAAGCCGAGAGGCTGTTTCCGAGGGACAACTCCTTGTCACAGTTAAAATGTAGGCAAGAGACATGGAGGTTTACCGCCTCTGGTGACTCTGGGCTGCCCCAACTCTCTGCGGGTCATGGATTAAAACATCCCAGGCTGCATCCCAGCCCAGGTAAACCAGCACGAGTAGATGGAGAAAATAAGCCAACCCGGGCAGAGCGGAAACAGGGGCCACGGGCAATCACAGACGGCCTCTCTGATGGCCCTCAACAGTTCCATCCAAATGACATGCTCTGGAATTAGGGGGCAGACAATTAAAAAAAAAAAGGGCAAGGATTGTCCTTTTAATTAAGTCACAAACTCTGGCGCCTCAGCCCGTGTATGTGAGTGGACCTGTGTGCACACATGCACACCCCTTCTCCAGTGCACAGCTACACAAGCATTTTGCTCACGAGCACAGGAAGGAACCCCCCTGTGCCAAGTTTCACAGGGCAACGTCTCAGGGCCTGCGCCAACATCGGTGCAGCATTCAAAATACCCACAAAAAACGGACGCAGATACGATTAGAAAGGATGAATGACTGATAGGAATAATAAATAACTTCCCAGATCAAAAGCACATCGAATCCCGTTATTACTCTACCAAAAATATCAAAATGCAATTATACTGTTTTCACACATCATTATTTGCCATTCTGAGGAATTAGAACGGACACATTAATTAATGGACAAAATGATATTCAGTTAAAACAAGCGCAGTGCATTCTTCAAGGTTTTGCACTGGAACTCTCGCCAACGTGCCCCCGCTCTAGGAGTTTCTACCAAGCGCTCCTGCACATGTTTATCTGATGTTTAAGGTTTCTCTGTGCAGGCAGGCCGTTCCCACAGCGCTTGAAATGCTCTCGCTCTTTTTTTCACCTTTGAAAATAAATCAGCAAATGTATTTAACATAGAGGCACGGCTCCATTTGCTTTTTGTTCCCCTTCCAGAGAAGATGTTTTCAGGAAGAAGCTGGTTGCTATGGAAGCTTTACTGTCGACCACTTCAGTATTAGAAGGTTGGAAAACAGTCAACCATTTCCAGTCACCTGATCTACTAAACATTCCCAAGTTCATTATAATAAGAATGAGGAAGAGGCAGACAAGGTGATTTCAAAAAAACAATGCAGCGGCTTTGCCAGTAAATGGACGACACAGAGCTGAGAAACTGGGACCTCAGTAATCAGGGCTGCTTCCGACACACTTTTCTTTCCTAAGCTACTCTTCTAAATGATGGCATTGTAGAAAAACAACACAGATTCCGAGAGTTCTAAAATAGCACGCAGGCTCTGTCATTGTTCCCTACTTGGTGGAAAGTTAATGCCCCAGGATTCAATTCAGTCAGGCAACTAGGTCTCCAGCAAGTTAATTTGCTATAGAGACACGTTTTCATAAACACGAGTAAAAATAAAGCACTGGAACCCACAAAAACCAGTTTTCCAAACTGGCCCGAAAAACGGAATGGCTTCCAACCTACCATTTGGACATCCAGTCTCCTAGAACTCATGTGGTCTGTCATGTGGTCGATAGGCTCTCATCCCAATACCATTAGCAGAAATGAACTGTAACCAATTGTAAGCGGCTACTAATTGCCCATGACAATGATGGAAAATACCAGCTCAACCTCAGAAGAGTTCATTTAGGCTGAGTGGTCGAGGTACAGTCTGAAGCTATCATAATTATATCACAAGCTGACCTTCTTAATTAGCCATTCTGGAGGTCCAGCTGTAAAACTGAGATGAAGAAAAGAGTGGTAGGTTGGGATCGCATTGACAACTTGGGTCAAGTTCACGGAACTGACTGGCTGATTGAGCTAGAAAAAAAGGGCCTGGATGAACAGAAGTGAAAAAGAAGTTGTTCCCCGGTGAATTCAAAATTGCTCAATTGTTCTATGCATGCGGATTGCTATAGCATCAAGTTTGTTCCCAAGTTTGCAGCACGTGTCAGACCCATTTCATTGGGAAGCCCAGTTGGGTGGCGCCTCTCACACCCTTCTTCCCCTCCATTCCTCGTTTATATGGCACGTGTGCACTTTAAATATGGAAAGAAATTAAAACTGATGCTAGCTTGAATTTCCCAGTACCCTTTGCGAGGGCAGAGATACCCCGAGGTGAAAACAATGTTGCCTGTCAGGACTTTTAAGGCTCAACTCCAATCCCGGGAATAGGCAGGTGAAATTAACACGTTAACAAATTCTCCAACACCAAACTATTGCCCTAGGAGAAGCAACAATAGGCCAAGTGTCCCACAAGATGATTGACAGCAGCATTAACTCCGTCTTCCGTCAAGAAAGTCAACAGACTATAGATGTGACAACAACAACGACAAAGAGGCTGGGGGAGACCACTGCAAGTGACCACGTCATTTTGCACCTGCCGGTGTGCTAATTCTCCGACAGAACAGGAAATTAAGACTGATACCAATCATGTTGTACAGCCTCCTGTCACACACTGGACGGGAGGGACTGCACTGGGCAGCATCCAAAACACCAGGAAGCACGTCTCCTCTTTAAGTGAGAAGTGCAAAGGCCAATGAAATTGCAGATTCAAGCACGGCTACAAGTAAGCTATCCGGGGCTCATGTGTGAGGATGGCTATTCGCACTGCTGGGAGGGTGGGTATATATCGGTCTAAGCTGCCATGGCTTGAAATTAAGGAGCAAGAGGACCGAGGGGTGTCCACAAGGCCCGCTTGCAAGAGCCTGACTCTGTTTTGGTCACTTCTGTTCTAATGGAGGGAGCTGAAAGTTGGATTAAAATTCTCGCGGCTTGGGGCACCTGGGTGGCTCAGTGGGTTAAAGCCTCTGCCTTCTGCTCAGGTCATGATCCCGGGGTCCTGGGATGGAGCCCCGCATCGGGCTCTCTGCTCAGCAGGGAGCCTGCTTCCTCCTCTCTCTCTCTCTGCCTGCCTCTCTGCCTACTTGCGATTTCTCTCTCTCTGTCAAATAAATAAAAAATCTTTAAAAAAAAAAAAAAAATTCTCGCGGCTCTTTGAAAAGCAGAGAGGAAAAAACCTGGACCGTGGTGTGGTGGTAAGAAAAAAGACCTGAAGCTTACAAGGGAAGATGGGTCGGGGTAGCACACCACGTCCCTCGTTGTCTCAGGATGGGGCACTGTTAGTTCTGCCCCGTGATTATCTTAATTCTCTAGAATGCGTCTGTGTCTGACTTTGCTACATACAGATTCATTTGATAGTACAGGTCCCAAAGGTGTGGTTTATTACTTTCTAGGATATTAATCAGTTTTATATACAATCACAAAAATTTATGCTAATATTCTTTTCTAAATGCCTATAAATAGCCAGTTACTCAAATGCTCTATAAATCTGTGTTACCACCTTACAGGTTTCCTGATGAGTTAAATAAATCTTTGACATTCGTTCATTCTACACTTGACTGAGAGCTACGTGTGACCATTTTGGAGACAAATTCTGACAGCAAGGTCACTTTTACTCACTGAGGAGGATTCTAATGCTGACCTTTCTCCATTTCTCTATGGGTTAAATTTTACAAAAATGAGTTTAGAAACTACCAGGCTGGTATATATATAAAAACCCCCAAACACCCCACCTCTCTTCCCCTCCATGTTTAATTTTTCCTTGTATTGCTCTATCAACAGACAACATGCTCGGCTGACTGCAGGAACCTACATTTTAATATTTCCTCACAAGCATAGTTTAGCTACTTAAAAAAAAAAAAAAAAGCCAGGAAAGGCATTAAAAGAAAAGTCAGAGCACATTAATTTTCTCTGAGGGGTTGTCTCACGTGTTCACGGCCTCCTTTCTTGTCGGTCCTGGGCATGTGGGTCAGTCTTCTCTCAAGGCTCAAAGAAGCTGATTAACTTCTATAAAAGAGGCCAGGTTTCTCACCAGAGTCTTCATTCCTGGGCTGCAGAGCCCCCAGGGGCAACTGCCTCGCCCACATTTCCTGAGAGACCCACAATTTCACTTTGTGCAGGGATGCCCTAGCAGCGGGTTAAAGGACGAGCCTGCATTTGTGGGGTGGGGGGCGGCCCGCTGCTCCCAAGCACAAGCCCCTTCCTCCAGGAAGCCAGCGGGACAAAAGTCCAATCAAACATTCATGCTGTGGGTGTACTGCTTTGTACCTTTTTCTTGAGATCGTCCCTTGCGGTAGGAATTTCAGAAGGTAACTCAGCTAATTGTTACTTAAAAGTCTACCCAGGATCATACATGAACTAAGAGTGATAAAGGAAGGACACTGAATGTAACAATTCTCTATCTTTTTAAAAAACATGACCACATTACAGAAAATTTAGGCAACAGAAGAAGACATACAGCCTAAGACAACCACTGTTAGTGTTTTGATATTTTTCCAGCCTGTATTTTTAAGTTTTATTGCACACACACATGCACAATTGTTCACTTAAACTATGTTAATTTCACCTATAAATTGGTGAAGGTCAAGCCTGCTCTCAGTGAATTGCTTGTGAATTTCTACTAGATCCCTTATGTCCTAGTCAAGTTCTGACAAATAGAAAATAGTAAATAAATATTAGTCATTTTCCCTGATTATTATTCTAATTAAAAGTGGTTGTAAGATATTCCATTAAGTAGAAGTGGCATAATTTCTTTAGGTATTTCCCTCGCTGCTGGATGTTTAGATTACTCCTAACTTCTTTTAATCATAAACAATGCTATAACTTCATTACCTACATTTCTAAATTACAAATCTGTTGGTGAGCTCTCAGGCGAGTCTGTTAAAACATCTGAATATTGTAGCCCATGTTTCCTTTTAAACTATTAAACAGAAGAAACATGGAAATTCCTTTTCATTTGGGAGGGGGAAGAGAAGTTTCTCTAAAAAGAGGAATATCCAGGATCAGACATGATTTACTCTGTATTCTCCAATTCAATCTGGAAGGAAAATGCTATTTATATTCATATATATATAGATATATAGATAAAGAGAGAGAGAGAAATCTGCTCTTCAGCTGGCCAGGTCTCTGAACTGCCTTCTGCTCTTGACTCCGGAGATAAAATGCTCCTGACTGCTTCTCCTTTTCCACTAACTACTTAGTCCATAAGTCTTCTGCTGCCTGGTTTCTGCCTCTACCAGCCACCGAAGGAACTCTTCTCAAGATCACATAGTACCACTCCTTTTTAAAACTTGTCCTTCCTTCAGCTTCCATGACCATGTTCTCTTGAGCCCCCTGTCCCCTTCCTCGGGGTGGGGGGCTCCTCAGCCTGCCCTTCTCAGTGCAGGGCTGGAAGGAGCTGTGATGGTCCTTGACATTCTTCAGCACATACTCTCTCCTTGAAACATTGCGCTATCTCAAGACTGGAGTCTAATTCCAGTATTTTCAGTTACTATACCCTTCTCCCCTCCCAAGTGCTATGGGCACCTCCAACTAAGCGAGTGCAAAACTGAACCGGTCATCTTTGCTGTAGTCACTGGCAACCTCCGTGGCATGAGCTGTGTCTTCCAAAGGTGGCGGCAATGACCTCCCCATCCCACCAGCTCTTCCGCAGTCAGACCCATGGAGAGCAGGAACCCAGCGGGAAGCGGCGCTGTTTGACTTTTGAGGCTTGGTCACGGAGGCCGTGCAGCTCTTGCTGGTTCTGCTGGCACTCCCCCGCACCCAGCAGCGTTCTCTCTGAAAACTCATGAGTTATGCTGCAGGAAACCCAGCGAGCAAGCACGGCCCGGCAAGCATGCACCTTGGCTACTGGCTCCGGCAGCGCCCGGCTTCTTAGCGAAGCAATCCCGCACGTCCGAGGGCAAAGATTCTCCCCTCCGAGCCATTTCTCCACTAAGTCTTTACTGTGGCATATAAAGACTTATGCAAACAGGGACATAGATACCAACAGCTCCAGCCTTGAGATGACCCTGGCCCTCCCTTCAAGTATCTGCCTAAGAAAACTCAAAGCTGCCAAAAACATTTACCATTTGTTCCAACACCTTTAGATAGATTTTTGTCTCCCAGGCTCTGTGGAGGGTAGAGGCCTAACTTCCATTAAGCACCAGCTAACAACCCCAGAGGGGTGTCACACAAACCAATCCCTTCTCCCTCCAGCTTTTTGTCCTGTTTCACTTCCTGACTTGGAGCCTCCCCCACGGGCTCCCTGTTCTGTCATTCTCCCTGCAAAACTTCAGTCCCCTCCAAACAAATCAAAGTTGAGTTCATGTCATGTTGGACTCTCTTCTCTGCTACAATAGTATACACTGCTGATTAAAACCTGTCCTGAGCACCCAACCTGGTGTGGGGCATTGTTTATCTCAGACACACACGTAAGTGGAGAAGCTACCAATGATCCCAGTCCTCAGGCCCCTGGGATACAGGCAGTCGTTTGAACCTTCCCAGCTGAGGACCTAGACATCACCGCCCTTCCCTGTCCATACTGATTCTGCGCAGATTCCATAGTGACATGGTCATCGTTTAATGCTGCACAGTCTGGGATGATTTGTTACGCAGCAGTATGGACCTGCTACAGCCAGCAAACCCACCAGCTCTGCCTGGCTACCCCTGTTGCCCGCGGCAGAGGTCTTGGCATATGCATTCGCAAGCTGGGGCAGAAGCTAGGGAAGCAGCAGTCATCCACACTGGCTCTGCTCCCGTGCTCTCCCTCCTCTAATCCATTCTGTCTATTACTGAATTAATCTTTTTAAACCGCAGGCCTAACCACGTCATTCCCCTGTTACGAAGCCTTTAAAACATGTCCAATGTCTACAGAGCAAAGTCCAAACTCTTCAGCGTGGCATGCTAAGTCCTCTAAAATGTGGCCTAAATTTATGCTCCCTGCCTTATCACCCATTTTGCACTGCCCATTTCAATCCAACTGGATTAGTCACTCTTGTCCAGAGATGTCCAGAATTCTTCTACGGCTTTGCCTCAAAGGCCTCTTCTCATCGCCAGGACGATACCCGTGCGCTTCCTTACTGTGTGGCTCGGCCTCAGCAAACAGACTCAGCCCTTCGTCACCTTCACTCTGGTGTGTCCACCTTTCATCTTGCATGGGTATTTGGTTTGGCATCTTTTCTCCTCCGTTCTACTGCCAACTTAATTAATAACGTGTATCCTGTCTTGGATATTTCTCTATCTCCATTTCCTAAAACGCTGCCTTGCACATAAAGGGCGTTCGGTATTTCAGTCGTTGCTGGGAGTCTATCAGAAACACAGCTTCACTGGAGGGGGGAAAACAGTGTAATCATCTGCCTGGAAATTCATTCACCTTAACAGTTAAAAAAACACAAATTCAAGGCCCTCGGAAGGTTCACATCTGGTTTGTCCTTCGGAAGTTCTGGGAAGGCAGCACTCCCTAACTTGAGGGGGGAAAAAAAGCTCTGAGTGCAGTTTTAATTCTGGGTGCTTTGAGAAGAGGTCTGTAAAGGAACATACTCTTGCTAGCGCTGTGTGGTAATGCAGTTGGTTTAAAATGCATAAGTTATGAACCCATTTCTGTGGATATGTATTGTTGGGACAGGCCAAGTTATTCTGATTGAATAACTGATTGAATAACATGGAGTCCGTATTATAGACGGGAGGCATCTCATTCCAGGCCCTGCTGGAATGCACTGGCATTTGAAAATGAAATGATGGACAGGTGCAGCTCACTGTATAATAACAAGGCCGTTTGCCATGTCAATCGAGATGCCTTCAGAAAGGCCTAATTTAGGAGGGGAAGCCAGTTGCTAATTTCTTTCACCTGTGCAACTCTGGCCAGCTCTTTCCAGCACTCAGTGACCTATGTGTGTCTGCCTCTTGCAAAAAAAGCTGGAAGTTTTCAGGTTTCAGATTCAAGTGTTTTCTTCATGGGTGCTGCTCGATTAGCATTCAGACACGACCTCAATATGTAAGAAACTCATCTCTCTTCACCTAAGAACCCCCCTTTTTTTTGTTGTTCATTCTGTGTGGTAGCTGGTATCGGAGGTAACCCACATATTGCATGAAGATAAACAATTTCACCAAACTTAGCAAAAACTCTAACACTAACTTCACAGCTATAAGACAGCCCTGATACTCCTGGGCATTCTCCTTGTTCTTGGGTATTCTGGTTAAATTCCTTTTAGAGATCGCAGTTGTACAATTCTGTTGCCTCCTCTGGCCCCAAGTCTCCTAAAACCACCTCACAGCGACACCGTGACACATGAGACAGCCAACGTCTCCAAGAAAATCAAACCCCTAATTCTATTCAAAAACCCAATCCTTGAGGATCAATTTCTCTTTTGCTGGTTGCTCTCCCCATGTCCTCCTGCTCCTTTAAGGAGGCTGAAAACAACCTTCCCCGGAATTTGCAGAAATATATTTTTAAATGAAATTTTATTTTGGTCTCACCATGCAGGAAGCTATTACCCATCCGTTATCTTTATGTGCGTGATTAGGAATAATAGCTGATTTGTGAAGTTATCTATTACGGGAAATAATCAAGATTAATGAGCCCTGTGGCACTCGCTGAATGCCTTGGGAGATTTACTGCTCAGGCTGTGCATTTCTCTTGTTGTGTTGTTGGTGCTGTCAGGGAGGGTTTTCTTTTTTCTTTTTTTTTTTTTTTAAACAAATACAAATGGAGACATGGATTAATTGTGCAGAGGAAAAGAGCTCTTCCAGTGTTATCAAATACTGGGGAAGGCTTGGTCCCATCTCTCCCAATGACATGGTTTTATTTTATTTAATGACGTTAGAGTTCTATCCCCATCAAGCTTTAGACCCAGGTAGGGAATGTTTAGCTCTCATGGCTCATGGGCTGTCCACCTGGGAGTCCTGTCTCCAAGTGGACACTGACACTAGCTGGAGAGAAAACTACGGTCACCCCTGCTGACCGTGTGAAGGGAGTTTCAATCACTGACTCAACCAGGGAGGGGCCATGTCCCCCCCCCCCCCCGTGGCACGGTCCCCTAGCTCCGGGTCTACCATCGATGGCAAACCCAATGTCGCAGTGCAGATGTACCTTTGTTCCGAATGCCTGATTCACTCCTGACCGTTCTGTGTCCTGGGCATCTCTGGAAATGGAGCAGTGAACCTGGATTCAAACGCAACTCCAGCAGGACTGCCGCTATACCGAACCAACTGTGTAGTTAACGTAAAATTGCAAAGACTGTTCTGGACACAACACAGACGGGAGGTAGAAACAAAAAGCTCCAGTGATCAGCTCCCGGTTAGGAGAAGCAGAAGAAGGTGTCAAGTAAAGGCAAAGGTGTCTTGGCCTGCCTGCGTATGCATGGCTCTCAGCACTGTGCACCTCCACCACGTATGAGGTCTCTGAGCCTCCAGGGCCCATCTGTAAACTGTGGAGATAACAGCACTGGTAGGACAAGGTTGCTGGGATGGCTCCAGTGCGTTAATACAGGTACCCGTACTCAGGAGAACTTCATAAATGTTAGCTATGGTTATTGCTTTAAATAAGTTTGTCTGTCAAAATGTCCTTGTTAACCTAACCCTGGGCCCTGCGTTCGTGGTGTTCTAGAATACTGGTTCAAATCTGCAAGCACCCAGTTTTGTTTTGTTTTCCAATGGACAGGAAAAGGGTAAAAAGGAATGAATCCCAAATAGGGGGTAAAAGGTCTAGCTTCTGGACCCAGCTCTGTCACTAACTAGCAGTGTGACATTGGTCAAGGCACTTCCTATCTTTGGGTCTAGTGTTCCAGTCTATCAAGGACAGAGTAGGGAAATGATCTCCAGTATCTTCCGTGATGGTGTCACATAAACCTACAGGTTGTATTCGCTCTTCGTGTCAGGGGGAGGAACAGCAGCCAGAGTGAACGCAAAATCAGCGTAACACACCTGAAACTTTATGTGAATGGAAGACAACCCTATCGATGCTGTATCTGAATATTTAGAAGATCGCTTCCCGTACCAACTAATAAAGCCACAGCGTGTTTACCTGCAGACGTTTTAGTAAGTCAGAGCCTCCTAAAAACTTACTTTGCAAAATACAGGAATAGCAAAGCCTCCCAATAGGATACTTTTAATGTGCTTGAGCTTGCATTTCCGTAATGATATTAAAAGGGCCACTGGGTTTATTTAAAAGCATATATACTGATGACCTTAGCACTTACACGATAATGGCCTTTTTGTTGAAGGGGTTTATAATCTAGACCATAATTTTCACATTCTCTTGGCAGAACCTGGAATATTGTTTTTTTTTTTTTTCTTTTATGTTTTTCCCACGGACTTGTTAATTACCACGTAGAGCCTGAGCTTTCAACACCAATAGAAAATCGGCTGGTTTTTTCAGCAACATATTTATTTTCAATTTAAAAGCTGAAATTGCTGCTTGTGGATTACACCACTTATAAATTCAAGAGTACGATTTCTTCATTTCTGTCTCCCAACCCTACCCTTGAGGATGTCTGCTAATGTACTACCTTCTTAAAGCCCTAATCAAATTCCAAGATATCATCAACCTTTCCAAATGATGCTCACCTCCCCCTTCACAGAGCCTCCCCCAAACCTTCACACGTCGAGTGTAGAATTCCGCACAGCACGCTTACTGTGTGCTGCTGTGTTCTGTCTTTCAGCCCAGTGAGACTAAGCACAGGGACCATTTCTGGCCTGTATTTACCCAGATACAGTCAACCTTGTGACTGTGTATTGCTCTATCTGTCCAACTAGATTAAAAAATATATATATACAAGGACTAGGTTTCCATTACTGTTTGCTTCCATGGTTCCCGACAAATGCCATCCTTCAAGCTGTCGCTCTAAGTTGTAGAATTACGTGTTTTCACGTGTGGAGGTTATCCCCAGCCAGAGAAGAAGAAAGTGGATTCTTCTGGAGGGAAATGAATTATCCAATGGTAGTTTTGTTTCGTTTTGCTCTTATTTGCTGAAATGTTATTTGCTCAGACCACAGATCATCAGCACGGACTGCATCAGTCAGTGGGCTGGTGACTGCTCTGAAGCCCTGACTGTGGCGTGCGGCTCCCTGGACCGAGAGAACGGTAAATAAAGCATAAAACAGCCCATATTTTGGTGGTGGCGATTGGCGGCAACTGGCAACGGGAAGCATGAAGACAAGGCTACCACTCGCCAGGCTCTGTTGCAAAGCCCTCTCCGTCCCTTCTCTACTTTCCTCTTCCTTACCACCCAACGGGAAAAGCATTACTCACCACCACCCCCCACCTTTAAAGACAAAGCCACCGAGGTATAGAGAAGCTGAGCGGCTTCCCCGAGTGAGTGTTGGAACCAAGACTCCCAATTCGGGCTGAGCACAGAGTCCTTGCTCTGAACCACTCAACTCTGCTGGAAGGCTCAGTGAGAGATGCATTTCTCACTCACTGTAGGAAAAGAGGAATGGGAAACATGGAAAAGACAAAAAAAAAAAAAAAAAAAAAAAAAAAAAGCAGAGGGTTGAGCTGAGGTTTTAGAGGGAGGAGGCGTGACACGCCGCCTGGTAAAAGCTTTCAGGGAGAGCCCAAGGAGCTCTCCTCCATCCACCGGCTGGCTGTTGGGCTCATGTCGACGACGGAATCGAATACATAGCACGGTCCCCAGACTGCCCTAAGCACCAGTCCCCACGGGCTTCTCCACCTCTCCGTTATTTACATTCAATTACATTTAAGTTCAAGAGCTCCTATAAGCCACTCACAGACCAGCCAAGGAACTGAAGTACACGTTTGCTTCCTATTATTAGGAACCTGCCAGTTGGCAGAGCCCCCAATAACGGGCATCTGTCAAAATGATAAGAGTGCTCGTTTTTATTCCCCCAACAGAGGTGTCAGCTGTCAACAGATGGCTGGGCTATGAACAGAAGGGTCAGGGTGGCCTCTGACCTCGCTGCCAGTCAGGAGAGAAAAAGAAAGCACGGCCGAAGGACATGATACGTATCGGGACGGGACCTGGGTTTAGGATCCTTCCTCACAGGTGACAGTTTCTGTGAATGGAGAACAGGAACATTTCTTTCTGGAATAAACAGAACTCTTGATCTGGCATCTATCTGCAGACGTTAATCTAAAGTGACCCTCATCCCACTCTAAGTATTAGGACACCGGTGATTTCCTAAGGGCTGGGTCTTACATTCAAAGGGGCTATCTGAAGGACGGCCAAGCTCTGGGGTGTTTGCCTGGAGGTCTGGCTTTCTTTGCCAGCTCCAGTAAGTACCTCAGAGCACCAGGCTGTTTCTCCCATGGGTAGAATGCGTTTTGCACCATGGCCAACCAAACCTCAAGCCACGGGATTAGCTGTAAACTACCACATGCTTCATGCTTCATGCCAAGAGTAGAAAGAATTTAGGTTTCCATTTACATTTGGAAATGTGAAATACTGGTCATGCAGCTGTTTTCAGGAAATCACAGCATTTTACAGGTAGAAGGGACCTCGGAGCTTATTTAAGTAACCCCTTCCTTTTACAGATGAGAACAGAGAAAGTCAGGTGAGAGGAGTGAATTCACACGCAGTTCCACAGCTGCTCACAGCAAAGCCAAGTCTGGAACCCAAGTTCTAGGATTCCCAGGCCGCCATGCTTTCCACCTTGCAGGGAAACCTAGCACACGGCCCTGCATGGAACAGCCACCGGTACTTGTTGCTCAGTAAACAGCTAGGTGATCTGGAAGTCTAGGAAACCTGGAGGGAAGAGAGTTTGGAGAGAGGTGTCGCCACCTGGGCCAGGTCACGGGACCCGTCTGCCATTATTTCAGTAGGAGATATGAGCTCGCCTGTTGCCTGCAGCTGGACAGATTTTATTAAGGGTGCTCTCCTGGAAAGAGCTGCAGGCTGTTGGGGGGTGCATTTTGGGGAGTAATTAGAGTTCTGAACTCAGAGCACTTGCGCGGGGGGAGGAGTGGGTAAGGGAGCAGGGAGGGCTGGAGTCCAAAAATTATTTAACCTCCCTTACTCCTCTCACCTCCACAGAACCCTGGCTCCAACCAGAAGCGAGGAATGTGGAGTCCCATCCCCAGTCCAGTAGAATATTTACCATTCTCTGATACACTGGCCAAAGTTGCAAGAAAATTCCAAAGTTCCAGGGAAAGAAAAGTAGGCCCGGATGGTGCAATATTGACCTCGGTGAGAAAAAAATGTGTGAGTGACAAGTTATGGAAGAAAGCCTCAATATAATGTGGAAACTGGAGTCCCGGGACAATGCATCCATTAAATGACCAATACACCCTGAAAGTCGTTCTTTCCCAAGAAAGGATATCAAGAATTCCCAGGTCATACATACTAGAAACCCTGTAGCAATGCTTACTTACAAGAGTGGGCAAGAGACTGTGTCACGTACTTCAGAGAAAAATGAACTTATCAAAACACACTAGTCCAACCTGCTTCCTGCTTCTACGCGGATCCCTCACGAGCATCTTGACGTGAGGGTTCCAACGTGTCTGGCTGGTGGATTATCTCCCTCTCTCTTTTTCCTATCTTAGCCCTTCAAGGTTCCGGCTGGAATCTAAATCTGGCATTTGTCACAGCGACAAACAAGGAAGCAGGCTTCTGATGTAGGGTCCTTCCTGGGAACACATTCTATCATGAGTGCCACGCTCTTGTCCTAGCATTCGTTAGCCAGTTTTTTATTAAACTCGAATTATCCCAGGTATGACTTAGTTTGAGGTCAATCCAAACAGTGAACTTGAATTTTCAAGAGATGCTCTTTCAATTACAGTGCTGAGATTGAGACATTCGCCCTCAAGATTTCTTCCCTCTTTCCTGGTCTTTTTGCCAACCTAGTAAACAGGACATCACCTGGTAAAGCTAGCTTCTTCAAACCACCTTACTCTCTAACTGATGCTGTTAACATGACACAAGACCCAGCTACATGAAAAACCTTACCTGTAACAAGCAAAGGTAGGTTAGTAACTCCTCACTTTACTACAGACTTTATGACAAGTTTGAGGTGGCCCTCTTCTCCAAAATAAGCACTTTTTCAAAAAGATTTTATTTACTTTATTTGACAGAGATCACAAGTAGGCAGAGAGGCAGGCAGAGAGAGGGGGGGAAGCAGGCTCCCCGCTGAGCAGAGAGTCCAATGCACAGCTCGATCCCAGGACCCTGAGATCATGACCTGAGCCAAAGGCAGAGGCTTAACCCATGGAGCCACCCAGGTGCCCCAATCAGCACCTTTTAAAGAATGATTTTTGCACATTTCTACAAAATAGATGCTCAAGCAACATTTCAGAAATTCAACACCAATTTTTTCAAATACCAAACTAACTCCTCTAATACAGCCAGCTTAGAAACAGAAAACAGAAGCATGGAGTCCTCTAGGAAGAGACAGCTGGCTAGACTTAGTTCGAATGACAGCAGACAGGGGTCAAACCACAGTACATAGGATTTCCTTTCCATTAAGTGACTATAAGGACTCTGATTCAAATTAAATGCTGTCCCAACAAAGCCACACCATTCTCTTCTACACCCAGGACAGCACCTTCCTCTCCTTACCATGTAAGTTTCTTTTTTTAATCACTTTTTAAAAAGTATTTTATTTACTTATTTGACACACACACACACACACACACACACACACACACACACACACACAGCAAGCACAAGCAGGGAGAGTGGAAGAGTTCGAAGCAGGCTCTCCACTCAGCAGGGAGCCCGATGTGGGACTCGATCCCAGGACCCTGGGACTATGACCTGAGCCAAAGGCAGATGCCCAACCCACTGAGCTACCCAGATGCCCTTTACCACCTAAGTTTTAAACAAAGCGCATGGTGAGGTTCTCTGCACAGTACACAGTGAAAAGGTCCCCAGTATGTGACCCAGTGCCCTGCATTCATCATACGCACACAAAATGAGTGTTCGAGAGGAAGGCAAAGATGGACACATACAGAAACCTCCCAGTCTAACACCGGCACTGCCTGAAATTTACGAGGTCATACACTTCTCTAGATGTCCCCTGTAGGCCAGGAATCCACCTTCTGGGTGATCCTGGGTAAACTTCAAACTCTACGCTCCTTGTCTGGTAGAGGAATAGAATAGCCCCACCCCAGTAAACACATGTCATCATTCACACATTCATTCCATGAATGTGTACTAAGCGATCACGATGGGGTAGGCACTGGGCTCTTGCCCAGAAATAATTCATTGAAGATGGTAAAGACTTGTAAGTAGACACATTTATTTAAACAAAGATAGAAAAAAGCAAAGGGAAACATTGAAGGGGTCTCTACTTAGAGCTTTTACACATTACTCAATTCTTATAATGAGTCAGTATTATTTCCATTTTTTAGGTGAAAAAATTAAAATCTGTGAAAAGTGAAAGGACTTGCTTAAGGTGACCGTGGCGTAGCCAGCATCTGGACTATTGCCCGCCCAGGGCAAAACTCTTTCCATTCTGTTCTTAGCGCTCACCACCACGGAGAAAATGTTTACAAACCAGGGAGCAAATGACTTTGAGCCTCTTGATTATCCAGCCAGGTTCATTTTTGTTTTAGTGTTCTGAGTCCTACAAATGGCTAGCAAACAGACAGATCCCAAAGTCGTAGTTTTTACTACTAAATGGTATTGCTGTTTGCACTGTACTGGGGTAATTCTGATCACACACAACGATACAGCCAGGTGGCAGGAAAAGCCAACCCAGGAGATAAGGCTGAGTGACAGCTCCTCTTTCTATTTTGAATAGCTAAATTCCACTGATCTGCATTTTCCCTGTATTTTTGTTAAGGTAATAGCTGTACATCAACCCAAAAGCTACATATATGCTAAAACCAAGGTCTTGCTGATAAAAGTATGAAGAAATTACAGAACAAGAAATGCTTTAGGTCATAGGACTTTATTTCCAGTAGATCCTAAAAACAAACAAACAAAAACCAAAAAAACCCCCACAACTTATGAAATTTACATGTTTTTTTCTGATGTGCTCCCCTCCGCCACCCCCCACCCCGGGCCCTTGGAACAAATTTTAAAATGTTTTCATTTTTACTTCAAGGCCAATAAATTCGAGAGGATCCTTAAAGTCGCAGAGAGGGTAAGGAGGTAAAAAAATTAAAAAATTATAAAAGGCAGGGTAGTTTTATACATTCAGGGCGTGAAGGATAGTCAGCGCCATAACACCTTAGCGGTCCTCGTGGAATACAAACAGCCCCTGAAAAGAGGCGGTGATCTGCTCAAGGGAATTCATCTATTGTAAAATAAATCTTTTGGTCCAAAAGTGTTTGCTTACTTAATTCTTTAATCATATCACATTTCTACCAAAGATGGGAGGAGCAGGAGTCCCTGAAGGAAAGAAACGGACATGCCCAAGAGCACCATCACGCCCGGATCATGCCTGCTGTGCAGCCACAGCTCTAGAACCTTCCCCCACATAGGTCAAGAGCACAGCCAGGGGAAGGGAAGACGGAACTGCTGTCTTGGGTTCTTCTCCGTAATTTCCACAGGCAGTGCCTGAAGAGACAGAGCCATCCACACTTCTGTGATCTGATACAATCATGCCTTCATCAAGCTTTTAGTGGGTGTTATATTTCTACCTAGCCTTTCGAGGAGTACGTTTGCAGGGGGTATAGACAGATCATGAAAGATGGGAGGAATCTGAGAGAATAAAGCTGCCAGCCGTACGCATCGGTTCCACACTAAAGTGAAGACAGTGAAAGATACATTCAGGAAACCTCTCCCTGCCAGGACTCGGGACCAGATTATTCTCTGTACATCTGCATGTTTAATGTGGGCAGAACTTGTTCAACCCCAGAAAAGCCAGGATTTCATTCCCATTGCACTCGTTTTCTCTGAGCAAAGCATACATTTATGAAAGGTGAAATTTGTAGCACCCACGAGAGAAATGTTGCTGAACTCTTGTTTCCCATTGCGTACATTCCCCACAAACATTCCCCTTGTGTTACTTTTAGGGTAACACAAGAAAGCACAATTACAGAGGAACTGGAAGGGGAAATTAGAAGAAAATTTAGGCCAAGTGCCTTCAAGAAACCCTCGATTCCTCTATCAGCCTGTGGACTGTCCTCCAGAGGAATGCATCCAAACCTTAAATGGACGTAACATAAAGTCTTGTAAACAATGACCTTGAACTAGCAGAAAATGGTCTGCTCTAGTCTACCGATGCAGGCCGCTTCCCAACCCTCATTTGAAACTTTCATTCCCCACAGAATACTTCTCTCGAGGACTATTTTGGGCTTTAGTTGCAAAGCTCATAACTTTTTTTTTTTTTTTTTAAGCATTATTTATGTCTACATCCTGATGTAACAGTTTGAAAATCGGACTCCTACAAATTTTGCTGCTACTCACATAATTTCTAGGGGAACCAGAATCCATAAAAGTGAAATTAATTTTATGTTTATGTGTACTGTATGGTTAAGATTATGGGTGAGTCATTCATAATTCATCTGTCGAAAGGTTCACCCTGTACTTCAATATATCTCAGAGGACAGCAGCCTATTTAACACGTTCAGCAATAAATAACTACCTTTGGAAATAATGAATTTCCAGTCTCCACTTTACGTTTTACTAATAGAACCAACAACACATTTTTACAGGGCTCAGAAGACTTGCATCCTTTTCCAGGAGACAGAAGAATATGTATACAAGACTGCTTATTTGGAAGACAGAAGTTTCTAATGCCAAGAAGATGACCTAATTACTTTTGACATTTTGCTCAAATTTATGGTGTCAAGTCTCTAGTTATGAAAGCACTACAGAACACCTTAAAAGCCGGACTAATCAGGACTAACCCACTAGGAATTATTCAGGATTTTTCCCAGTGTAGTATTCCCTACTTCACCTGAATTTGCCTTTAAGGAAGGGAAAAAAAAAAAAAAGAAAGAAAGAAAGAAAACATGAGTGATTAAAATCATGGTAAAAACTACCATCAGAATAAAAGAAGCCCATCAGCCAGTTACCCTGTGATGGGCACGAAGGAGGGCCCGTGACGGAATGAGCACGGGTGGCGTATACAACGGATGAGTCACTGAATTCTACCCCTGAAACTAACTAAACTCTATGTTAATTAAATTGAATTGAGATAAAATAAAAGAAGCAAACGAGAGGCCTCCTGTTCTGGCATGTTGTGGCTTTGGCAAATATTCCTTCCATCTTCTCACACACTGTTCCTACAACCACTCTGCACACTGAAAATCTGGTATTTACAATGATGACCCTGGACACTGTATGAACCACAGTCCCCACGGAGACTTTCGCTTGTCCCAGAGTTAATGGTCTTTAAAACTGCAAAGAACTCAGGATATTGCCACTTTTTAGGTGAGGGAAGTGGAGGTCCAGAAAAATAAAGTCATTTGCCTAAGGTCACCGAGCATTAAGTGACAAAGCAAGAATTCTGAGCCAGATCTTATCTCCAAGCCCAGCAGTGCTCTCACACCTTTCTCCTTTACTCTAACCTGTTTCCTGCAAGCTACCCGCTATCAAGGATAACCCAGTTAAATTTGCAAGGCAAGCTACCCATTCCCTCCCCCACAGATCCCCCTCCCCCTGGCCAATCCCCTTTAAGCCTGAAATTCTGCTATTGACGACCAATGCCTTGATTTTTGGAGCTCAAACCAGGTAATTTAAATTTTCCTCAGGCTTAGGAAGCTGCAAACTGGTAATGCCCACAATCCAGGCAATGCCAGTTGTCTCATCAATTTCCCTTTAATGAACGCACAGCATCTTAGAATACAGCACGAGAGGCTCAAGGGACCACTGAGGCTAGAAACGCGGGGTGCTCGGGGTTACACTGCGAACTCAAACTTCCCTTGTTATCAGCCACTACTTAACTTAATTCTGGATTGTAAAACATCCTGAGAAGGCTCACATAAGAAACATCCAGGCAGGGAAAGGCAGCCGTGGATCTAGATCTGTCCGTGGATATTAAAACAAGCACGCACACTGAAAGCCCTCAGGCCACGCTCAGCCAGCTCTGGCTGGGTCATGTAGCAAGCCCAGCTCCTTGCAATGCAGAAGCAACCTCACAGCGGCTGCCTTGTCCTTACGCTGGCTGAAGGACAGTCCCCTTGTGCCTGTTGCTAAATCTAGTCGCCCTGACCATCACTTAGGATTCTGAGATGAAGGCCCTATTACTTCTAGCATCCTTCCTCCATCAGGAGTCAGGCGCTAAGTTTTAGTTCAGTGAGGCCTGCGTGCACCTGGCAACATTGTTAACAAGCTTCCTCCATCTAGGAGGATAAATATTCCATTTCCTTTTTAAAAAACTGAAAGAACTACTTTCTTATGTCTACCAGTAACCTAACTGGACTTTAAAATTAAAAACAACAACAACAACAACAAAACAAACCCGAGAAATCATGAATTTTATTTCTGAATAACTCAAGATTAAAAAAATAAACAAACCCTTACTGTTCGGAAATAATCAGTGTTTTTTCATACTAAAAAAAAATGATGCATCATTTTTAAGAAGCTTTTAGCAAAACAGGAAGAAAAAGCAAAGTTATCTTGATTTGGTCATTTGGAGACTGTGAACGTTAGCAGTAAATTAAAGACTGCAGTTAGTTGAGATGTTGCTCTAATACTAGTCTTTTTTTCTTGCCTAAAATGTTTCTAACCATTATGTCATAGTGTCTGGTTGCCTGGCTCCGTGAAGACCACCACTCTTGGCTCCTAAGAATTCTTAGAGCTTCTCACTCCCCATTTCATCCTTGCAGATGGATCAATGTCAAGGGCTCGGCTGCATGTTATTTTATTCCCCCAAGACAGGGCTCTAGGAAATGCTAATCCAAACGGAAACAAAGGAGAGAACATACATTTTGCTTTTTAAACCCTGGACACCTGAATTCATGTAGTCTATTTATTTTAAAGGGAGCAAACTCCCTTTAAATGCATGGGTGAGTCTAGGTTTCTGGAGTAAAACCCCTTCCAGGGGTGTCTGGGTGGCTCAGTGGGTTTAAAGCCTCCGCCTTCAGCTCGGGTCATGATCTCAGGGTCTTGGGATCGAGCCCCGCATCGGGCTCTCTGCTCAGCGGGGAGCCTGCTTCCTCCTCTCTCTCTCTCTCTCTGCCTGCCTCTCTGTTTATTTGTGATGTCTGTGTGTCAAGTAAATAAATAAAGTCTTTAAAAAAACAAAGCAAACCCTTCCAGAGGCTCGTGTTGCAGGTCACGTGACAGTGTCCCACAGACTTCCCTGAGCACATCTGTCAGGTGTCCACACGCTGGGGCCCCACACATTGACTGAATCTGTGGTTCTTCCTAAGGTGGTGTGTCACGCACGGTCATCATTTTATTGGGCAATTTTCACGCTAACCTCCAGTCTTTTCTTTTTAAAATTCGTATGTGTGCATGATGAGCCAGGGGGATGCTGGGAGTGGGCACCGAGCAAGCACTATGTTTCTCTCTATAAAATATAAACATGTCTTCGGACGACTTACGAACGAATGCCCCTTACACATGAAGAGCCAGGGGGCGGGGCTCGTCCACGTCTCTGCCACCCAGAAGCAGTCGCAGAGGAAGAAGGGGACAATCACATGGTCCTCGGCAAAGGGAAAGATCATTCCTGAAAGATGACGTGGGCCTCAAGATGGAGACAGAGGAACACCCTTCCATCCTGGCAGAGCGTACTAGAAGAGTATCATCGAAAACATCTTTCAGGCACTCTTGGGTGGCTCAGGGGCTTAAGGGATTAACGCCTGATTTCAGCTCGGGCCATGGGTCATGATCTCAGGGTCCTGGGATCCAGCCCCGCCTAGCCTGGGCACTGGGTGGAGTCCGCTTGGGAGTCTCTCTCTCCCTCTGCCCCTTTCCCGCCCTCTCTCTACCTAAAAACAAAACTAAACAAAACAAAAACAAAATAGAATCTTTCCATTTCCTTCGGGGTCAAGGAGGTATTTTTGGGAACCTACACGTAAACCACTTTAATGAGAAAATAAATTCCAAAATTCAAATATTGACTTCAAGTGAGCTCTCAACTAATCTGCCACTTAGAGGCCATGCAGGGTTTTGCTCTGGAGAACTGAACACAGTAACAACCCACCGATCCCATGTCTGGGCAAGGCAGCCAGGGAGTGAGTACTCGCTAAAGAAATGGTTCTCCCAGGCAGAGGTTCAAATAGAACTTTGCCCGTATGATCATTCAGATGTGTAATGCATGATTTATACCTTCTGTGGCATTCAGAACCGCCACTGTTCTCTCCACTGCATTAGATATATTTCTGTACCACACACTTTATCTCTGCTTACACAAATGTTGCCAACAACACTGGCTCACAGAGTGACCACAGGGAAATGAAGGGCGTCTTTTAGTCCGTTTCAAAGAAGAGCAGGTAATTCATTTCACACTGAATATTAATTAGGGAAACCAAGAACAGCAACCAGACATGGGCCCGAAATCTTTCTCTTTAATTCTAAGTGGCTTCTAAGGGAGTGCAAGGTGGTTTGAAAACAAAGGTATTCAATGATGAAATTTTACTTGAGATTAAGCAGACCTACTTTCCAAGAATGGAGAACTAGGCTAAAAGCCAAAATCACTAAGTAATTCCCAATCTTTGGCTGTTTTTTAAAAACTCCCTTGAACAGTAATACCCACTCCTTTTGAGCCCATTTTGAAAAAGTTTTAGACTCCTTGTCTAAAATTGTCGACAACAGTCGAACATTTGGTATCTGATGACTAAGAATATACAAAAGGATATAAGGCCACATTGAATTTATTAATACGTATTTTTTTTTTTACTGATCAAAACTACAACTAGATTGGACAAATGCTGTAATAGAGACATTTTCACATATACTTCATATGTGAGTCTACAACCAAAGCTTGATGTGTTCAAGGATTTCAGAACTTTTGGTAATAACTTCAGCCCCCTCAGGGGACTGGGACACAGAGGCTGGAGATAATTTCTCTAAAACAGCCTTTCAAATCCCAAGATGCCAAGTTCTAAGACTCTTATGATAATATTTTCACTTTCCTTACATCCAATTATATTGTGAAAATGTCTTTTGAATTATTTCAAAATGAATGGCCAAATAAGGACTGTAAAGAAATTCTGAACTAAATTCTAACTTTGCTTCACAGAACTACGTAAAATACAAAAGTACACCCGTGGGCTTCCATGGCCACGTGTAACCCTGTGACCCTCCCCTTCTCCGTCCCGCACCTAGGGGAGGTCTCCACAAGGTGGGTGTTAAGGAGAATTAGCAGGGCTCGAGGCCATTTTTAGGCCACGCTAACCCCTCACCAGTGAGCCACAGTGGACCCTAATATAAAAACCTCTCCACTTGAAACCACACGATCAGCACATCGTGTGTGTAGGCACAGTGCCTGATGCACAGAAGCTGTCCACAAATTTGGCTAGTCCTATAACTGCCCCAAGCTAGTAACTCACTAAACTTAGACACTGTTAAAAAACCAGAGGACAAGTCCTAAAAGGAGTTGTTTATGCTAAACCTGATTCACCAGACCGAGGCTTAACTTAGTTTTGACTCTCCCAGAAATGGTATCTTAAACCAGTCTGTGAGGAACTGCCTGATCAGCAAAAATGAGGTCATCTGCCTGATAAACCCCTGCCGCCTCCTAAAGGAAAGTGAATTTGCCAGAGCCAACCTACTTTTTTATGTAGTGTAATGTCCTTGCTCCTACTCCCTTCTGCCTATAAGTCTTTCATTCTGTACAGCTCTGTGGAGCTCCTTTCTCTTTGCTAGATTAGATGCTGCCCAATTCATGAATATTTGAATAAAGCCAGGAAGATCTTAAAAATTTACGCAGTTGAATTGTGCTTTTATCAATATATACTAAACGCTAGGAAACGTCCCATAACTGATATATGCTGCAGACATTCCTACAAGTTCACTGCACTATTTCAGATCCGTGTTGCCTTCTCCCAAAAAAGCCTTTCTAGAGGAAAATGCTACAATACTGTGAGGACAAATGGTCAAAGCTTCAGAGATGGGTCCATCCACAGGGGGGGCAATCTGTAAGGCAAGTGGAGTGACACTGAGGGCAAACATTATACTCGTAACTTTTGAGATGTTCCAGTATTTTATGATTACAGTATTATGGCTAGGATTTGGTATAATTTAGTTTAAGTATGTTAATATTCATTAAAGAATTGTATTTATATAGTTTGTATAATATACATTTTGCGTAATACAGAATTTATATTTTGTATTATTATAGATTTATATAATACATTCTTACAAGAGTATATTTGTAAAATATGTATTAATTATGTTGCATTATATGAGTTAGTATAGCATTTTAATATAGTTATTCAAAATAAGCTCTTTTCAGTGTTTTCCTCTATTTAAAAATACATTTAATATTTCAGGGACATTTGCTTCCCCCTCCAGTTAATGTACCTCTGATTTATAATGAGAAAACAGAATTCACCTAAAAGGACATCACCAAATGAATATTTCAAAATGACAGTAATACTTATTCAGCCTACGTGTCTTTTTTTTTTTTTTTTTTTAAGTATAGTCGGCACAACACAATGTCACCTTAGTTTCGGGTACACAACATAGTGATTCCACAAGTTTATACTATTACGATTCCACAAGTTTATACTTATTATCCACAAGTTACGCTATGCTCACCACAGGTGTACTTATCATACACGGCAATTACAGTATCATCGAGAGTGTTCCTTACGCTGTGTCTGTCATCCCTGTGAATTACTCATTCCATCACTGGAAGTCCGTGTCTCCCACTCCCCTTCACACATTTTGCTCAAACCCCCAGAGGGTTTATCCTCTGGTAACCATCCTTTGTTCTCTGTATTCACAGATCTGATTGTGCCTTCTGTTTTTTCATTTGTTGTTTTTTTTAGATTTTACTTATGAATGAAATAATATGGTATCTCTCTTTCTCAGTCTGACCTATATCACTTAGCACAGTACTCTCCTGGTCCATCCATTTTGTCTCAAACTGCATGATCTCATCCCTTTTTATGGGTGTGTAATATTCTATTTTACATACATACACCCCCCACACATATCTTCCTTATCCACTCATCTACTGATGAACACTTAGGTTGTTTCCATATCTTGGCTACTGCAGAAAATGCTGCAATAAACACGGGGGTCCATGTATCTTCTCAAATTAGTGTTTTTGTTTTTCTTTGGGTAAACTGCACCATACAGTATTTCTATTTCTAATTTTTTTGAGGAACCTCCATACTGTTTCCCACATTGGCTGTACCAGTTTGCATTCCCGCCAACAGTGCACAAAGTCTCCTTTCTTAGCACATCCTCACCAACACTTGTTATTTCCTGTCTTTTTTATTTTGGCCATTCTAACTCAAAATATCTTCCAGACTTAATGGTTATATGTTGCTAACCTTATCTGGGTACAAAAGTACTCTTGGGTACCTGTCTGTGGCAGGGGCTGCCTCTTTATGGATGTTTGTTTTAAAATCCAGAGGGACAGAAGATCGAGCTCAGTAGAGGACATGGACATGGTTTTGCCCCAAGTCCCCGGTCTCCAGTGCCACCCAGAGCTGGAGAGGTCACCGCTCAGATGCGAGGCTGCAGGGCTTTGCAGCGGCTGATGGTTCTGCCCCAGCCCTCTGGGCTCAGCACAGACCTGAGCTGACACACAGAAAACACACGCCCAAGTCCTTAATGCCACTGACCGCGACTGTGGCACCGGAATCTTCCCCTCAAGGCAAAGAAACGTCTTGTCACAGGCTCTTATAAGGGGTCCTCTGAGTTCCCTGTAGATGCAGACACGGAGCACAACGTGCACAGCTTTCAAACCCGTGCCTCCGGGTCAAGTGCGCATTCAACAGGTGCTTTGATCCAGAAGGAAAATGGCCACAGAAGAAACCAACATTCCTGTTCTCCTTTGCTCCCATCGAGCCTCTCTTCTCTTTTACTTGGAAGCAGGTATTCCAGCTCTATGTGGGCTCCACCTCCGTGGAGTCAGAACAGCACACCGTGCGGGGCCATCGCCGAGCCCCGGCGGTCCCCATAAACCCCTCCGTCTACCCTGGGGTGGCACCGACCCAGCAGAACGACACTGGTGACACTTCTGTTCGCGCATGGTTTTCTCTGTACAGACGTCCGAATATTCTCCTGCTGTGACCCCACGGACGCTGGACAAAGTGCTGAGGTGACAGTATTTAGGGTATTAGGGCATGGAAACCAACCCTACACCCTTCCGTGTTCCCAGAGCCTCTGGGAAGCACCCCCATGTAATCACGGTCATTCTGAAGAAGGGTTAAGTCCGGCACAAGGAAGTCGAGAGAAACGTCCCTTAAGGCAGTGGTGGGAAGGAAGGAAAACTTCTGGATCTTCAGTTGGTTCCATTCTAACTGATCCTAAGAGTATAGGTCAAACCACCTCAGTAAAAACAGCCCCAAGGATCTGGGTTTCCACGTGAAAAATCTCTTGGGAGAAGAAGCCCATTATTTCAACTGAGATGTTATCATGGGTAGGAGACACATCGGGAATTGACTGGTTTTGTCATCTGTAAAATGCAAGTAATGAGCCAAGTTCGCAGCGCCAGGCTGAGGGACAGACCCACGGGAACCGGCTGGGTGCCTGGCAACCAAACTGGATGCCCTTCACAGCCTGGGGACAGGCCCGTCCCCAAAACCTGGGTAAAATCTGAGAAAATTCTTGATGGCTCAGATAAAGGGAAATCCTCATTTAAATTAAAGCAGAATGAGCTGCATAAATAAAAATTCAACGAGATTAAAGTAAATTTTCTGTTGTATTTACGTGGCTATGTGACATGACCAGATTTGCTCCTAACGGCCATATTTCTCAAGTCAGCCGCACGTCTTTCCTCACTTCTCACCCCCCAGCTAACCCCCTTCTGGCCTGTAACCTCACAATCGCTCTACCCAAGCTTTGCTCACTGAGGTTACCAAAAGTCTGCATGCTGAGTTCAAAACTGGCATTTTGAAAAGCGTCACTCTTATCTGACCACTCGGGTGACATCTGCCCCCTCCAGCTTCCTTTACACCACACCCCTGTGTTTTCTTCGCTGCTACCTGTCCCCTTCCTGTCTCCTTTACGTGCTCCTCTTCCGGGCCAAATTACTGGTCATCACAGAGGCCAGGGTGCAGATCTTCTCTCACTTTACACTTTACCCTGGCTGATTTCGCATTTGCAGGGGATTTTAGTAACTAAAGATCTTCCACCCCACTAAATGTAAACGAACCACAATGTTATACTGCCAGCCTGAAAATCTCTTTGAGGTCCAGTCCCACATACCCGACTGCCTACTTGATACTTCTTCTTGAATACTTCAAAAATCACCTCAAATATAGCAATCTTCCTTTGAAATGCAAGGGTGATAAGGCTGGTCCCCTCTTAAAACCCTGTGTTGGCTTCCCTTGCTCTCAGGATCAAGACAAAAATCTTCAACAAGCCTACAGAGCATGCACTGGGGCACCCCATTTCAGTCTGCTCCTCCTGCCCTCTGCATTGTGGTCTCATGAGACAGCATTTAGTTCCTGAAATTAAACACTCTTCCCCTACCTCAGGGCTTTGGCACACGCTGTTCCCTCTTAATTTCTCTTCCCTCACATTTTGCCTGCTGAACCCTCTGTATTCCAAGAAAGAGGTCATCACCATTTACCATCTGTTTCCAATAAGCCCTTTAATATTTTTTAATTTTTAAAAATTTTTAAAAGCTTTATTTGAGAGAATGGGCAAGAAAGAGAGGAGCACAAGTGGGGGAAAGAGGCAAAGGGAGAGGGCGATGAGCAGGGAGCCCAACACATGGCTCGATCCCAGGACCCTGGGATCATGACCTGAGCTGAAGACAGATGCTTAACTGACTGAGCTACCCAGGCACCCCAGCCTTTGAATTTTTAAAAAACTTTTTTGGAATAAATTTAATGAATAATTACAAAAGAATGAAGGGAGAGTGGAAAGAACTTTATCAGAAATGTTAGGAAGAATTTAGGGGCACCTGGGTGGCTCAGTCGGTTAAGCATCCAACTCTTGATTTTGGCTCAGGTTGTGATCCCACAGGTTGTGATCTCATTGGGTCATGAGATGGAGTCCCCAGTGGGACTCTGTGCTGGGCAAGGAGGCCACTTGAGATTCTCTCTCTCCCTCTGCCCCCCCCACTTTACCCCTCACGTGCTCTCTAGCTTGCTCTCTCAAATAAAAAATACCATTAAAAAAAAAGGGAGAGGTTAGTAAGAATTTACATGGCAAACCCAACATTGTATTCTCTATTTTCCTATGAAGGTCCAGACATCCTAACTGGGCAGCATCCTTTGAATCCAACTGGCTGTCCATCAGTAGTCTTGACTAAGCTGGGACACGCCCATCTCGCAAACACGGATCCCAGCTCCCAATACGCATCCCTAGTGAGTTCCGCTTTGTTACTACTTTGGGTTCTTCTTACAGTTGCTTCATCAAAACAAAGTATCTTTGAATAACCTGATGGCTCGTAATTCTGCTGACAAGAGCACAGTCATTTTCTTGGCTTAACCACACCATATTTTCCTTTTTAGATGTAGTCACGCTGCTACGAATGAGAAAGACGGTCTGAAGATCTTCCATTTCTACACCATGTATTCCTTCTAACTGCCTTTGTGTACCTACCACATGTGTCCACTCATCAAGCATACGAAGAAAATTTTTGGTGCATAAACATCCTCAAGGATGAAAGAATACGGTCACACCACCTTTCAGCAGAATGGGGCGGTCCAGGTTTTTTTTTTTTTTTGCAGAATTCATGATAAAGTATGTTCTATTGGATGAGTAAGTGGATAAGAAGACTGTATTTCCGTTTTGCCCTTTGAAATGCATCGTTGGCTCACTGGTTTCCTGAGTTGGGGAAAATTCACCTAGGATACCTTTGTCTGAAGAATCAGTCTTACATTTCACAATCAATTTCACCACTCAATTTCACGAGAGTCCAGAGAGCTTCTATAGGTCTTTCTGCATTTACCTTCTAATTCATGTAATAATCACAAGATGACTTCCTCCATCATTTTTCTTCACCATCTTTGGATTCTGAAAGCTCAATTATGTTCAGTTAAAGATTCTTTAGGGGCGCCTGGGTGGCTCAGTGGGTTAAGGTCTCTGCCTTCGGCACAGGTCATGATCCCATGGTCCTGGGATCGAGCCCCACATCGGGCTCTCTGCTCAGCAGGGAGCCTGCTTCCTCCTCTCTGCCTGCCTCTCTGCCTGCTTGTGATCTCTGTCAAATAAATAAATAAAGTCTTTAAAAAAAAATAGGTACAAAGATGGTGTCTCCAGACTTCTTTTATACCTTCTTGAAAGATGATGCAAGACTGCAGTAGTGCAGGAAGGAAACTCAAGGACGATATAATAATGAACATTTATTTCACCATTTCATCATCTGTAGAGATGATTCCATCATTCTCTGGATTTCCTACCATTTCAGTGTTTATTTTTTTAGCATGGTTGGAAATAATTGATGAGTAAGGATGCACTCAGCCTCAGATTGTTTCAAGATACAGGGAATAGAAGATCACTATGATCCTACAATCTATCTTGGATTTGCAGGAGTCCAGTGGAACCACAGAGTAATGCTAAGACAGAATCCAGTGTTTCCTACTTTAGAAGAAATAAGTAAATTTTCTCTTTGCTCCTTGGCAGACCTCTAAGAGCCAAAATTTATGAAGCATCAATATGTAAAAACAGTTAAGACTGCTCAAAAAAGAAATTCCAAAGCCAAAAAACGGGACCCAATGGCCCCTGATAGTAAACTGAGGGTTAAAGACAGCCACTCACATTAAAATCAGCACTGTTGCCATTTTCTTCATGGAAGGTTTTCTGGATCTCCCTAACTATGTCCAATTTCCCTTTTACGTACTTCCGTATCATTTCATCTTTCAGAGCACTAAGCACAACTCTGATTTATTGGTCAGATGAGTATTTACTCAGTGTCTGCTCTTTCACAAAACCGTCAAGATTGGGAGGACAGGGACTATTTGGAATCCTGATCTCCCGTGTCCCCTCAGCACCCCCGAGTCAAGCATGGCACACAGTAGGTTCTCAACAGGGATCTTAGGGAAGTGAGTCCAAACTCACTTCTGTTTCTCTCCATTATGTGAAATACTTTTAGGTGCCCATTATCGTTTCATAGTTCCTCCCTTTAAGATTATATATTTTCTCCCCCGCCCATCCCACCCCCTCCTGCATGATCAGGGACAACAGGGAAGGAAACACCTGCTAAAGTCCCTCCTGGAATCAGGAGATTTACACTGATTGGTTTTTAAAGTCTCAAAATCTTGTAAAGTGACTATGATGCTATTCTCGTTTGTACAGATGGGAAACTGGTGCCAGAAGGTTAAATCACTTGTCCAAGGTCACAGAACCAACGAGCAGGAAATGAGAGATTCAAATTCACGCCTGATCTGCCTCCAGTCTGTGTCCGACCCCTTCCACCAGGGAAGCGTGTTCTATTTCTTCTACAAGGATCCGCAAACACGGAGTGTCTGGCTTGGGAGGCAGCGGGGACCGCGCGGTACTGTCTAGAGGGCTCGGATTCCATTTAAATCAGTATTTAGAGCTGGTTTATCCGCGTGGGTACTTGTAGGATTTTCTGCAAGGCTTGGTCTCCTCTTGCCTTCCTGAGGGATATTACTCAGAAGTGGGACGCCTGCCACACAGGCACGGGCTGTTCCACCTTCCCCGGAAAACAGAAAGTCAGCTCCGACGCATCCGGAAGGGCATCGCGCTATGTAGGTGGTGCCCACCCGTGGCAGGCTTCCTCTGCCAATGTAGGAAGTTCCCCAGTGAGGAATCTGCCTCTTACCAGCACCTCAAAAACATACTTCCTCTGGCTCTGATCATGCCTGTTGCCATAAAACAGAATGACTGAAAGCCAGCCTGGTGTCTCTGAACCCGTCAGACACGGGCAGGTTCATGCGCTCATGCAAGAGGCTGCACTGGCTGCCTCCTCCGGGCTGGCTTCCCCTCATTCATCTCTCTTAGAGGCCTGGGTTCTTCCTTCCACAGTGCAAAGGCGAATTCATGAGACGACATCCTTACTAGCCATAAAAAGGTTAGAGTGACGCTAAGTGACTAAGAACTGGCTGTAGGAGGGAATTGGGAGTGAAGTCGCAAATTCCACTCCCTCGATATCATCTCCACCTGGAGGTGAGGACATCTCTCAGGCCCCGTGACAGTGACTGCACACCCCGGGGGAGTGTCCCCCCGACTGTGCTGTTTATGACCCGGCAACACGCACACGAGTGGGAGTGGGTTGGGTGGGGAGGGGTCCCGGCACTGGCTGCGCTTCTTTGCTCGGGACACATACACAAGTCTCTGTCTCCCCACCCCCACTCTGGGGCACAGAGGGCACTAGGTTATAACTGGGGGATTTATAATTTGATACGACCCCACAGATGACTCTGACAACCGTGTTGCTCTGGACCCCTGGAAGCCACATGTAGACCCATAAGGTATAACCCACGAACAGTACCCTCCCCAGCTTGGCTTACAGCTTCCTCTACTCATCCAGGCGTGCGGAGGGGAGGCGCTGGCGGCAGGTTGCTCAACAGGAAGCCTGTGGATGACTTAGGGCAGGGAGGGCATGAGTGTTTTACCACTGGGGTCAAGATCCAGGAATCTAGAGACACCCTGCCTGGGCATGAATATGGATTCTGCCACTTGGAGGCCCAAGGTCCTTGGGTAAGTTCCTTGTACCTACCAGGTCTCACTTTCCTTTCCTTACCTGTGATATGGAAATGACAATATCTATTGCTCACGCCTGTTGTAAGGGTCGCAAGGCTTCAGGCACATACAGGGAACGGCAGCCTAGCCAACAGAGCAAACACTGACTGTTGTTGTTATACTTGTCATAGACATAAAAATGAAGAAGGAGCCTGCATTTCCAGAAAAGAAATGAAATTTAAGGGGAAAAAAAGTAGTGCCCAGACATCTGAGGTGGGGAGACACAGAGTAAAGCCAGATTAGTCCTTCTCAAGGCTTTCCTCATCACTCGGAATAAAGCCAAAGTCCATTCAAGGCCCTCCAGGCCCTACGTGGTCTGGATCACCTTTACCTCTGTGACCTCATCTACTGCTACCTCCCACACCCACCCCACCTTACTCCCTCGGGTCCACCCTCCAACCTGCCAGGCACACTCCCGGCATTTCCACTCCACTGCCTCCCTGAATGACCCCCTGGCTAACACCCCTCCATCTCTTTCCTGTATTTGTCCCCATACCTCCCCTTTGATGAAACCAGCCCTGACTTCTGTTTAAGATTGCAACCCTTCCTCCAAAAGATATGCCCCTCCCAATTTCCCTTACTCCCCTTTATCTTCCCCCCATGGCACTTAATCACTTTCTCATGTAAATTATGGGTTCTAATTAGTGTCTACCTATCATCTCCCACACCAGATTGTAAGAATCAAAAGGGCTAGGGCATTTGTTTTGCTCACTGATGGTCCATAAATATTTGTGGAACTTAATATTTTAGACTGCCTTTATGTTTTCCCCTACTGGTTTGAAGAAGAAAACCTCATCCTCTTCCCATCTTGCCTTGGTGACCTCAGGATCCCTTATTATTCAGATGATCCAGGAAAAATCCCTAACCATCACAACAGACCCTTTGCTGGGTAGTAAAGGAACTAGTGTTTGAATTTGTCTCTACCCATCTCTTTCCGAAAGAAATCTGCGGTAGTTTCAGTGGTAAGAAATCGCCCTTCAGCAATATAGGAATTTACGTTCAGATCTACTGGAAGACACCTGAAGGGAAGAAAAGGATACTCTTGCCTTTTTTTTTTTCTTCTTTCTTTGCAAAAGCAATCACTGTGGTTAAGAAACACACACTTGCATATACAGACAGGTACAGATGCTCTGGGAATAGAAATGGCTGTCAAACTCGCAGCTCCCCCCAGATCCGGGCGCATGCTGGCTGTCTCCAAAGAGATAACCTTCTCGAACAGAAGGCGCGTTTCCCAACTGTATCAGTTGTTAAAGGATTCCATTCCTTTTCCACCAACGTGCGTCATGCTAATAAAGATGAGCTTGGGAGGATTACCAGGGATATTCCGGGTGACAAATTACACACACATCTTGAGAAAGAGACATTCCTGGAATGGACACCAGGCCTGCAAAGCTTTCGCCACATTTTTCTGCCTGATCTAAGTTTAGACGATCGCCTGACCACCGGAGGGAGAGTCTGCACTGTGCCGGGCTTACCCCAGCTCACGCGACAGATTTTCGTCTCTAGGACTTCAGGACACATTATCACACGAATGAACTGCTATTTAGGTCAGCGGAGAGTCTCTGCCTAATTGAATGTGCATTTTATCCTTGGTGTTCATGCTCTATATATCAGGGTTTCAGATAGTTATTGGGGAACGGGGAAGAGAAAATATTGGCTTCAAGATGCCGAAGGGACTGTGATAATCATACTCAGTCTGACACAGAACTCAAAATGCCCGAATAATTTAAAGTCTTTCACTCTTGAACATTGGGTTTACTTTTAAACAGAATCACTACCATTTAAATTGATATTATGTATGGACTCCTTCTTCCACAGTGTTAAACATATTTTGTAAACTATGAAGTATTGCTACATTTTAACTCTGAAGCTCAGGGTTCTGGAAAAAAGAAAGCCGTGTATTATTTGCTTCTTTAGAACAGGCAAACAAAAATGACTCTGGCTCAATGACCACAGAGCTCCATGAGGGGTGCACAGTATAGAGGAACCTGCGAAACTTGGCAGATTAATCCAAATCCTACATGCGGTTGAAGAGAAACGAAATCCCAGGTCAGAGGAAAAAAAAAAAAAGTCAAGTACTACGAAGCGATTCTGACCACCTGACCCAGACCTGAGAACGGTGCTACATCTATCAGCAGAACGAGATGGTCCTGTTAGTGGTACGTGCAGACTTCCAGAAGGAGCGATAAAGAATCTTCTACCCAAACCAAGAAATGTACACTCGGAGGAGGGAATCAAGGCTCTCCCCAGCGGGGCCTCGAACAGGGCCCGGTACACAGCACAGCGTTAAACTACTGGTGGGACAGACTCTCAAATGAAGGTTCCTAAAGTTCAGCGGAGTGGAGACAACCCCAGTGAACGAACACTGTTCTCTGGGAGCCACATACTTAGAAAGCAGAAGGCACACGATCTCCTCCCCACCCCCCAACAAAACCACAAAGATGCTCAGCCTCCACCTTTCAGAAAGATGGACTTCATGGGTTGGCGTGGGACCCGAGCACCTGTGTTTTTTGAGAATTACCCAGGTGATTCTAATGTGTAGCCAAAAATTAAAAAAAAAATCACTGATCTGTACGACACTGAATTCTTAAACCTGAACGTTTTTATATAATGATGTTTTATCTACACTGACAAGCAAGAAGCACATTCCAAGGACATTTCACATCAAGTCAGGAAATAAACCTCATCTCTAGGAGGCTTTAACTTAAAACGTGATTCCCAAATTCATCTGAGATAGAAATGCTCTGTACATTCCCTATGTCCAATGGTGCTTTCAAATAAAAATTGGTAAATAAAATCCTACAGTTTTAACTACGGACGTGATCATGTCTCTGGGTCTACATTTTCCAGATAAATCACAAGGGCTGTGGCAGTTGCTGGTCCACCTCAAATCAGCATTTCTTGTTTAGTGATTTCAAATCGCGTCATAGCTCTCCAGCAGGGAGCAAATGTCGAAGACGCAGCACCCCCGCCCCCCGCCCCCACGTGTAACAGGCTCCAACACAGGCAGTCTCAAAACCCATCCAACAAGACAGGATTTGAACTCAGGGCACCTGAGGAGAAAGTTAAAGGGGGCAGATTTGGGGCTTTGAAATACAGTAACATTTAGAAACCCCACCACACAAAATAAGTTGTACTTTTCCTGTATATTTTTGACTGTAAGGACCAAATCTGATATGGGGACACGTCACGCTTCGGGAGGGGTGAATCGTGGTGGGAAAGCAGTCCCCAGGCTGACCTACCAGGGAAGAGCTGTTGCTTGAGGGCTGCGCATGCAGAACCGAGAAGCCGAATGCACCTACGAGGTATACCCATGTGATCTTCGGTATCTGAAGAAAGTGACACTCCCTCGGGCACCTCCGAGACCCACAGCTGTTCCATGACTTGATGAGACAAGGGGCAATTTGACTCTTCAGATAAACTGCTCTCCGAACTGGGCAGTCCACAGCCTTCTATCCCCACCTTGACGGGATGGCTCTTCTCTTCCATCTGGAGCACAAGCTTCTCATTAATTGCAACGATGAGTGTTTCAGATAAGCTTTTAAAGGCAGAGAACCCAAGACAGAGGACTCTGGCCAAGTCTGCTGTTTCTGAGTTTCTGCCCTGTGCAGACCACCGGAAGCCTGAAGTTTGTGGTTCATCAGATCAAGTTCAAGTGGAAAGGGAAGGGATCTAGGTTCTCCCTGACACACCCTTGCAGAAGACAGAAACCCTGCACGTTGGAGGCATTTCAGACACTCAACAAGATGGGTTTGGGGGATGGGGCTTACGTTTTCCTAGGTATTAATATCTCTCTGGTTCCGTCCCAGCTACCCCCTGGCTGGATTCATCCACCACATTTCCATCCTTTGTCTTGACCCTCATTGACCTTAAAGCGCGGGGCTCCATGCTTACTGCAACTGTGCATACCTTTCCTCCCTCCTTGCCTCTGTCTGAGGTTTCAGGGCTTCGAGGCAGAGAGAGAAACGTGGTCACACACCCAACGTTGTCCTTCAAACAGGCCCAGCCTCGAGATGCTCTCCCTCTGCAAGGGCGCTGCCTCGCTGCGGGGCAAGGACCCCCTTTCCTGAGCACCTGCTTATCCAGGGCTCTCCACTGGCCTTCCGCTCTGTACTGATACCCCCCCAAATCCCACAAGGCAGGCCACAATAAGCCCCCCGTAAAGACAGACTAACTGAAGGACAGGGTCACCGTCCCCATACAGATGTTGGATTCAAGTCAAATTAAAAAGGAAGGGATTGAGGATCTGAACACAGATTATGGGCTGACCCACCGAAACCACACCACCACGCGCTGAACCCACACGGTCCCGCCGACCAGGTGGGGTGGTGCAGAACACCTGCATGCCATGGGTGGCTCTGCCCCCTGCTGTGGAACCCGGAAGAAGGTCCTTCACGTGTCTGCAGCACCCCTCACACCCAAAATATAGTAAGTGGGGCGTTGCCCAATGGGCTGGAGGGGAGTGGGGGCGGGGAGGGGTGCTGAAAAAGAACGTTTGACACTTGCGTGCAACACATTATCGCCGAGCTCCTCCGGCCGGGAGAAGCAAGGCAGGAGGCAGATGTGCTGTAACTCGCTGCAAGGAGCCCTGGGAGTTTCCGTCAAGGAAACCTACAGGAGAACAGTCAAAGCCGAATGCGTCCACCGATGGGACACCGTGGCTCTGCTCAGGCCCGCGGGTCTGTTTTCCTTCTCACCTCCTGCACTGCACTGAAATACTAAAATCCAACTGCGGGCATGCTGAACTCTCCTGTGGGAGAGGCAGGGGAGGGCATTTTAACATGAGAGTTAGCGGGGCTCTCTCCTTCGAATAATATATTCCCATGTGGCTGGGAATGAAGTTTTTTTTTTTTCCCCCATTTTGTGCAGACTCTTCTTTAGTTCTAGGCACTAGAAGACCTAGACATGAAGAGAGGAGGAGGCGGAGGAGAAGAAAATCCCATTTCATATACATCCTGCTAATGGCAAACAGAGTTAGTTTTCCTGCTGCCTTTTTTTTTTTCCCTGGTCTTGCTTTTTTATTGTTTTTGTTTTTTCTTTTTTTTTTTTTTTTTGCTTAAATTCAATTAACCAACATGCAGTACATCATGAGTTCCAGATGCAGCACTCGGTAATTCATCAGTTGCTTGTAACACCCAGTGCTCATCACATCACGTGCCCTCAAAGTCCATCACTCAGTTACCCCATCTCTCCACCCACCTCCCCCGCAGCAACCCTCAGTTTGTTTCCTAGGATTAAGAGTCTCTTAAAGTTTTTCTCCCTCTCTAATTTCTTCCCATTCAGTTTCCCTCCCTTCCCCTGTAGTCCTCCACACTATTTCTTTTGTTCCACAGATGAGTGAAACCATAAGATCATTGTCTTTCTCTGATTGACTTATTTCACTCAGCATAATCCCCTCCAGTTCCATCCATGTCGGTGTAAATGGTCTTGCTTCTTAGAGATTTTATTTATTTGACACAGAGAAAGAGATCACAAGTAGGCAGAGAGGCAGAGAGAGGGGGAAGCAGGCTCCTTGCTGAGCAGAGAGCCCAATGTGGGGATCGATCCCAGGACCCTGAGATCATGACCTGAGCCAGAGGCAGAGGCTTAACCCACTGAGCCACCCAGGCGCCCCTGGTCTTGCTACTTAGGATTGTTCTTTGTGGTTGACTGCAAGCATATCTCAGAATCTTACTGGATGTAGTATCTTAAAATGCATCACTCTGAGAAGATAGAAGAAAAGGTTTGGGCAAACAGGCTAAGCAGAAACACTTTGTGGCTCTTATATTCCCCAAGTCTATACCCCAATAGTCATCACCCCTAGTTGGACCCTCACCCTTATAAAGCAAGCTTCAAGGGTTTCACTGGAGGGAAAAAAAAAAAAAGGGAATAATATTTCAATGCCTTTTAGTGTATAATTACTGTTTGTATCCAAAAAGGCCAGACATTCTTGGATTAACACTTATTCAAATGAAATCCTCCCCCACAAGACTCTGTCTGGGGCTTCCTTATAAGAGTTCCGTGGTGAGTGGTTGTTTATCAAGCCATTAACTCGTTTTTCTTTTTCCTCTCATTCTCTCTACAGATTAACATTTAGCTAAATGAAAATTTCCTCCAGGTAATTACCTGGCTGTATTTCAAGGCAGTCATAAGAACTACTGTTCCCTCCGGTGAGGGATTCCACTCAGCAGGCACAAGAATTAGGGCAGTGGGTTTGGGAGCTCGCTGGGCTTTGCCACCGTGGGCCAGCAGCGTCCTCCCAGGCCGGAGATGCTCTCAAGGTCCAGTGCTCATTAGCTCCGGGGCATCTTGCTAAAAGTCGGGGCTGGGACCTCTTACTCTTTCAGAGGCTGTATGTGCTGCCTCCTGAGATGGATTTTTCATCAGGACAGACAGCTTCCCTATTACCCAGATGGCTCCAGAGCCTACTGGTGCAGCTGCCTGCTGATCATCCCAGCGTGGCCTCCCCTGGGCCCGATGTTCTATACTCAGTTGAGAGCAGGTGACTTGGATACACCCACTCAGCTGGTCCTGACGCTTTTCTGCTCCTGTGGGGGTGTGTGAGGGGTGGGGGGGGGGGCCTTTCCAGTATGGGCTTTGAAACCCGGCCTTGGCTCTAGATTTTTCCTTTTGGAAGCCCAACCTTTCACTTTCTTTAAAAGTCACCTAGTCCTGAGCTCTTTGTTTGGGTTTTTTTTTTTGGGGGGGGGGGGTGGGACTAAGTTTCCAAAGTCACTTCCAATGCCTATGCCCTTTCAAAATTTTATTCTTGGAACGGAATGCCCTGATTGATCCCAAGGATTCCCATCTGGCACCGGCTTACTTAGCGTCTCCTTGCCCTCTTCTGGCAGTCGTGGTCCACTATTTCAATGAAAGTAAATCCTCCTATTCTGATTCCTTTTACATGTGCTCTCAGGCTTCTATCAAAAAATAAATCCACATTCTTCGTAAACATTGCATTCTTAACTCGTAAAATTTATAACCCTTGACTCCCTTCCTTTCTAAGTCAGATACTTTCCCTTTCCTGTAGAAGGGATCCTCAGAGATCCAACTACATCCCCTCCCTCATTTTGCATCATGAGTTTTGTGGGATTTATGCTTATAATTGCATTTTACAATTTGTTGATCTTGTACAGAGATGGTCACAGTATGGAGATTCTTGTACAAGCTGCCTGACGGAGTGAGTACAAACCGCAGAGCATGCTATTAGCCATGGGTTCCTAGCTATGCATTTTAGAAAAAGGCAGAACATCTAACCATTCATTCTAGCCATTCTTGTCCTATACGAACAACAAGGCCCCATTTATGGAATAACTCTAAAAATACCATGGAGTGTAAAAGGGTGTGTGTGTGTGTGTGTGTGTGTATACAGGATGAATTACCTGTATGACTATAAACTACATTTTAAATAGTTTTATAGGGTAATGGAACATAAAATACCATGGTACACATACACTTCTACCTGTAACAAAAAAATCTCCAGTTTCCTTCAGAGATTTTTTTGATCTACATGGGCGCTCAGGACTCTCCATTTTCAATGGACAAACACATTGAAAGCAATTCTGCCGAAAACAAACAAAAACTCTTTCTAAATGCATTTTTTGGATTTAGGCCATTGTCACAAAATCGCCACTCTTCTGTGTGGCTCCCCTGGCTGCTTTTAAAGCTTTGTTTTCAAATACAAAAGCAGATTTGAGCACTGCTTGTAGTGAGTGCTGTAGATGGGATTTAAATAATACAGCAGTTGGGACTGAAAAGGAACCTTCAGAAATGGCTGAACAGGGGCTAGACCAGATGGGGAGAGGGAAGGCAGGAAAGAGTCACTGGTAAGACTTTCCAAGATGGCGGCTAGCGCTGGCACTGGCTTTATGCTATGTGTGGTGCTTTTTCACTGCTCTCAAGGGTTTGGGTGAGCAGATGGGACTAAAAATCAGGTGTTTGGCAAAAGAAAAAAAAATTCGGTTTTTCTTCTTCATAACCCATTTTACAGAGTATCAGGGTCAGAACAGGTCTTAAAAACCATCTAGGACCAGTACATCTCTCCTGCTCACCTACTCAGGAGCTTGTAAGCCATGAGGACAGGTGGAGAATAAGGAAATTATTGAAAGGAGGAAATGCACTTATATGAACTTAAATTATCCATCCCTCTGTTAAAACTATTCCATACAGAATGATCACATGTTGTCAGGACAACAATTCACCTTACTGTTCTTTCAATTATTCCGATTCAGAATCTTGGTAGAAATAAGAATTTTCCCTATTTATAAGGTGCCCTGATTGTGGTGAAACTGTAGAACTAACTGTAGAGTAAGAATGAGTATCATTAAGACTTTTAAAGGCATTCTGCAAATGGACAGCCTACCTTCTTGTTTTGTGTGACTGTGTATGCATTTGTCACCTACACTTAACTCCGGACTAGTAAAGGACACAGAAAGAAAAGACAGAGGAAGCATCAACATTTTTTCTCAGTTTTTCTGGGCAACTAGAAATTTGTATGAATGATATGTATGACACATGGAGTAAAGATTATGACTGTTATGGTAATTTCTACATTTCAATCAATTCTCAGCAGCTACTAGAGCTAGCTCATGTATAGATTATAGCTCAGAGCATATGCTGGAAGAGGGAGTTCATGGTCTTCCCTTCATAGTGTCGTGACTCTACTGTTCAGATCTTTATTTGACCTTCACGTTTCACCTAAGCAGTGTCTGCACAGAGTCCTCTCTGGTCCGTTGTGAAACAAAATCAATAAGGATCATGCAGTAGATTTTTCATAAATTGAAATTATTGAAAAGATAGTCCTATTAATAGTCACTGAGATTATCTACACTATTTTAAGAATTATGATGAGAGCTGATGTTAGATTTTTTTTTTTAATGTCAAAATAAAACCTTAGCACCTTGGGCCCCCCCCCTTCCTTGTGTAGTAAGAAGAGCCTGGGCCCTAAATATCAATGGTGTCTTCCCAAAGACACTGCAGTAACTATGGGATGGTAACAACCCAAAGGAAGACGAAAGACGGAATCACTGGTGCAGGAGAGGCACGACGAAAATAGGAGAGGCACGGACAGACCCCAGGACCACTGCTATCTAAACACACACCAGCTTGGGGGCCGGCCTCTGGGCAATGACTACACACCTCGTGGGCAGGCTCTCTGAGTCCCTTATCTCATTACTCCTCACACCTTGAGGATCTGAGTTAAAGAATCTGTTGCTTTCTAAACCCATTAGCCATTACACATGGAAATTAACTGTGGCTATGTTTGGACGATAACAAACGGGATATTCGGGATATTCGTCTTTTCCTATACTTTCCAAATAATCCAAGTGTAGTTCCCTTATTTATAAAACGTTATCATTAATAACTATAAACCAATGGCCAAAAGTACATTCAAGATGAGGTGATGGAGAGAAGAATGGGCATACATCCACGATTGCTCAGATAAATTGGTTCCGTCTCTTTTAAACATGTGTTTCTTGGGACAGAAATAACAGAAATGCATTGATATAAAAGAAAAAAAGAATCTTTAGACTACAAATGGGAGAAAAGAGAGAAGACCACAACGTGAGAGAGCGCCTCCTGATCCAGCCACAGAGCGCAGCTGAAACGGATCGTAAACGTTGGAAGAGTTTTATTTTTCTGGAAGTCTCTCAGGTGTTAGAACAGACCCGTAGCCATTCTTAGGGATGCAGCCGTGCGCTGGGAAGCTCTGAAGGAGACCAGAGCATCCACCTACTTAACTGAAGACAGACTGTTGAGGAAAAACTAATTAACAACTGTTGATCTAAAGAAGAAAAGAATACTCTCGTGTGACATTTTGTTGAGAAATTGGCTGCAATAATAATAATAATGAATATCCAGAGAATGTGTCACATAATTATAGTGTTTATCATGGATAATTTAAAGGCAGAGATGAGTTGGATTCTTCTGAAGGACTCGTCCAACCTGTGAGAATGAAGCTTCCTATCTTATGACCTTGGTTTTCCATAAAATAACCATCTTTGAAAAAGCAGACCCTCTGCTACAAAATTATAGGGAAGAGGTGTTTTTTGGCTGTGTGTTTTTGGTTGTTTGTTTGTTTGTTTTTAATAACTCGGGCTTCGGGCAGGAGGCAAGTTAAGGAGGATAACCTGGGATTTCATGCTCAGGACAGAAACCAGCTCTGACGCATCCATGCAGCACAGTCTGTTACTGAGACAGAAAGACCAGATTTTGACATTGGAAGACCTCTGCTACCTGACTTGCTGGCCGTGACACCTGACCGCCCACTTCATCTTCCTGGGCTCCAGTCTCCTTCTGTCTCCCACCACAATGACAGGACCATCTCATTCACAGACTCGTTGTTTGGATCAGACAAGAAGATAGGCTGTCTTTGTAGAGAATCCTACCTCTAAGTGTCAGAGAAATTTATAAGGACCCAGACAAGTGCCAATGAACAGGACCACTACATGATAAAAAGTGAATAATATTTTCTCTATCTGCAGTTAGTTTTTCACTTTTTAAAAAATAAGACACTGCTTGGTTCTGAATAGGGCAGAAGTCCATTTGCTAAAGCCCAGGCCAGCAGCCAAAGCCCCTGTGACATTTCCTAAAGAAACATGGATCACCGCACTCCAGTCTGGTGGTTTCTAAGGCTGAATAACACAGATGGGTAATCGTATAAAGAAACTTCTAGGGGTGCCTGGGTGGCTCAGTTGATTAAGGGTCTGCCTTCGGCCCAGGTCATGATCTCAGAGCCCTGGGATCAAGTCCTGCATCGGGCTCCCTGCTCAGTGGGGAGCCTGCTTCTCTCTCTCCAGCTTGTGCTTGCTTCCCCTCTATCAAATAACTAAATAAAATGTTTAAAAAAAGAAAAAAAAAAAAAAGAAATGTGTCCCAGTTGTCTGTATCAACCAAGGTCAGATCAGAGCAACTACAAACTAGATTATTTGAACAAAATTTTGCAATGTCCTTGAAAAAAGGTTATGGTCTCCACTGGTTATAGTCTTCTCAGAGTTCCCCTCAATGGTCCACAGACCCGATTTAGCAAAGCAGGAAGTATTAACAAGAAATGCACACAACGCACGTGAGAAAAAACCTTGAACTAGTCTAGGAAGCAGCTCGGGTCATCGAATTGCGCAGCCATCCTCTACAGTAGACGTCAGGAAGACCTTTCATACAAAGCTTGAGCATTTCCTCCTCAGTGAAGCCTTGACCAGCTCTGCCCCAAATTAAATCAAATCCCTTGCTTATACATCTTAAACAGCTTGGGATTGTGGAGACTCTCGCTCTCTCCCTCTCAAATAGAAGCTCCATGAAGGGAGTCCTCACAGCTGTTCCGAAACCCTCCCCAGCCCACAATGTACTGCCAGCCACTTAGCAGGGTTTCAGTACACACTGAACGGACTGGTCAGATGCAGTATCTGATTCAGGGAGGCCTTGGGCTGGGATTCATGAACATGCACTGTTCAGTTAGGTTACCATGTTTGTCCTAATCCAGCTGAGCTGGAGAGGCAAACCCAGAAGAATAGAAGTGAGGCTACCAACCGTGCCGGATTTAAATATTTTCCATAAATAATAAATGGGTAACTGAAAGAGAACTGTGAAGGTTTCTGCTGTTTTCAACATCCACAATGTAAGTTAGTATCCCATGCGCATGTAGCTGAAAGGATATTTTCCAGACAGTATCCATATCACTGGAGGGCCCCCATTCAACCCAGCGCAAGTGCTCTTTCAAGAAGGATCTAAAAGTCTACACTTTTCAAGCCGAGTTGCCTTTTCTAAGAAAAACTAGAAGCCAAAGAGACTTTGAGATTGAGCTTGGAGTCCTCACCTCTCCCAGACCCCCGCCATCTTCCACCTGGGAGATCACTCCGGATCCCCCAGCGTGCCCAGCTGAGCCTTCAGATGAGGAAGACCCAGTCCTGGGACGCAGGTGGGCTTGTTGCACTCCCCTTCCCTCATGAAGGGGAGTTTTATGCAGAGGGAGTCAGGACATGGGCAAGGAGGCAGATAAGTGAACTACACGTTCGCCAGTGTGGGTGAAGAGGGGTGACAGGTAAGAGACATGTGGCGGTCTGCAGAGCTCTGAGAGCCAGAGCGGGAGGGTGAGCACGGGTGTTCTGGGAAGAGGCCCCACCAGATGCCTAGAGCTCGACTGCCTGTCCACGAGGGGGTGGAAGGGACTGGAGAGGGGCACAACAGCTGGGGGACAGAGTGACCACATGGGAATGGAGGGGTAACGACTGACAAACCCGGGCTCTGCAGAACCAACTGCTCACCCAATACAAGAGAACACTCGAACACTGGAAGAGAACATGTGGTGCCTGTCCGGAGCCGTGGGTCAGGGAGAGCGGCCCCCCAGCAGCAGACCTGGCCCAGCAGAACCAAGTGAGAGACACACCCCCACTCACAAAAGGCCATGTTCTGACAATACGAGCGTCTCCTCGTTTCCACCCCCCTCGCCAGTTTCCACCCCCCTTTCTAGTGTCCAGCATCTCCTGCATGTCCCGGAAGGAGATAAAACCCCAAACCATCAAGATGTCCCAGCGACGTGCCATCGTGACTGTTCAGTGTCACATTTTCTTCTTCCATTCAAAAGAGCAACAAGAGTGGGATGTTTTCAAGCCTCTTACACTGGATTTCTCCCTGGGAGCTGCAGGGACAGAGGCTGGGATGCACACGATGCTGTGTTCTCAAAGAGACACACTTTCCGTGGCTCATTAACTCCTCCCGTTGCCACGGAGTTCCCCGTCCTTAGCAGGAAGCCAGTGGGTCAGGAAACCTGGAGGGAGCCTGCCTGGGCTTCGGACCGAGGAAACCGTCGACAGCCTGTCCCTGTGTGGGGGCCCCGGGGACCAGCAATGTTTATCACCCATCTGAGGGAGCAAGGGGCGGCAGGGCTCCAAGAGGACAGGACCCGTACTCCATACTGTTCTCTTTCTCCCACGTGCCATGCAGGATTCTCACTCTGCCCCCACCTGTGGGTGAAGGCTGTCACACCAAGCATTTTCCTCCCCGTGACACTTGGGAGTGCAAACCCAACCTGTTCCAAGAGAAAAACCCAACCGTCTGAAGGACGTGGACAGGGCATCCCAATCCACGGTTTCTCTGGGGACCGTTCCGTTCTCCCTCCTCTGCACACTTGGGAAGTGGGGCGTGCTGCTTGAGAGGAGAGGGGCGCAAGCGAAATGACAAGGCAAGTTTGATTGTTCGGGACAGGAAAAGAGAATGAAGAGATCCGAACTCAAGCAAAGGACAGGAGAGACCAAAAAAAAAAAAAAAAAAAAAAAAGTTGGAAGGAAAAAGGGAATGAAAAGCACCAAATAAAGGCAGTTTCTGAGTGGCTCAGGATAAGGTAAAAATCAAAGGTCCAGCGTATTGCAGTGTTATTGTTTTTCTGTACGCTGTGTCTTAATCTCTCTCCATCCACTTCTGCCCTAACAGGAGGAGACAGAGGCAGAGCACCCAGGCTCGCCTAATTCTGTTGACATCAGAATGCAAGAGCGGAGCCATGATGGGAACCAGCCCACTTGAACACTCTGTTATCTTCCAAATAATTAAAATATTGCAAAAAGTCAAGTTCCTGGGACTCTCAATGCAGGCTCGCATCTGTAATCCAACGCTTGGGAAGTCTGCAGAGGAGGTGTGGGGGGGGGCGTAGACAGAGATGTGCTTTCCAAAAAAAAAAAAAAAAAAGGCACATAAACGAGTACAGTTATCAAAAACAAGGCTGAAGTTTTCGTGTTGTGTTTTTTTTTTTTTCTTCCCCAGCAAGGAAAAAAGTAAAAGAACAGTTTGTTCAAGGTTACATAAGAACATGCAGAAAACAAGAAATGATTTCCTTCTTGCCAATGTTTCAGGGTAATAGGTCACACCCCAGATCCCACTTGATTCTGTACACATTCTGCAGCTCCTCTTGTTCTGGATATAGGAAGGCAGCGTGCAGGGACAAAGGGAGGGATATAAAATACCTAATTTCTGTTTTCCCGACAACTTCAGTGATGTCGTGCTCCCTGCCATTCATTCAGATGAGGTATGCTGCACTCAGGACGCATATGTGCCACACACTGATACGTGTGTGTGTTTTGGAAAGTTTTTCACCAACGCAATCCCATACCTGTGCTGATAATTAGAGTCCGTGAATGAGAACCAGACCAGCTGAAACAGAAAATGACAGCGCTTTGTAACAGAGCACGTTAAAAAAGTTTGGATGGCCCCTCGAGAAGAGAGGAGAGGACGACCGTGCTCTTAAATTCTACCTTCGATGTTTTATGGATGTGTTTTCACAGCTCAGTAGATCTTAACGAGCATAATACCGCTGTCAAGTGGGGGTGATCTAACTCTTTCCAGATGTCAACAGTCCTCAAGTGGGGGCACCGGGCAGGGGGGAATGACACGGAAAACAACGGCTGGTGGCTCGGGGACATTCCCTATCACAACGGACACCCTGCAGTGAGGAGTGAAGTTGGGCAGTGACAGACGACACAGTGTGTCCAGAAAAGCGAACCGTCTCTTCATAAAGGGCATGCCTGGTTTCATCGTTCACATTTACACACGCACTCCGAAACAGCTAAAAATGCACAGCCTGCTCATTGCCAGGTTTAAAAGAGCAGCCATCGCCCCAGCGCAAGGGAAAAAAAGTCAACTTTTCTATTGTCAGTAGCGTTAATAACCTGCAGCTAGAAAACTCTACTCTTTCCTCTGACAGAGCCTAGGAGATTAATAGCCTTCCCTGCTCCAACGACACTTCCTTGGCACTTTGTAGTGACTGAGAAAAGTTACATGACACACAGAATATTGCTAACAGGAATACGGCCCGACGGGGGCACTGGGGGAAGGGCAGAAGGCAAACAGTGACCTTGAAAGAGTAAAAACTGGCAAGCAATAATTCTGACATTCGGAGATGTGGCTTCGTAGGCTTGTTTAAATTATGAATGTCTGACTTCAAATTAATATTAACTTGAATTTTCCATAAACCTGAAAACTGACATCTCAGGGAGCGGGGAACAAAACCAAAAACCCCAAACTCGTGACCTTTCTGCAGTACTTTACCCTAGAAGTAATTTAGCCACAGAATGCCGGGTGAATTAGGCAGTGAAATTTAGTCTGAATATAATAAACAGTACAGGGGCACCTGGGTGGCTCAGTGGGTTAAAGCCTCTGCCTTCGGCTCAGGTCATGATCTCAGGATCCTGGGATCGAGCCCCACATCGGGCTCTCTGCTTGGTGGGGAGCCTGCTTCCTCCTCTCTCTCTCTCTGCCTGCCTCTCTGCCTCCTTGTGATCTCTGTCTGTCAAATAAATAAATAAATAATCTTAAAAAAATAATAATAAACAGTACAGAGTGAAAATTTCTACTTTCCAAAGAAATTTAACCAGAAGCCAGCATTCAGAGCGGGCAAAGCCCCGAAGCCTTAAGTAGTGACAGAATTACTAACGAATGGGGTTTCCTGCTTTGGAAATTGTGTCTTTGAAATGGTGTCTCTCAGATGGGACTGCACAGGGGAGAGCAGCTTTCTATATCCTGTACCTCTGAGGCTTCCTGAGGAACCGGAGAGGGTGAGCCCACCGAGGGTTTTCACACAGCCTCACAAGGTCTGCTCTTCACGTGATGCCACAGGACGCCCTACCGAAGTTTCCACGGCCACTGAGCGCCTAGAGACGCCCGCCTTCTGTGTCTACGATGCCCACCAGCCATATTAACGTTCTGACAGTTCCCGAATTAAAGAAGCAGAGACGGTTGAGGCCTGTGTTTGTAAGCTTGCGTGATTTTTGCTCCAGAGCTCTTTTCATCCAGCAAACATGCCCCCACAGTGTTCCACAGAACCCACTTTGGAAAACACTAATCTAAGAACAAGTTAGGTGTTGGCTGTGAGCAGAGTGAAAATCAGACTCAGAAAACTTGGTAGAAAATGTACTTAAAGGTCTTCAACATCTTCACATAGAAGGCTCCCTGGCCAGTGGTCACAGGTCAGGGGAAACTGAAACTCAGAGGGTTTTTTTTTCTTCTTCTTCTTCTCTATTTTAATGAAGGAGAATATCACTTTCCTGTATAATTTGTTGATGCTCAAATAGGAAGAGTTTAAAGGATGTGCAAAACAACCCACCTCCCCCACTCCTCCCCTCACCCCACCCCCCAAAAAAATTCTTTTCTGGTGAAGATATACCCAAGTGTTCACAAGTCAGAAAAACAGGGGAGAAATAAACAATGAATCTGGCAATGTGATAATTCCCCTGCAAATCCAGTTTGTTTTGTATCATTTCTCTATAAATCTTTTCTTCTCCCCAGTGACTCAATCAAATGTTATCTTGGTGGAGGCCATCTCAATCAAATGTAACATTTTTAGACAATGAAGCAACGGGCCAAGAGCTTCAGCGGCTGGTTCAGGGGTGGAGACACGAGTGAAATGAGATTAAGGATAAGGGACTTTTCAAAATTCTTTGGGAGGTGGACGGGTTCTCATTCGTGTACTAGCCCTGAGAGTTCTGGGGCTATTATTAGTGTTCTCTCTAAAACAGGCAGAGAAAAGAAAGGGTAAAAGGAGGAGAACCTTGGAGAAGATGAAAATGACAGCATGTCAGGGACAAAGGAGCCATGAAAATGAGCATGGAGCCCACACGCCCAGGACATAAAAGAAATCAGGACATTCTTAATGAGAATCAGGCAGTGCACTTAATGAGAACCTTAATATACTTTATCTTCCCTTTATATTTCATTTCGGTGTCATTAGGCTCAGCGAACCAGTAAGTATTTACTGAGTGCATACTCTGTGCCCGACCCCGGGGCCCAGGGCTTGGGGAGGTCTCAAACTGTGTGCAGCCGCGGTCTGGGACATCGGGTGTCCCGGCCGGCAACAGCAGAACCACCTGGGAACCCATTTCAAGGCCGATTGTCAGCCCTCAGGGACCCAGCGCACAAGAAGGTCTTGGCGCGGCCTGCCCTGCATCAAGGCCTTCCACGCACCCGAGGGGTCTCGGGGACCACCGGCCTACAGTCTTGGTCGGGAGACATGGAAACCTTCCATAGCAGCGGGTCACAAAACGGAGCCGGAGAGTGTGGACAGCTCAGTCTCACTGATCGCACAGACTCCCGGAAGAGACAAACTCTGGGCCCTTCTCCTTTCTCTCCCCTCCAGCCCCAGAAGCTTATGCCAAAGGGAGGAAGAGTGTGGGCTCTCAGCCCAACCCAAAGAGCACACAAGCTGATGTTGGGAGTAATGTTGGGAGTATCTCGGCCAGAATCAGTGCTGTAGGAAGATCCATTTTCATTCTTTAAATAGGCTATAAACATATATGGTACCTTAAGGGGGTCTCTATCTGTGTTCTGTTTGTTATTTTCAACGAGTTGAATGCGATACAGTTCTGTGTTCTGGGGGAAAACATTTGCATTCTATTGCCCTATTTAAAGCCCTTTTACGACTCTTTACCTGACAGCCATCCTAGCACCGCTTTGCTAAAGAATATTTCTTCGGAGAGAGCAAATATTTTAAAATGATAATAGTAATAATAATTGCAGTTCACATATATTGGGCATTTTACTACGTGCCACGGACTTGATATAAATCACCTCCTGGACTCCTCAGACTCACGAGGTGGCTGTTACTCATCCCGTTGTACAGGCGAGGAAAGGGAAGATGGCAGCGATAACGTCTCTCTGGCACACAGTGCCTCAACAGTGAAGGCAGGTTCAAAGTCAGGTGAGCCGGCCTGCAGGGAGCAAGTCTAACCACTGCCTCACATTCTCTTGAATTATTCAGTGTACTACTGGAAGGCCCCGGAACATTATCTTCACCAAAGTTAATATTAGCCTCACTTATTTTTGGCAATTGCGTGAAATGGAATAAACAGACAAGAAAAAGGCTGGAAGGTACCTGAACAATCTGGAATCTTCGGCCATAATGCGTGACACAGCACAAAGAATAAAACGAACGTACGAAAATATGTGGGTATACTTTGTCAATATCCCTTTCGGTACAGCGGTATCTCCTGTTTTAGATAAGACTCTCAGTGGCAGATTCTTATCCTTATATATTTATTATTAAACCATTAGAGATCTATTGAATATAAGTGAGGTCCTTATTAGTAGAACCACAGAAATAAGATATCACCACACTATTATATCCTAGGGTATTATAATACAAGGCTATTATCACGTACTCGGCTAATAGGGTCCATACTGTTATAATGTATTAAAACCAGATTGAGTAATAAAAATGACAATAATATAATCATCATCTTTGGTACTTTGGGGGGAAAAACAGTTTTCAGAGGAGGCCTACAAAGCACTTGCCTAGCATTAGAGCAAATTTATACGTGAAGGAAGTGTGCTAGAGAAAGACTTACACAAATTTATGCAAAAATGCTTGGAAATCTTTTGCAGAATGTAGGAAAGATTAAAAGCTCACCCAATATAGGTTGACAGCAAAAAGACTCTGAGTGATGTCAAGAAGAATAAAATAACCTGCCCACCGGACAGTAATTTACGGAGAGCCCCGCACAGGCTCAGTACTATTCCAGGTGGGAGGACAGAGCCACGGACCAATGACAAGAAGTGTCCGTTGTCTGGGGGCTCGCATCCCGGAAGACAAGGTGGAAAATGAATAAATGGGTAAATGTGTACCATAGGTTACATGAGAAACACCATTCAGGGAGATGAAGTAGGAGAAACGCATAGAAGGGAGTGGGGCTGTGAGTTTTGACAAGGAGGGTCAGAGACAGCCTACGGATGAGGCGACATTTCAAGCAGACACGTAGAGGGAAGTACAAGGCAGCACAGGAGGTCTGGGGGATGAGGGTTCAAGACCGAGAGCAGACAGCAAGGGCAGGCACCTGAGGGAAGGACAGAGATGGCAGGGAACAAGAAAAGTGGGCAGGAGGGGCCTTATGACAGTATAAGGACAGTGGATTTTTTGGTGGGTGTGAAAGGAAGCCGCTGGGCGGGGGACTCGTATGATCCTCTGTCCGGGGAAAGACCATGTCCTGGGGAGGCAGCGGTGGCTCGGGGCAGTGCGAGCGGAGGGGCCTGCAGACGGGGGACTGCGGGATGGGCACGGGGCACAAGGGACTTGTCCAGGAGCTGCACGTGGAGAAGGACAGGGGAACTGAAGAGCTGAGGGTTCGGCCCCAGCGGCTGGCGACCCGTTAGCGAGATGGGCACGGGAGACGGGAGCGGGGTGAGAGTTTGGCTGGGGACGAGTCGGAGATGCTGGCCACACACCCAAGTGGGGAGATGAGGCGGCGGCTGGCTGTTCCAGCTGCTGCTGGGAGAGAAGGCTGCAGTGGAGACACAGCGGATGTGATCACGGGGGAGGAGGACACAGCCAATCTGTTCTGGTGAGGGCCAACGGAACACAGATGATTCCAGAACAATTATTCTCTCCCGTCTTCCTCACCCGGCTTTCCCTGAGACGGCGTGGCAGAGACAATGGTGAGAATGACCAGAGACACACGTGTCGTCCCTGGCCCTGCCTAGCACACTGGGGTTCACCGTCCATATTCTTTCCTTACCTACAAAATAAACAGGACCAGAAATGACACTGCGACAGACAGTGGCAGGTGTTGGTGAGGATGTGGAGAGACCAGACACTGCTACCCCTGCTGCTGGCGGGAACGTGAAATGGGGCGTTCGTGCTGGAGACAGCGCAGCAGCTCCCTGGGATCACCCCATGCCCCAGCGGTTGCTTTCCTAAGCATAAACCCAATGGACACACGTTCGCCATCAACGCTTGTACACGGACGCTCACGGCAGCACTGTCCCTAACGGCCAAGACAACCTAGATGTCCATCCGCTGAGGCATCAGGTGGGGTCTCCCCAAGCAGCCGAGTAATGCTCAGGCCTAAAGAGGGATGGAGTGCTGGTCTACCACGCAACCCCGAGCCCCTTGAAAACATACGCTACATGGAAGCAGCCAGACGGAAGGGCCCACATCATGCACGACAGTGTTCATGTGAAATGTCCAGCACAGGCCAACCCACAGACACAGAAAGCAGACTGCTGGCCCCAGGGACTGGGAGGCGGGCTGGGAGGGGACGACAAAGGTGGGTAGACGGGGCTTCCTTTTGGGGGTGATGAAAATATTCTGAAAATACACTTTTAGGGGGATGATGGTTGTACAGCTTTGGGAATACACTCAGACCTCTGTCCCCTTCAGGGGGATGACTACTGTGCTAAGTGAATTCCATCTCAGATAAAAACAAACTAGAATAATACTGGGCGAGGAATGGAGAGGCTGCCACAGTCCTCAGAGCAAAAGAAAAGGACAATAGGCTGAACTCTGCTATAGGAGAAACATCAAGGTGACCCTTTCAAGTCCAGAGGGAACAGTGAAGTCACGTGGGAGCTGGGATGGCCACTGCTGTCTGCCAATCCTGTCCTCATGTCCGCCTCGATCAGCACCTCAGCCTTCAAACAACTTGAACCTTTAAGCACCCTGTGTAAGTTCACTTAACTTACAGCCATGTTGTCAGGCTTTAAAAGGCTCTGAATTAAGAGTGTCTCCTAAGGAACACTCATGAAAACAGGAACAGAAATGGGGTAAATATAAAATGCCCTTTCACCCCCCTCCCCCAACACAAAACCAGCTCCTTGGTAGTCTCCTGACGTACTGACCCAGTGCTAAGCCCCCAACTTTCCTGTTCGTCTTATTAATGAAATCCTAATCACGCAATAATAGTTCATCACAAACATTCCAGACTATCCTGATTCTAACCATCACGAACTGTGGACCCCCACAAATATGTCCCAATGATTCGATCACAATATAATTTTAGTAAAACCCAGATTCAGGGTACTGAGACCAACCTCAGGAAGCTAGAGCTTGGCATGCACCAAAGACATGAAAATCAAAACAATCCTGGCAGAACTCTTCTTACGTATGCTGACCGGAATGTGACTGTCCAACCAGATCAGCTTCCAACACTTTAAAATCTCCAGGATCCATTCAATTCCAAAGGGATTCTGGTCATGTCCAGATGGAAAGTTACAAAGATCCTACGGAGTAAACATCGTGGAAAAGGGCCCCGAGATATCTCTTCATAGAAAGTAACTTTCTCAAGATAATGATCTGGAAAACCCAGATGTGCAAAGTTTGTGTGACCTGATGGGGCAGAAGAAACTGCACATGTGTCGAACTAAGAAACAGGAGTTACAGTTTTCGTATGAAGTCTTACAATCTCAATGTCGTCTCTCTCTGCAATTTTAATGTTACTTTCTAAGCCTCATGAAATGAGAGTGTTTGGAAACCTTCTCTGGTGTGGCTTTTCAAGTTCTCCTGCCCCACGGTTTGAAGGCAAATCCCAAAGCATGTGTGTTTATAGTAAACCACTATTCAGAGTTGGTGGGTTTTGATGTCACCTGGTCACCTCCCCAGTCCTTCTTAGTAGTGGAGACTGCGGCTCCTCTCTCTCTCTCTCTCTCTTTTGGGGCCTGCTTCTATGTCTTTGTAGTCTCACTACCTGTTGTGTAGAGTATCTGTGTCTCTCTCTTTCCAAATTCCTAACCTGAAGTCCTAACCGCCAAAATGATGCTATCTGGAGGTAGGCTTTGGCAAGGTAATTAGGTTGAGATGAGGTCATGAGGGGGGGTTCCCTCTGTTGGGATGAGTGCCCTTGTAAGATGATGAAGAGACCAGTGTCCTCACTCTGCTTTGCATGTACAGACATGGCAAGACGGTGGCCATCCACGGGCAGGAAGACGGTGGCCATCGATGGGCAGGAAGAGGGTCCAAACTGGCTGTTGGACCTCCCGGTCTCCACTGGGTCAAAGTAAGTGCTGTGTAAGCTGCCCAGTGTGTGGGAAATCGCTAGAGCCTCCTGAACTGATTAAGACCCTGTGAGTGGCAGAGGGCTCGAGGAACAGCCACTAGCACAGCCTGTCACCAAGACAGAGCCCAACAGCGGCACCACAACCAGGGCGTGGAAGATGGCCTGGAGGAGAGAGAAGGTGCCGTGGTTGAACAAGAACTCGCCAGACAGGAAGCTGGCAACAGAACCTTCGTCGTGAATGGGGAGACAACTGCGAAGACCCAGGGCTCCCCCAGCGGTAGTGAACAGGGACTGGCCCGGAAGCAAGCACTTAGCACGTGCTGCCCCATGAAATGAGAATGAAAACCCCCCGGCAGGGAAAAGGGAGAGACCAACCAGCCCAGAGCGACGAAGAACAGAAACGAAACAGACCACCACGTCGGAAATACAGCCTCCAGCAGGGGCTTCCTGGTGGCTCCGAACTCTACCGCTCCATCATGAGAATTCCACATCTGAAAGTTTCTATAAACTCTTGTTCCTTTCATCCTGGGATACAACTTATTCGATGTGAAAACGTTGTTACGGCAGATTCAGATCTTATCAAGCACTAAGCAGGAGTCTGTGTTCACGTAACAGAGAACCTATTTTCCATCTTCTCCAGAAGGGCGTGTCGGGTCTCGTGATCGCTTGTGTCATGTTATCTCCGTGTGGTCGGAGGCGACGCACAGCCAAGGACCCGGACACAGCGAGGATGTGGCCAGGCCCACGGGCGCCGCTCTTCCCTTCCGCCTTGCCCTGCCTGGCCAGACACTTCCTCCTGTCCTCCTTTGCCTTAGATCCCCATGGTCCCATTGTCAAGGACGTGAAAATTATACAAGTTTTCTAAATTTGCCATTTCCCTGAGAGATGCCGACGTCCCTGAAGATGGGAAATCTTCCATTAAAAATCTGCAAAAGCCAAACACATGCTACTAACACATTCTGGTCTTCTCGATCCCTAGAAAGTTTTTGAAATCCTTTCGGTAGAAGTGATACAATATTATTAGCTTGATGGAAGCATCACAGAGAAAATACTACTTCCGTCCTCCCCGCCCTCCCGCCACTCAACATAGATGACGTGTCCCAAAGTCACTAGGAATTAAAAAAATGTATCTTCATATTTGAATTGCCTTGGGCCCATGGTCTCCTTCAGAAGCACTGGCGTGAAGGTGTGAAATGTAACTGATATGTAGTTTTCCCTCATTTTGTAATAAAACTAGCCTGAAAAATGGATATAGAAGTTCTCACTTCAGTGACAAAAGTTATGAAGCACATTTAACATTTATCTTCCACGGAGTGGCTTTAAATAAAGCTTCAAAAATAAACTTGTGACTCAAAATGTTTTCTTCAATAATGTGCATTGAGAAGCTGACAGGCGTAGGCAAGGAAGAAAACGTGCACGTGGGCAAATCCGGAAGAGACAGAGTCGTGTCTCTTGGGACAAGTAACGAAGCCTACAGCGTCGGACCTCGAGGTGTGTTTCGGGGGCACTGGCAGCGCTCCCCGGGACTCCAGAGGTCCCTGCCCCCAGAGTCGGAACGCCAAGAGCTCAGGCAGGACTGGCATTAGCTCCAATGACAGGCTTTTTGTCTTCACGTCCCACGTCCTGGCATATGGTAGGAGCCCCGTGAGCATTTACGCAGTTCATGTCAATACTCAAAATAGGGAGTTCTCGACTTTTCTTCCGTTTTCCTTTGATTTGTTGTGCTCGTGCCTACTCTGTACCATATGGAGTGGGAGCTGGTCGATGCTGTGGTCAGAAAGCTCACTTCATCTTGGTTTCTGGGCTCAGGGTCCTGCTGTCTAATGGGAGAGCCTGGCCAGGACCCAAGCTGCTCTAAGACCATGGTAGATGCCGCCGATGAGCACTGTGGCTTACGTGTGTGTCCCTGCACATGTACGTGCCCAGGACCCAATAGCAGGAGAGGGACGCTCAGCCTGGGATGGGGGAGGGGTGTTCTGGAATGAGAAGGTATCCTAGTTGACTTCCTACAGAAGGGCCTACTTTGCCCTTTTCCAGTTTAAAGATTTTGTAGAGCCTTCCATTTTTTTAATTCCAAAATCATGTTTAATAAGTGAGTTTCATTACTGCCAGAAATGTTTTAATAAAAGTGAACCCAACCAGTATCATTTAAAATAATTATCGTGATTTCAAGCTCATGTATGAAGTTCTAAATATTAAAATGGTTTCATGTGGGATACTTACACAAAGGTTATAGCACATTTTAAGACCATAATCCTTAAGAAATAGTGTTTTATCAAACCCCTTCCATCTGTAACTCACGATACATAAATTTACAGGTGTAATATGCACAAAATCAGTGCTACAATGGATATTCTGAGTTTCACTCCGGAATTCATTTTTAGACCTGTGTAGTGCATAACGTTTGATTGAGCACAGAAATCCCGTCAGAATTCCTACTGTTCCTGCTGCACCAGAACTACTACCCTCTTGATGCATTTGGGAAGAAGAGTAATCATTTCCTTCACACTCTGCGTAAGTCGACAACCATCCTGTATCAATAACTTAGTAATAAGCACTGCAGTCGGAAAGACCATTCAGTTTCACATACCGCATACCTCTATCCGCACAACCTGGTGACGTAACACACGGCAAACCACCTCTGGGGTGTTCTTTTCTTTAAAATGTAGGTCAGAGGCACTGCTCAAATAGAAGCCCAGACCCGGGTGGGGAAGAGAGAAGGGAGAAGTCGTTTCTCAAATGAGGCTGACGCGTATCTCTGGGGAACCCCGACCTGTTGCTCATCCTTGTCCCTGTGGCTCGGTCCCCCCAGGGGCAGTCACTTCCAGGGACAGAGGGACCCAGCACTGCCCGTACTTGCTGGGGCTCCTGTGCCTATGATCACTGACAGGGGAGGCAGACTTATCATGGAACGGGGCTGCCTGGAGGTGCTGGAGAGCATCTGCACAACCGCCAATAATAATAACCCAAACTCAAATCACTTTGGTTTTGCCATAAGCCTGCTCCCGAGGGATCTAAAGCTTTTTACTTTGCCACACCCATTACTTCAACCTATATCTTGATTCTTCCTTGCCCTCTACCTTTATGATTTTTTTTTTAACTGAAGTTCTAGGGCTGTGGACCAGAGCACATCACGACATGAAAGCCAAGATTATAGCAAATCCATGTCAAAGAGAAGACTCAAATGTCAGTAAGAAACGAAATAGCCCAAGCTGGGCTGGGAGGGAACTTTATCTTGTGAAACACCGAGTCCAATAAATAAAGGAAGAAACAACTCCAAGTGTTCTTTCAGTAACTTACAAAACCTTTTGTGGGATTATAATGCTCTTAATAAATTGTTGAAATGGGACTGTGGCCAACTCCAGAACACTCAGGAAGCAGCCACGGCGGAGCAGACAGGCTCCGTCCACCCCTACCCCCGCCAAAGCCCCGTGACTGCCACCAAGCGCAGGCTACTGAGGCAGAAACACAGCTCACCAAAAGACACCCACATAAAATCAACAGATCAAATGGTGAGACCCAGCTTCCCCCACCCCCGTCTGTCTAAGCGGTGTGGTTGAGGATACGCGCTTTCTAGGAAAGAGAAGGTTCAGAATGACAGGCTGAGAGCCAAGGGGCCGGGATGCAAGAGGCCCACAATCAGGAGGCAAGAAACGGGGTGTAGGGAGTTGGGAGGTGAGAGACATGAAGAGTCAGAAAAGGAGAAAGAACCACGTGCCACGGAGACCAAGTGAGGAATTTTAAGACGACAGTCATTTTGACAAATATCTAGAAGATACGCCATGAGTACCTGATGGTGTAAAAAACACTGAGCCACACTGATGCTATCCCTCAGCCACCAGTGAGGAATGAAGTTCATTTTAAATCCCCAGAGAGGACATGGGGTCGCACCAGCAGAGGCAGAGACCCAAGGGTACCACCTTCCCATGAGGAATTGTTCTTAGGGGGCGAAAAGAGATCCAAGGCACCACCAGATGGCAGCACAGAGCCAAATACGATTCCCACTCACTCCTCTAGGACACAGAACAACATTGGATCACAGGAATGGCCAATATATCACTAGAATGTCTACTTTTATGTTTAATAAAAGATAAGATTAGAGAAATAAAAATTGGTCCCCATAGAAAGGTAAATACTGAGGCTGAAGAAGCCTCTTGTCATTGCACAAAACAGACCCACAATTAGTAACTGTACCTTTGCTGTCTAAATGGCAGGGGGAGAGTAATTAACAATTAATAGAAGCTGCCCTCAATTTAAAGCCTCGAAGGGAAGTAATTAAATTTAGTAGAAGCGGTAGCCTCTAAACAAAGACCCATAACACACATACAAAAGGAAACACAGATCTGAATAATAAATGCAAATTAGAAACAAGGTTCCACTACAGACAGAAAGGAAATGATCCTAAAATCCTCAGTCTCTCTGTTCAAGAGACCAGGTTATGAACCTGTTTTAATCCAGGCCAAGGTCTGATCTGAATCCTGGCTGATGTTTCTGAAGTACAACCTTGCTTCCAGAATCTTTATGTATGCGGATCAGACAGCTTCCCACGGCTTGAATTAGCTGTACAAGTACCTTTCATATCAACGCAGATATATACTTGATATATACAGTGTCAACATTACTACCAGGCCCGGAGATCGCAAACATTGCTCTGCTTGTTGGTCATGAAACAAAACTGCCAAGCAGAATCTGTGTAGCTCCAGAGGGTAAATTAGTGTGGGCAACATGGTTATCAGCAGTCTTTAGCTTGCCTCTCGAAGCTTCTCACAGAAACAGTTAGGGAGCAGAAGCGTTACATCTGGCTACAGCTGCACATTACATGGTCCATTGAGACTCAGATGCTGATGGCTGAACTGAATAACAAACAGCTGGGTATAAATGTAAAAATCAGGAAATCGATTTTAAACACACATATTTCACAAATCCTTTGAAATCCTAGCACTGAATGAGAAAGGAATTAGCGCTGAAGAGTGCCAAAGTATCCCGGAGATTAGAATTCAAAAATATAGCTGGGCGCCCCCCCGGTGTCATTATACCTCTGCCAGGCTCTCCTGTTACTCTTTCACAAAAGACAGCGTGGGGACAAACAAAGGCAGTGCCATTGGATCATTTTCTTGCTCTGGTCATGCTCCAGCTGAAAGTCAGCAGGAGTCACGGAGCTTCCTATTTGAGCTTTCAGAATGAGGGACCCGGCTCATGAGTTTAACGGAGTCGAAGGGAGAGGTAGCCCCGAGGCGGCTGGTGTCCGGTCCCCTGAAAGGGAATCCGGGTGCAGCGGCAAGGGTGTCCAGGCAAGGCTGTATACAGCCAGGAACGCCGGGATGCCAGATTCAGGTCAGAGAGAAACTTAAGTGACGGAGACAGCACATCCCAAAGTGCCCAGCAGGGAGCAGACACGTTAAGAACAAGAGTAAGCTTTGGTTAAATTTGTTAAATTTTTTTTGATGAAGTCCCTAAAGTTCATTTTTGCTTTTGTTTCCTTTGCCTTTGGAGACATGTTTTACAAGAAGTTGCTGTGGTCGATGTTGAAGAGGTTACTGCCTACGTTCTCCTCTAGAAGGAAAGGAAAGTGATTGGGGGTAAATCTGAGGGGAAGATGAAAGATGAGAGACTGTGGACTCTGGGAAACAAACTGAGGGTTTTGGAAAGGAGGGCATGGGAGGATGGGTGAGCCAGGTGGTGGATATTAAGGAGGGCACGGATTGCATGGAGCACTGGGTGTGGTGCATAAACAATGAATCTTGGAAAGGAAAAAAAAATTTTTTAAATTAAGACATTAATTTTTTGTCAAATTTTCTCTTAATGAGGATTTAGGTATGGGAATGGGTCGGAGAAAGAGAGGTTAGAAATTGCTTTTTTTCTGAATGTCTAAAAGCATGGAAAACCCTTTATGTGGGGGAGGTTTGGGTTGCTCCTATGTATAGACTTTTCAAAGCTGGCCAACACGTTTGTATTGTATTTAAGAAAGCTAGTGATAATGGCACCAGATGCAATTTGGATGCAATTTATCATCCAAATTCAGACACTTTTTAGGCTGACAGAGGGACGCTAGTAACGACAACGCCAGGACAAATGGCATAAACTGGGAGTATGCCAGCTAACCAGGACACCTACTCCCTGTACCTCGAGCACCAGGGGCATGAAAGGAGCTTGAGGTCTTATCTGGGATGCCAGGTAAGTGGCTGTGATCCCAACGGCTTATTTTTCTCTGCATGGCTACTTGTCCTCAGGATTCCAGATGGAGTGTAAATTACAGAGCGTGTCTAAAGGAAGTTCAGGGAGCAAAAGGGCAGACTAGATAGAACCCAGATTTCTTTGCTTGCACAATTAATTCTGTGGATCACACCAGATCCAATCTGACCTGACAGAGCAGGGCCCTTCTATACAGGGGCAGCTGTTTTAGATGAGAAAGAACTGCAACAGTCCGGGTTTTAATAATTGAGGCTGTTTTCGCCCCCATCTCTCAGACTACCTGGATTCTGCGATCCAAACGCCTGAGATGATCAAAGTGCTAACGTCCATGAACATTTCCACCAAGAAACTCTGTCTTCTCTCCTGGGTCCTTAGTAATGAAGAACGCATGAAATAGGGTTTGTAAGAACTCTAGGAAAGATCCAGATAAAGGGGGAAAAAAGCGATGAGGCAGTATTATGTAATTTACCTAATGGGATGTATAAGATGAAGAATGAAGGTCTTCGGAAGGAACAGGTACATTCTTACTTCCCAACAAGAGAATCCTTCATTGGCCCCAAACAACGCAACAGCACAGACCCTTCTTTTAAACCAGTGTTTCCCCAAAGAAGAAACAAAGTCAACAGGGATGACTGAAGCTCAGAGTCACCAAATGTTGCCTTAGAGTAGGAATTGCTATTAACATTTTGAAAAACTTTTTAACACCAAGAACAGGCAGGCAACCAGCCAGTACATTATGAAATGTGAAGTATTTTTGTTGAGAACGAGGATGAAGATAAGTTCCAACTCCTGTTCACTGGGAGACAGTTTAGAGTTAAAAAAAAAAAAAAAAGAATTTTTTTTTTCAGTACAGAAAATGTTTAGGTGGTTTCCACATGACAACAAACTGATTGATTACAGCCGAAGAATACGTCAGCTGTGACTCAAATCCTAAGCTCCTCTGCTGTCCAACTTAATTTTAACTCTTCAATCTGTGGTTTACACTGAAAAACTGCCCTGTACTTTCTGACTTGTGTTGAATTGACCACACCACCGTGGAATCAATCTGCTATTGTAGGGACAGACAAGAAACCTTAGAGTCAGATAACTCTAAAAGCTAATTTACTTTGGTTCTGGGCTAATTACATTTCTTAAAGTCAGTTTTGCTGATTGGTTAAGAATCCAAGCTATCAAAAGCCCAGGCACTTAGAGACATAAACACAAACGGTCAAAAAACAGTGGGCGTGGGGCTGAACATCAGAGAAGGGTACTTGTGACTCACAGAGGGACTCTGTGAAATACACAAACTGAGTTGCTCTCAGTTACACCTTGCAACTGGGCACTGAGATTACGGAGACCGGCTGCATCTCAGAGTTTTCCCAGCAGAGGTGTTGTCCCAAAAGCCGCAGCTATCCATTTACATTTAAAAGTGTACATGATAAAAACCCACAACACTTGTTGACGTGTTGTGTTACGTAGAAGGCATTTTAACTGGATGCCAGTATTATTTAATTTCAATTCCATGAATGTTAAAAATACTGAGTACAGGTGGTTGTTTTCATGTTATATGTCAAGTGGTCTGTCCAAACCCCAGCCCGCCTTCGAGTTCTTAATTTACGTTAGAATGTGGAACCCCATATACATGTATATGGGGGAATATCCAACCAGGTATACAGCAGGCCTTCCTAGACAGATTTTGACTGTCCACAATTTAATTATCACCTAATAGACACTTGTTTGATGACAGGTCTGTCCTACCTGTCAGGGCTCCATAGAATCAGGAACAGGCTGTGGCTTCTCTGAACCACCTCAATCAACTGCTCTGTTCCTATTCTGGATTAAAGCATCACCATGATTTTTCTTCAGTTTCCTGAGAATTTGAACTCTACCAGGGTCTGGAGAGTGAGCTGTGGCATTCTGAACCATCCCATAAATGACAAATACCTTAAAAACAGAAACAACAGAGTGACAATGCTAATCGTAACTTCTTCCTCCTGTTTGCTTTACCTCCGAAACCAAGGAACATTCTTCTATTTCACTGGTTCCCTGGGTGTTAAGACAGAAATAAACAATGAGTGAAATACTAAGTTCTAACATGTCAGATTTTTTTTTTTTTTTTAAATTCCAAGTGGTGTAAGCTCTCACTAAAATTAGAAAGAGGATCTCATCTGTGTGTAAGAAAGCTAAATTGGCCAGCATGTCTATTGTGCCTCACGGCCAGGCTCTCAGACCAAAGAAGAGCCTAGCTTACAGTAGTGTCTACATCGGAGTCTGTTTCAATCATGCACTACGGGGGGGGGGGGGGGGGGAGGACTGTAAAAATACAATGTCACAGCGATAGAACAGTGTCTGTATCTCAACCAACTCTGTCAACTTGGCCCATCATGCTTGCATCTAAATCCAACTGTGGTTTCTTGTGCCACATCCTGGAAATGGAGGATTTGTGACAGGAGATGCCACTGTGACCGAGGGGACAACGGAGCAAACCAAGTGCTGAAACAGTCCTAGCATTTTCTTCCAGTTATAGGATCATCACCGGGAACCCAGCACTTTGACAGAGTGTTCAAACATCGGAGAATGGAGTTGGTATCCTGTAGCTGAGAGCCATGGTGCTGGGCCTTCCAGTCTGATTTCTGAAAGCCTTATAATGAGGGTGGAGTGGGTATACATTCCATTCTTTGGCTGTATTTTTGTTCAACAAAGCCTGCAATTTTCAGTCACTTGAAAATGTAATTATAGATAATGTTTGCATCAGTAGCAAGAATACAATAAGCTCGGGGCGCGAACACTCCACTCAAATCACAGCCTCTTAGGTTGTGACGCTGGTCTCCTGCCAAGAGTAAAGGCATTTCGACAAGCTCATACTCGGTAGGAGATGGGTTCAGGGTTGGACCAGCCCCTGCACGGGTTCTACCCTACCGCATCCATTACCCCGTCCTTTACATTGGGTTTCTAGACACAAAATGGAAAATGGGGCTGAAAATTCAGAGTTCCGTCACAAGTTTCTGCACTTGCGCACAGACGTATGAGGGGGGCTGAAGTTTACAGACATCGGGAATGGACGGGACACCAAACTCAAGGCGACGGAACTGTCAATCATCTGAAATCCTTTGGTCCAGAGACTGGCGTATGCTCTTGCCTCCCTATCAGGTCCACTTACGAAGGGGGTGGGGAGACCGCAGGGAACAGGGTACTGCATAGGTTAGTTACCAACTGAGGGGGGACAGTGGAGCTGAATGTCACCTGACAGCCTTTTTCTAACTCACAAGGTGGCCTGCTCTGGGCTCAAGGTGCCCCTGAGGAAGGCCACCTGTCCATCAGATGTAAAACTAAGAAGTTGGAAATAAATGAGGGAGAAGGCCAGGTGCCTCATGCAGTCCTCACAGGAAACCTCTTCGTGAAACGTACGGTTGTCTCGAAGGAAGGAGAAGGATCGGCCTGAACGTTCAAAGCTAACGGCTTCTTCATCTCGGCAGGGAGTGTGGTCGGAGGTGTTAAGAGAGCTTGACACGGCTGTGGTCCCCCTTCCTACTGACATCGCTCCCAACACTCTTGCCTTCTAGACTCAGAAACGGGTCTGGTTATGAAATGAAATCAAGCACAATTTATGGGAAAGAGCACATAAAAAGCAGATCATGATTAGGTCATCGCTAAGAAACTGTATTTCATACTCGGAATTCCCACTCGCCAACATACCCAGAAATCTGCTCACCGCATGGAAGGGTCTAAGAATCCCTCGAAAGACAGAAGCAGCCTCCCGGACCACAACATTAGGGGGGCACAAGGAAAAGACCTCAGGCTTTGGAAATGGGCACCTTGAAGCAGACACATACTTCCATCGTCTAGAACTTCTTCTCATTTGCAAAATAGGAACGATACAACTCATCTTGAAACATTTTTCTGAAGATTACTTATAATTTATATAAATTCCTTAGCCTAATGGCTGGCCCCTATCCTCAGCTAGTATCATACAACATTCCAGAAGGTATACCCACAGGAAGGTGGCATCCTTTAAAGTATCAGTGATCAGGAGAAAAACATCTGACAAGGAGTATTTAGTTGTCAAAGAATTATAGCTTTGTTGACACGAGAAAACATTTTTTGTTGGCTTCTGGGTAGATATCATTATTTGATTGAACAGACAACTAGAAATCAATTTGGATCAGAAGTATCACGTTCTGAGTAGACTTGAAAAACAAGACACCGTTGGGGCAAGATAAAGGCCACCACGTGGTTTCTGTGGCCGACAACCGTCCAATTTTGGTCACTTTTTATAACCACTGGACACAAAATCTTGGCCCGACTGAAAGGCTGCCTTGCAAAGTTAATTCGGCTTCTCTGACTCTGAGCAGATAGAATGTGCTGGTTGCAAAGTGCCCGTCAATTCGCTCAGGAGCACCTGTGGCATCCGGGTGGCAGGCCCCTTCTCCAAAGGTTCCGCCAGCTTTGGGCCCCAGGCCTCATTCTCCTGGCACAACAAGCCGAGGACCGGCCATCAACTCTGACGGCCCAGTTCACCCTCGTGCAAGGCGGTCTGTTCTGGGAGGCGGGGCAGACTTCGCTTTGGAGGTCACACTCGTGACCTGGAGATCCTCGGTCAGCGTCACTGTCTCAGCCAGAGCAGGTGCGGACTCTTCCCCTGGCCCATCCCTGGGGAACATCCTTCAACCAACGGGCTCAGACAGGCTGTCGGCTTCTCAACTGAGTCTGAACAGGTGTGATCTTAATCAAGTGACTTATAACATTAGGAGCAAATCTTCACACTAGCTCAGGCAGCTCTGGTCTCTTAGGACCTCAAGGACCCTATCGGCTCTGTTGGGAGAAGCCAGTGCCCGTTTATTAAGGCACAGACCAGAGTAAGTATGACGCACCCTACAGTCGGGCGTCACCAGGACCGACACCCTAGACCCATTGTGCCACCTCGTAAAAAATCAGATTCCTTCTCCAAGTCATTTCCCACTTTGGAGACTCTCCTCCTCTCAGCTCTAGGCATTCTGTGGCCTGAGCTCCTAATGAGGTGGTTAGATGCTGGGATTTACAACAGACCCTCTCCATATGCACATCACTGAAATTGTTTTCCCAGTGGCTGGGTTTCTGTTAGGGTTAGGAGTCCCATTACTGGGAACCAGACTGGGTATAGTGTGGCCCATTCTCTCCCCGTAAGAAAATCAAGATCTGTCTCAGCTGCTGTAGAGATGGGCTTTTTCAGAACACGCATATGGGGACACTGGGTGAAGATATTGCTTTTTGCTTTAGCCCTATCCCAGGATGGAAGTCCGGACCACAAGTTCACGGTTGAAAGATGAACCACATTTTATTTCTCAATCATCATGCGGAGAAGGGAGAGGGGGGAAAAAAATCAGTCTTTACAATGTTGTCCTGGGGACTGAGCATTTTCTGGAAGTTTATATGGGAGCAATACTGCTTTATGGGTGTTTGGCTGAGACTTTAAAGCACAAATGTTCTGAGGGAGAACACATTAACTCGTCAGTGTAATGAGGTTTCACTGTACTTGACTCTCCCAGGAAATGCAGGTGAACTTGTGGTCAGTTTCAAGTACCAAGAAGCTATAAAATATTTAGGTTATCGTTCTCTTCCCAATGTTAGCCTCACAATAATTCTGTGGGACAGGTAAGGAGTGTATCTTAATATCCTTATTTTCTAGATGAGGAATCTTGACAAGTCCCCTGAGACCAGAGATGGGCAGGGAACTAAGCAGAAGAAAAGTCCGGGGAACAGCTGAACGGTTGCTGAGTGAAGCCCGGGGCTGGAGACACCCTACAGCCACACCCCCAGTGACTTCAGTCCCCCCCACGCAAGCAGACCCCAACGCAGGGCAAGCGTCCCCGCATGTGCACACAATCCAAGAAGAAGTCATTTCTAAGTCAAAATTCAAACCCACACAGAGCCAGTGGAATGAAAACATTTCCTAGATTCTTCCCTTGGAGAAAAGTGAATTCTGTGGCCAGTGTTCACTTAAGAGAGAGAGAAGTGCTTTGCCTCAGTCTCTCCTCCAGGGCAGGGCTCTGCCAGGGACCGCTCAGGATCGGGAGGGAGGAGCCCCCTCAGGACTGCTCTGGTTAAGGCAGGAAAGCAGGTGCTGGAAGTGACCCTTTGACATCTAAGAGGAAAAGAAAAGGAAGGAGAAAAAGAGAAAAAGAGGGGAAAAAGGGGCAGAAAAGACGGCTTTTTGTGAAAAGAAATAAGACTCCTGCCAGGGAGCATCATCATGCAGGATAAACACGACCTGATACTAAGAAATCGCCTGGAGGGGGAGGCGCCAGCGGTGCTCAGCGGCATCCGGCTTCTCAAGGACTGGTGGGGCGCCTTTCAATCCTGACACCAAGGAGAGAGGGCTGGGTGGACAACGGGGGTCACGAGGAAAGATGTCACCAGCGTGGACTGAAGGGAATAATTGCTGTTGGAGGCCTCCTGGTGACAATTTCGAGAAAGCAAACACAGCTGCAGCAGAGCCAAATATAGCTGCCCAAGACAATGGCCTCCGTAAAGTTAATCATTCTGAAATACGCTCCCCTTCTGCTCACGTGGAAAACGCAACACCCCTTCTATAATGTCGGAAGGCAAAATACAGTTAGATGCACAGGAACACGCAGCTGCTCTGCGGAGTCTCCTCCAAGTGATGGCCGAGGGCTTCCCACGCCGCCTTCCTCCCCGGGCTCCCGGTTCCGAGAGCTGGATGCAGGGGGCCCCTTCTCTGCCCACGGAGAAGGCTCTTGGGCAGGGCTGAATTAAACGGGCTTAGGGAAGAGGAAAAGAAGAGAAGGAAAGAGCTATCAATTAGGAAAAGGCAGATCAAGAGGCAGAAAGAGCTATCAATTAGAGAAAGGTGGAAAGCAAACTTCAGAAGCACCTGCTCTGTTCGGGACCTAAAGGAAATCCAAGGGGGGTGCGGAGAATCGGGAGTGAGGGGTTAAACAGAGCAGCCCGACTCCATCAACACACAGGAGTCCTCTCCCCGAGCCTGACTTCCTCCTGCTTCTCCACAGCATCTTTATTATTCCCTTAAGGTTTTTCAAGGAACAAATGAAATGTCATGTTTCAACTTTTTTTCTGCTTCACCTGTGCGACACCCAACGTCTTACCCTGGAGATGCAGGGAGAAAGAGAGAAAACCGTGCGCGTTAGGATGGTTTCCACCAATTCGCTCTGGCCCCTGACGGGTCCCTACATCCCCGCCACGTTAGCCTTTTAAAGGGGCTCCGTTCACGTGCGGAACTCTCACCAGGCACGATGAAATGGTCAAGCACTCTGCGTTGTAGGGCCAGCAAGCTCTGGGGTCATGATCTGCATCTCGGAGGAGGGTGGTCAGCAGTGGCCAAGAGGCACAAGGTGAGGCGTGTGGTCTGGCCGGCATTAGCTATGTCTACCCTAGAAAATGGCCTTTTAGGGTCAACTGTCTAGGTTGCTCTGTGAAGGGACTTCCTTCCTACTCCAAGCCTGAAAGATCCTAATGGCAGCAACGTCCTGATTGCAGCTGAGAAACAGAAGGGGCCCCCAGGTCCTGGGACTTTGTAGCGAGGATAGAAAGGGTCACCCAGTAAGGTGGGACAGCACTATCAGGGGGACTTCTTTTCTCACCTTTAATAGAAGCAACTCAGAGGCTCTAGGCCAAAGGGTCAGAACATGGCCCTGAGCCCTATTTCTAGCAGGACCACCGACCTGAATCCATCTCTCGTCAAGACGCTGAGGCTTCCCAAATCTTGAAATTTTCAGTTGTGAAGATAGTAACACACAAACGTAGGCACGTTTACATATGTTACAACATGTTTCCTATGTTAGTATCTAACAACTTCATAACTTTTATAGCCAAAGATCATGGAGCAGAAGATATTTTAAGAAAGTAAAGAATTATGCCCAGTAAGATCATTTCTTTTTTTTTTTTTTTTCAGTAAGATCATTTCTAACATATATATTTTTTCACATATATGTGCATATATATGCATATGTATGTGTATAGACACACACACACACACAGCCCTTATGTCTACTGACCACAGCCAAGTGAAGAGCACTATTTTGCTCTTTTAACTTATGAGAGGACCAGCTGATTTTATTTTTGGCAGATACATGTGGTACAACTCTCCTCCTATAGAAGGAACCCAGGAAAAAATGAAGACATAATTTATGGGGAAGGATATAAAATACCACCTTAAAGTTTAGTGAGCCCAAGTCCAACCATGAACTTTCTTTATAAAAAAGCATGGAAGTTAGGCATTGCAGTGTAAAAATCACAGAACTTTAGATCCTAGTAGGAAAGCTGAAGAACTAAGTCACTCTCCCATGGTACTCAAAACACAAAAATCATGTTTAAGCTGTCCAAAAGTTATGTCAAAATGTCAAATTAATTGCATTCTGAGGAGTGAGTCACCACCATCATCTGTGCCACTGGGGGATCTTCGGGCCCTACTGGAGCTTATAAATGCCAGACAAAGCAGCTGATGGGTTGGGGGAACTGGATGTCCACAGTCATAAGTCACAGGCATAAGCACTCTTACTGAGGAGATGAAGGACTCTGGCTTCCTTAATTATTAAGACCTTAAAAAAAAAAAAAAAAAAAAGACTAAAAATCAAAATATCCCGGGGTGCCTGGGTGGCTCAGTGGGTTAAAGCCTCTGCCTTCGGCTCAGGTCATGATCCTGGGGTCCTGGGATTGAGCCCCGCATCGGGCTCTCTGCTCAGTGGGGAGCCTGCTTCCTCCTCTCTCTCTGCCTGCCTCTCTGCCTACTTGTGATCTCTGTCTGTCAAATAAAAAAAAAAAAAAATCTTAAAAAAAAAAATCAAAATATCCTATAACCCCACTTTTAAGGCGATGTTACTATTAAAGGAATCTCGTGACCTGGTCATGGATCTATAGGACCAACACTTACCGTCCTATAGACCAAAAGGGAGCACAAACCATTGAAACTGAGACCTCCTCAGAATAGACTTATTTAAAATCCGACCTTAAGTTAAAGGGCATAGGGGTCTGGTAGAGAAGTTCGGAATAATAAACCAAAATGATGTTTTAGTCTAAATACAGCCTAAACCTAATTTACATAAATCTTCAGAAGGGGAAAAAATGGGTCTAATAATTTGCTGGCAAGTTGGCTCTGAGGCATTCATTCAAATGGAGTAATTAAAATTTAACCAAAAACGGAATTTGTACTCATCTGTCATTTCGAGAGCCGTAGGATTACATATTTATTAGCATTCCATTTTAAAGTATCAGCTGATGCTGAAGTATCACTCTCAGTATCTGAACATAATACACAATCTGCAGTTCATGAAACAGACCGCTCGTAAAACTCCGGGTGCAGCTCTGGGAACGTGTAAACCTCAGATATTCTCACCAGGCAATGCGACCACGTAACCGGAATTGTCTTTCTATAAAACCAGGTGGAGTAATCACTTTCCGCCGTGATTTAGGCCAAATGGGAAGGGTGAAACCGTTCAAAAATCTCCCCGTTCCCCCCTTTCTTTTTAAAGTCCTGTTTAGGAGGAGTCAAAAGCTCACAGTAAATGAAAAAGAAATCCCCAGGAGAAGGAGGTTTCTATCCCTTCGCATCTAGATTCAGAGCGTGAGACGACTGGATGGCACAATTAAACAGTGATAATGCTAAAGGGGAATAATTATTTTACAATTACCTGAGAGCATCGCATTTACGGCGCTAATTAGTTTTTGTTTCCCACAAAGGTTTTTCCAAGGATGTGCAGCTCCATGTCTCTTAGCTTTAGCAACAATAGCTCTCTCTTAAGGAAAAATAAAAATACATTTTCTGCACTGCTACCCAAGTGGCACACCGGTGACGCTGGCCTGTCGTATTCCCGGTCCCTCCCTGATAGTGGAAACAGACATGGGGGCATGGGAACTGATCGGTGCTAATGAACTGGAAACCAGGAGTACTTTGCAGACCCTCCCTTCCATGTCGTGCAGAACATGTATCGCAGGGTCAAACAGTTGGCCCTCTGTGGTGCCCTAATCTGCAAACAAAAAAGCAAAAATCTGAGCCTTCCCTGAAAAAAAACAAAAACAAAAGCACAATCCTCCAGAGTAAATACTCTCCAATTGGAAATAAAGACTTTTCAAGTTTGGGTCAAGTCCAGCACCGGAAATGCGACGCATCGGTGGCTTATGAATTTAGCTCCTTGAAACACGTTGAAAATGTCAGGCTTCCCGGGGAATGCCAATCAGATAAAGGATGCTTTACAGATACTGTTTTCCAGTTGCAAGGTGGATTTGAGAATGTGCTGCAGTGACATCAGGGACCCTGCAGAAGTCTGCATACAGGCCTCAAAAAGGAGCAAAACCTTGCACTTCGGCAGGACAGCAAGAGATCACAGCCTGTGCTGGTCGTAGGACACTTAAGTTTATCAGAAGATTTGCATGCCAACATGGTACCTGTCCTTAACGGGAATCTGCATTTCATCTGTAAGCCACAAAACCACAAGGAAGGGGTAAGGAGAAATGCAAAGTTTGCAAGTTTATGTAAATAAAGGGGGGGGGGGCGCTGAGTAGATTTCAGTCTTTTATCAGAGGCCGAGTATACTGTTGCTACAGCTGTTGGAGCAGGGAGGGGAGAGGCGCTCTGAGGTGGAGAACATTCTAAATGATCCCATGAAATCTTAATTACTAGGTTCCTATCTGAAAAATCTTATCTCCTTTTTTATCTTGTCTTGCAAGGTTCCTGTGACCCCTAGTTCACAGCATCTCATCAAGACAAGCCAGAGTAATCTCAATCCAGCAAATGACAATTAAGCAGCGATACTTAACAATTAGCATAATACCTTGAACCCAGATCAAAGATAACACTGGTGTTCGAAACTGCCAATATGGCCTGAGTTTTTGGCTTCAGGAAGCAGCTGATGCTAACAAATGTATTCCTTACTGAGAAATGCTACCTGAAAGTATACTTTTAAATTTTTCCTTAAAAACCCATACACATAACTCTTCTTTTGGAGTCTTCTGTCTTTAATTCCTCACACAATCATCCAGGAATCAGGTGATAAGTCTCAGTTATCACTGTATTTTATTTTTGGCATTTTCCAAATATACATCAAATGTCATCTGGGAGTGAAAAAAGGAGACCCTCACGCTTTGACCTTCATCTTGCTGGTACCTTGTAAACCAGAAAGTATTTTTAATTAAAATATATTCCCTTTAATTAACATATGGAATAAGAGTGTGAGTTTGAATTAAATAAGGAAGTCAATCCTGACAAGTGCTATGTATTTCCTATAATGGTCAACCATTCTCATGGGGCACAATTTTGGTTTCCTGATAAAAACTGATGTCGAATATTTAATTCACAGTTCTCTCCTCCCTCCCCAACAATGTGCGAACTGGCTTTTATATAACACACGCACAAGCCAACCATAGCTTTGCTGTTTACTGCCTCTGAGGCATGAGGCAAGCACAGAACCTCCTTAAGCATGACCTGTAAAATGGGTATAATATGCCCCCTGCAGATCTATCATCAAGGTTAGAGACAGATAAATCAAGTGCCTTGGCGCACAGTAGGTGTTCAATTAAAGACTCATGTTATAGTCATTTAAGGAGGTAAAGGGAGAACTGGCCACATTGCCCCAAAAAATGTTCTTAATCTATAAAACGAGGAGGTTTGACCAGATGCAGATGGTCTCTAAAGCCCCTTTCAACCTGAACAATGAAAGTCCCTTAGAACCACCTTTCAGTTTAACTGGACACTGACAGACATTTTTCCAGTTATCTTAACTTGGGAGGACTTCATCAACAAAAATGGTGAATTCACCAAGTTGATGGATTTACACTCAGGCTAACTCTTCATTTCCAACAAGGTTACTGAATGAAGGTGAGAAAAACACATTTTCATTTTAATTTATTGCTAGCTTCTTGGTGTCTTATTCTAACATCACAGATGATGATAATTTTAAAGCTGCATTTGTAGATTTTTTCCACCTGCAAGTTGTCATTTCCAAGACATTATTCTTAGATTTTTCTGTTTAAAAATTCAAAAACATCTAAAACCCCCGAATACCTACATGATCATTAAAAAGGTTAAACAAAGGAAACCCTCATCTCTAGCCCTGTTCCAAAATGCCCCAGTTTAAAATAACGTTTTTGAACTCAGTTCCTATTTCTATTTTCATTATGCTGTGCTGCAAACGATATTCTACAGCCACACAAAGACAAAACATTAGTGGTTAAGATTATTTAAAAGGTCTATTTCCATTTACAGTTTCGACCCTGAACGCTTAAAAAACCAAGACTTAGAAGCATAGGTCCTAACAATACAGACCCACTGCAGAGCCTTAAACTGGATGGCTCGTGGGGCCATCAAGCATAATAATTCATCTGAAAAACTATTTGTTCATCTGCCTTGAGGACTCAAACATATTACATCTTGCAAACTTATGTAATATATTCTTGTGGGAGAACGCCATTGAAAATATGTCCTACTGCTTTAGAAAAATCAACACCAGAAAAGCCCCTATGCTTATTTAAGTTCCTTTTAGAACATGCCAACATCGAGCTGAATGCAATTTAGTCCAAATGGCAATATACCGTATGTGACAACCAGTCCCCAAAACAATAAATCCGCACAGCTATCTTCTCAACCGCATGCATATGGCGATCAGATACACTGCTAGGTTGGTTTCAAACATTTTCAGCTTGTCATATGTCCTCCCACACACCTCTGTTCCCCAAAGACAGTCTCCAATGTGAGTTCATTACAAACTATTTTGGAAAACATGCTACAGTGCTCTCGGGACTAAGACAACAGAATAGTTATCTCAGAAACAAATATGTACAAAACCTCTATTTTTCTTTTCTAAAAGAAAGTTCAATTAAGCGATAGTTGACAGCACTGAAAACAATGGGAGTTTAGTTCCAAAAGATACCGTTTGGAAACAACAAGCATGTAGAAGAGAAGTAGGGTAGAAGTTATGTTAAGGTTTGCACAGGAGACTCCGTGACTGAGATACAAAAGCTCTATTCAGAGCAAACAGTTTGAAAAAGCCACATTCATCCACCAAATGAAAAGCACAAGTTACAGTTTCATAATTTAACTGACAAGCGTCAGCATCTTTGGGAGACCATAACATATTAAATTCACAGAGCATTCATTAGATATATTATAATCACCTAAGTAGCAGGTGACCATAAGTTCACAATCAAGCCAATTCCTTTCCCTCCACACTCCTCTAGAGAGCAGAAAATACAAAACTTTCAATAGCAAACGTACAAATATTACACATCTATACAGACTACATCTATCTATCTATCTATCTATCTATACATTCAGGTGGACAGAACCGAGATCTTGCAAACAAGTATCATGGGAACCTTAGTAATCAAGATAAATTTCCCAGAGAAAACTGCCAAAAGGAAATTCAATATTTTAATTTACATTATCTGATTATCTTAGTTGGGACAATGAACCTGATCGTGTGTGCAAGCAAGTCCACATTCTTCATATCGACTGGAAGGGCAATTGCACTGAACAGATTCTATGCTTGCCTTCCCCCACATTTTTTTTTTTTTTTTTTTTTTTTGTAATCCTAGGGGCTCAAATAATTGGCCACTGCGGAGTTTCTCAAAAATCTCTCAAACTCATAACATTTAACATGCTAGAAAATGAATCTAGCACCAAAGGGGAAAGTTAGTTGCCAGAGAAATGGATCATAAAGCTCTGAATGGCCTACAGATTGCAAAGGGTATATAGTAAGGTGTCAGAGAGAATCTGGATGTGAAATCGTAGGGCGGGTAGAAGAGGAAACATTTTGTATGTACTCTTCCCAAGGATAACAGTCCCTTTTTGCACTAGATCATCGGCAGCCCAGACTCACTAGCAGATGTCTTGCCTGGTAAGAGAGAATTTTACACATTCCCAGTCTAAAATGGACACAGACCTTTCCGACCCGCTCTGGCAATCCCTGCAGGTTTCTTTTTCATAACACGACTGAATACCAGTGGACGCTATGGACCCCATAGCGCCTGAGCTGATAAGACAAACTTTCCTGTCAAGACTAACGAGCCAGATAAAAATTAGATCCACTTTCCTCCGAAATCCCAGCTCTCTACTTTTCCCAATAAACTCTCCACCCTAGTTTGACGACACACAAAACCACCAGAATCACATTAATTATTAAATTACAGACCGCATATCAGACAAACCACCATGATTATGTAAAAATTACCTCTAATTTCTGCAACAGAGTACACCGGGCTATTTTAATGCTTTATAATTATCCATCCCCCTCCCCCCCCTTTTTCCCCTCTTCTCTCCTACCACCAGAAAGCAGTCTTCGCAAATCAAAGTCAGAGGAGCGGGTCATTTGGTGAGAAGGGATCTTTAAATGGGCCACGAGAGCCCCATCAGCCCCGCATTTCAGATGACACGAGCGTGCACGCGCACACCCCGCCCCGCTCGCCGCGCCCCGCCGGCCGGACCCCCGGACCCCGCGTCGGGCTCGCCGCTCCCCACCTGGTCCCCCGCTCGCCGCTCCCCGCCTGGAGCCCGCGCCCAGCCTGCCACCCCTCGCCCCGACCCCGGTCCCCGCTCGCCGGTCCCCCACCCCGACCCCGGTCCCCGCGCCCCGCTCGCCGGTTCCCCCACACCGACCCCGGTCTCCGCGCGGCTCGGCGCCGCACGTCCGGACACTCTCGCCCCGCGCCGCCTCCGAAGCCCAGGGGAGGCGGCCGGCCCCGAGCCGCCGCCCGCTCTCGCCCTCCCCGGGGCTCCGGGGAGGAGACCCGGCGGCAGCCGCCCGGCCGAGGGCGCGGGGGAGAGCGGCCACGCGTGCCCGGGGCGGGGGCTCACACTCACATTCTGTCGGGAACTAGCAGGCGGCCCTCGACCATCATGTCCGGGAGGAAATCCAGCTTGAAGGCAGAAGTCATGTTCTCGGCGCGCGCGCTGCGCTGCGCTCGGGCGGCGGGGGGCGGCTGTGCGCGCGTCCGAGCGGCTGCGGGCGGCGCGAGACGGGCAGGGACAGGTGCGCGCGGCCTCCCGGCGGCGGCCGCCCGAGCCGGCACTTGTCACATCCTCTCCCCTCCCGCTCTCCGCCAATCCCCTCCGAAAGCCAGCGCCCCGGCGACGGTCTGCGGAGCGCCAGGTGCGGGGAGCGGAGGCGGAGCTCCGCGCCCGCCGCGCCGCCGCTTAACCCCTGCGGGCCCGCCCGCCCGGCCCCCGGAGGGAGGGACCCGCCCGAGGCCGGCGGCTGGGGAAGCTGAGCTCACCAGCTTTAAAAATAGCCCGACTTTCCGAGGGCCCCCAGCCTGCAGCAAGGCAAACTAGTTCAGCACGCTGACTCGGGCCAGTTGCGCTCAATTCCCTGATTCCACGGCGCTTGGCACGAGGCCCGAACAACCGCTCTAGTAGATTTAGTGCCCCCGTATTGCCAGAGCCCAGTTCCCATGCCCGGCAAAACCCAGCTCCCAAGCCCGAGGGACACGGAACCCCCAGGAGTGTTTGCTGAAACGCTTTTCTGGGCGATCTGCTCGCCAGGGTATGAACTAACAATAACAACTGATAGAGCATTCGTGGCTAGCCCAAGTAAATATCAGATAAATGGCCCAAGTGACATTTAGGCACTTAGCCCAATGCTTTAAAGGACAAAGAGGACTCAATCTCCACACAATTACATAGCCTTTGTATCCTCTCCACAAGAAGACGAAGTTGGGAGAATGTGAATAGCAGTCATCACGTTTTCTTTTAAGAAGAAATCAAATCTGTCATTTTTCTAGGATTTAATAAAACTACCGAAAACCAACGGTGACTTTATTGAAAGGCTGTGAGATCTATAACGTAGTGGACGTGAAACTTAAACACCCATTTTAAGATTTGCAACTATTTACTAATAGGGCTTGAGAATGGCCAAAATTTCACAAATGAAGAGAAACAGGGAGTTTAATTTTCCCAAGTGATTTGCAAAATTCTCGAATGGTAAGTAAGTGGTGGCATTCTCCCTCACTCTTGTCGTTGTTTGGTTATTAGGATGAAACCAAACATCTCACAATGTCACAAGTACCTAAAACCTCTCATAGCTCATGTGCAAAGCAGCATCATTTAATTGCTTACCAGAAGTTTCCAGTTTGCCTCTTTCTTGTAATCACTTTTATTTTTCACACCTGGCGATGTAGTTGCGGTAACCAGGGGGTTAAACCATTAAGTCACGTGTGTAGTCAGATATATCAGGTGTTATCAAACACAATAACATGGAGAAAAGATCTACTCTCACCAACTTCTTGGGGGATGAGAAAACTGACCATCTTTGGAGATGATGAAGGAAAAGAAGTATTTATATACCAATGTTAAATCCAGGCTTGATGGACTGAGCGCTATGAAGTAACAGGCCTGGAGTATTCAATTAAGTCCATACATACTTAATGGACTCGATTTCCTTCTTCAGCTGAACCATATATCTGGTTTTGACCGAGATAGTTCTAATTCCAAGGCCAATGTAGGGCTAGGACTAACCTTCATTTGAAAATACTGCCTTTCTGAGGAACAAGGTCTCGGTTCCTATACGGAATTGAAAAACAGATACAATAAAATGAATTCTTGGATCCAAAGTACCCAAACTTTTCCTGATATCACTAATTTCCATTTATTCTCTAGCTCTGCTACTACAGACTGCCTTTGAAATTATAAGAATTTTGTTGGTCTTTCAATAATCTTAATAAGGTAATTAACTGGATAAATGAGACCAACCTTGTCAGTTCTTGGTTTTCATATATTATTTATATAAATCCCAAATGTATATAATGAGCTGACTGTATAACAAATTTATTTTAAGAATGAACAGAACTGGCCTCTAGAACAGAAGCAAAACACAAGCACGTTAATCAAAGGGAGAAATATTTCCAAAAAGCTACATATCTACATTCTATAAGCTAGAAGAAGCTTCATTAACATGTACACTTCTGAAATATTTATTTTCTCTTTAATTGCATGTGAATTAGTTGGGAGAAGCTGTAGGGAAGCCTTCTTACTGATTTAAGCCTTCTCAGCAGTTTGTTAAATTCTAGCCTCAAATCCCTTGAGGCAATAGTGGATTCCAAGCAGCTTTTAATCATACTATGAGGAGGGTGAAATAGTGTGTAAGTAGGTCATAGAGACAGAATTACAAGTGCATAGGTTATTGCCTTATTTAACAACTACAGCGTACCCGAGTTTTCAAAGCACATTTGCTTTTGCCATTTAAAGTTAGAAGCAAAACCAGGGTCAGATACAAAAAGAAAACTCACTCTTACATTGGATACCGTGACGATGCGAACCAAGGAACACTTATGGATGGCAGCTGAGTTTAAATCGTTTGGTTGCTAAATACATAAATACTACAGTGATTGTACAGGTACCTGATGTAGGTGCCAAAGAGAAACAACACACACACACACACACACACGCACGCACACACCCATAGGGTGTTGTTTCCATGATCATACCACATGCACAATAGCCCTTTTAAAAAAATACCAATTTCAAAAGCTCTTGAGTCTAAAAACGAAAACAAAACAAAAACACCCAACCAAATATCTCCTGATGAAAGGCATAAATTTCTCGTTTCACTGCTTTGGCAGAAGGAAAAAACAAAATCTAAAAACAACTCAATGGGGCCCCTTTTTTAATTTTCATGCAGTAATGAGCCATCAGGTATCATGTTTTGGCAGTCGGTTTTTTGGCAGACAGCTCCACTGGGCCGCTGTTGAACACTCGGGTTCAATGGAGCTATTTTATATCCAAGGATGTTATCAACAGCCCTGAAACAGGATGAGGCCCTTGGCGGGGCCCACTCATGGACTTGACCTGGTTGGGGACACCACTGTGTGCCGCCATCACTGGGGACAGGTCTTTTGGGAACAATGAAGGGTTCCTCCTAGTTTTCACTTCACTGTAGAAAAACCTTAACCTCTTCCCTAGGCCCATCCCCCTACCTTCCCTAATTGTCTTTTTTTTTTTTTTTAATCAACTTGCTATTCATTTCCCAAACAAAAGGCAATTCAAGAATTGGAAGCACTTCAAGGGAAAGTTTCTGAATGACCTCATTTTATATGAGGCCTTCCAAGGCAATGGGGGGGGGGGGTTGTGCTGTTTCAGCAAGCCTTTCCCCCCCTCATGCCTCATCTCAAACAGTTTTCTCCAATGGTCATTGTTTGAACACTGAATTATCACTGGCATAAAAAAAAAAAAAAACAAAACCACAAATTCTCAATAGTAACAGCGTGCTAATAAAATGTATTTGTGCTCAGAGTACACACTGAGACAACCAGAAGAATCCTATCCCTGTCACCCCACTCCATCAATGAACCAGAATATAGTCCCTTGATTAGAGAGCTTTCAACATTTTCACATAAAGTTTACAACCATAACTTAGAGATGGGTGCTTGAGACATGGTGATTGGTGTTTATAAGCAAACAATTATTTTTCCCCTACAGACCACCTTGTCTATTTTATGACAAGTTTCCATTTTTTAATTGTTCCCACACACGACGTCACATATTGCAATCTCTTTAAAAGCACGAGACTCTCGGCTACGCTACCATAGTTGTATCAGTCCTGCTCCGTTTACTCAAAAAGCCTCCTTCACGAAAGGGTCTCTCCCCCACCCCCTCCACTTCTGGTTCACCGTTACAAACTGGAATCCAAAACATCTTTCCCCTATCACATTTTCAAATTCAAATGTTATGAACATAGCTGTTTTAGCTTAGGAAAAAAATAAAATAAAAGCCTAATGTGCTCAGAGCCATTTGGAGCAAGAAATACAGGCCCTATGAGGGGATTTCCCATCATTTCTAGCCAATAAATTTGAAATCCACATGAATTTTAAGTACCTGAGAGAGTATCTGACTTTGTGGCCATGTGTTTGTTCTTGTTTATTCCAGTTTCATTAGCAACTTGCAAACATAAACAATGGTGTTTTTCATGTGCTTAAAAAAACCCAAACAGATCCTTAAGTGATACATTTAAATATATTTTTTCTTCATCCCATAAGGTATCCCTTAAAAACACCTTTATCACGAATTATAAATTTAAAACGATACTTTATTATTCATTAACCCCCTCCCAGCCCCTATTTTCAATCGAAAGCTTTAATGGTGACTTTGTCACATCCCTGAAAGGACTTAAATAAAATTAAATGCCAATAAAGATGAAGCAGTTATTAAAGTCTTATTTTACATTTTTACGGGAATTTTAAGTAGTCACTTTCCCTTGAGAACAGCTGCTACTGGCTTTTTGCAATCTTGTGTTTTTCTGAATCTGTTTTTAATAAAGCAAAAATACATAATGGCGAATTTATCTTCCTTCTGAAGAGGTCCTCAAAATGAAGATGGTTCTCTGTATACATACCTTCGTGCTCCGAAATGAGACGCCCCTCTAGAGTTTCCAGAAGCTTCCATTCCAAGGGGATGAAATGCTAACACCGTGGGTCTGTCAGACCTAGAGCCCAGCCAGCTCATCACTTCCCTCTCCACCTTGGCCTTCCTCTTGCCTTTCTCCATGATACCGGCGCTGCCTTCTTTTTGTTCCCCCTCTTAGCTTTCTCTCTCAGATGGCAGCCAGGCAGTGCGAGAAGCTTCCCCCTACAGCTGCATGTCTGAGGAGGCAGGTGACTATCAAAGTGAAGGGAGTTGTGTTTGGTTGCTTATCTGCAAGTTTTCCTCGCCTTGACCAGAGCTGGTTTCTGAACTGGGAACAGCTGTCTTGGAGTGAGCCAGGGGATTCCTTTCCAGACATGACCAGAGGGCGGGAGGGGGAGGATGCAAGTCTGTGTGTCCCATGAAGTGAGGACACAGGACATGAACATGGAGAAGAGTGAAGAAACAGTGGGCAGAGGCAAAAGGTCTAGTGTGGTGCTCTGCACACGAAGGCACTCAGTGAAAACCTCTGGAGGAATGTTCCATTGGCTTCCGGAAGATCCCGAGATGGGTCGGACTACACCAGGTACCCTTATCTGGTGCCAGGCTGGCGGCAGGAACAAAATTTATACCTTCAGAATGAGGCGTTTAATTCTCTGGCAATGTGCCCTCCAACATCCCCCCTCCCAACCCCCACAAAAGATTGTCCCCAATTGGCCACAAGTTCTCATCTTACTGTCACGTGTTGTTCCATGAAAAAAGGAGAAATTTCTGCTTGATGAAATGCAACAGCTGAGCCCAACAGCTGGGTGGGCACAGCAGTGGGGCAGACAGGAGGTCCACAGAGAGAGAGAGAAAGCAGCAACAGGTGGCGGGGTGGGGGGCAGGGACAAGGAAATGCGATTTTGAAACCTTGGGGTGGGGCTGTCTGAGGCAGATCTTGGCAACAGTCCAAACCTCAGCTGGAGAGGCAGCCCCAGAGGTACGACAGCCCCATGTGCCCGAATGTCTCTCTCTCTTTTTTTTTCCCTAAACAAATACATCTGGAAGAAGAATGAAGATAAAGAGGGCAAAATCTCAGGTTTCTGTAAAACAAAACACAAGAATCTGCTTTGCCCACAATGATGACGCGTCGCTGTCACAGAGCCTTGGTTACCAGGACCAGAAACCACCTGACAGGGTGTGTGCAGGTCACACTCTTGAAGGCGAATGCTACTTTCCAACTGAGTGAAAAAGGTGAGAATATTTAAGAACCAAACCTGTTTGATTCTGCATCTGATTCTGTCAAAGAGTTGATGATGGACACGGGGAATGCGTCATTTGATGTACTGATTCATCAGCTAGACCTCTGTCATGTGCATGGCCATCGTTTCCTCATAGGGACAAATGGCCAAAAAATCTTAGTCCACCATGATCCTCGAATAAAAGGTGCAATGTGCTAACCTAATTATTACTACAGCAATTACATAACAAAGCTATTAAAATGACATGTAGGTTGAAAATACATTAAGGTTTTGAGTACAGGAAATTTATTTTTTCCCCTATAATATGGTTCAAATCTCTAGCCATTTTTAGCTTATGATAGAAGTTTTTGAAAATCCCAGATGACTCTTTATTTAAATTTGCTTTTGATTCTAATTCCCCTAAAGTCCATTAGGGGCAAATATTTTTTTTTTTCCCTCTGCTTAAAAGAACTACCCTAAGTCTTCATGAACAGGTGACTTAGCTATCTTCCCAAGCTAAGTGGAACGTGTCCTATTCTATCTTATCTCCACTCCTGAGTGTAAACCTTTATGTTACCCCATAGTTCAGTCTCAAGACGCTTTGGAGGCTAAAAGGTACATTTGTCCTATTTCGTAGGAATATGGCAAGGTTAGGGAGCAGGAGAGGTGTGAAAGACTTTGGGTCTGGGGAAGAAAGGAGAGGGAGTTAAGGATCTTGCTTTGTTTTAATAACAGGACAGTTATCCTCCTCACTCATTCTTACTGCACAGGCCAGTTCAACTCCCAGTCCTCTGCCTCACACCCTGATGCCTTTCTACTTGCTATGCTTCCTCTGTTTGATGACTGTTGTGAGTTTCTAGGTGTCTGGAACTACGTCTCAGATTGACTTCAATATATATTTGTGCCGTGATTGGTTATGATTGCGATAGGACAGGTTTTGGCCCCTCTGACGGACCAAAAGTTACATTTCAACTTCATAATGTTTCAAAATTCTCTCTTTTTTCTGCCAATGCCTATTCCCACTGTAGAGCTTAGGGCCCAAGGAAAGCAAGGCAAAGCATGCTTTAATTCAAAGACCTCATGAACTAGAAGGCAGATGAGTGCGGACAGAAGGGGAGTCATTAGAAGCCAGAAGCAAACACCACTGCGAGTTTTCCTTTCGTGTTCATTATTTTTTTTCTGACGGTACCACTTCCTCCGTGGCAAAACCCTGAGGCACGTGCAAGTCAAAATCTGTGGTGCAAATGCAGCACGAGAGGAACAGATGACTTTAAAGTGTCAGATATCCAGCAGTTATGCTTTCAGTTTAGCGGGGAAGGAGTCTGGCTGAGTCCTGAGTTCAAATCCCTCCCTTACAGGCTGTGGGCCTGCAGAACCATTACTCTACCTTTCTCTGTCTCCGTTTTTCATCTTTAAAATTATGGAAACATGTCTACCTGTCACTCTCAGATGTTTGTGAGGATTAATTTATATAAAATTTTTAAAACCCACCCAATGTAGTGCCAGGCATAGACTGTTAATAAATTTTGGTTTTATTCCTTACTTCCAATCATAATCTCCCCCATACCACCCAATCCTGCCAGCCCAATCTTTGTTTCAACCTGGAACTGGCAGGTAGAAAGGAAAAGAGAAAGCCAGTTCTAATCCTATTGTTCCGACAGTATTAAAGTTTCGCTGACACCTTCCATTTTGACGGCCAACAGCCTAAACCAGAGGGAAGGGGAAGGTTGTGTGGTTTACAGAGAGCGGGCCCTGAGCATCCTGGGGCTTGGGGTGAGGTCTCTATCCCTTTCCATCGGGTCAGTTTCCAAAGAGAGGGTCCAAATGAATCCTAATTGCTGGAACTTACCACGCCTCTTACCACCGGCTCTGGGAGTTTTCATTTCCAGAGACGTTTCCTGAATCACATCTGAATGAATGGGTAAGCCAGTTCACAGAGTCCAAAAGCGATTTTTTTTTTAACCCATTACAGCTGCAACCTTTCTCAAGACAGGGATTAAAAAAGCCAGGTGTCGTGGGTGTATCATTGTTACAACTTTCAATCTCAAGCCCTCCTAAATTTGTCAAGCTGAATGATTTTCCGGGGGATATCCTAGTTTTTATCGTTCTCGGGGAGCATGCTGGCAAGTTGTGCCTTACAAACCCCAGTGATTCACCCTGATCCCAAGCAGCCAGTCATGGGTGGGTACTTGGAATGGGCTGAGGTAACAGCCCAAGCCGCCCTGGTAATACATGTCATTCCGGGCTGGTGTCATCTCCTCCCCACAGATGCCATTTCCTGTTAACCGTGATGGTCTTGACATATAAGAAAATGGGCTGAGATCAGTCACCGCCAGAGAAAAAAGCGACAGAGTCGCGAAACATACCTGTGCGTGATAATCCCTAACGACATTGCATGAAGCAGAAGGTTGGGTGTGGGAACAAAGGGTACCTCATCCCAAATCAGGGTTAACAAGCACTTTTCAGAGTTGAGTGGAGGTTCACACACACACACACACACACACACACACACACACACACTCTTACATGTGTGCCTAGCTTCCGTGTTACTCCCATCTCTGTAGACTGCTACCACGTGATTGGAAAGGTGCTGCGGCCCCTGGACACCTCATTTCAGTTCTTTTTTTTTTTAAAGATTTTATTTATTTGTCAGAGAGAGAGGGAGAGAGAGCGAGCACAGGCAGACAGAATGGCAGGCAGAGGCAGAGGGAGAAGCAGGCTCCCTGTCGAGCAAGGAGCCCGATGCAGGACTCGATCCCAGGACGCCGGGATCATGACCTGAGCCGAAGACAGCTGCTTAACCAACTGAGCCACCCAGGCGTCCCCTCATTTCAGTTCTTAATGGGCAACACATTAAAGCCTCACATATGCTTTCCTTCCTCCGACACCCTCTCCCCAATGTCAGTTAAGAAAATGCCACGAACTTCAGTCCTCTCCAAACCACTGCCTTGGTCTTACCTAGAGAACAAAAGTCACCGCGAGTTCAGAAAAACTCCCAAAGCCAATAACCATCAGAGAAGCAACAGTTTTAGGGAGGGGGGAACCCGCCCCTGTCCACCAACGCCCCCAGGAATTACCAAAGTGTGGAAAGAAATGCAGTGACGGCTGATGAAGACGAACCAAGGCATGACTGTGCCACAGAACGGACCATAACTTTCTCCTGCTGGAAAAGGTTCAGAGAAATGCTACGGGGCTGGGAACGTGCCGATGAATGAACTGCGTCTTCTTAATGACTTTACAGACCTCGCCATTCGAGAAATGAAGTTGGGCATTTCTTATTTCCCCTCTGCCACAGTTACGCCAGCTCATGGGATGGTTTTCGTCTATAAATTCTGGCCCCTTAAGCCCAGAACCACCATCTCCACACAACCCTCCTCCTTCTGCACTTTACCTGTCCTGGGCGTTTCCAGGGCGGAGCGCAATGAACTTTCCGTCAGTCACATTTTCACCTAATTAACCCCCCTGATGACAATAATTGGTATTGAATCATTCTGTGAATGACTTCCTAGGTATTCAAGCACAATCTGCACTTGCCATCAAGTTCAAGATAAGAATATTAATCAAATGCTCTTTGTTTTTCAGCCCCAAAGGGGTATTTTTGCAACAGCACACACTCCTATTTTAAAAAAGAAAAAAAAATGTGAGGTTTCATCTGAACAAATAAAAGAGCATTAATACGCGGAGCTTACAGATCTCGGTCTGTGTTCGGCCGAACACAGCTGTGTGAGTATTCCCAAGGCTCGTGTGTGAAGGGACTCTGGGCACAATCGTTACTCTATTGAAAGAAGCCATTTTCCCAGTTTGAATCTTTTGCTATTCCTTTTCTGCAAGTCAAGGCTTAGAATTAAAATTTACTTTGACATTTGTTTAGGTCACTATGGGGGGGATCATCCCACGTGGAGGCTAATGGCAGGATACAGATTACATATCTTCTTACTGCTGTGCAATTAGATGCAGACAAGTTTGCCAACTTCAGGCCTCACACCGTCCCCGTGAGGCTAAAGGAAAAGATACCTGCAAGCTGGACACAGGACTAGGGGTCCCCGAATTCCGAAAGCTGGTGATCGATCAAATCACAGGAGAAGCAAAGTGAGAAAGGATCTCCCTTGTTCTTGGACCTAATTATGACCACCCAGGGATTAAAGTGAATAGATCACGGGTAAATAATTGTAATAGAGTAAAAAAATTCAACATGGAGGCTTCCAAGTTATTTCCTTATTTCAGTGTGCTACTGACAAGCAGCTAGGGAGCACAGAGGACTACTTTTCTCCCAAACCACAAAAAATTGCTTTGCAGCCTTTGTTTGGAATAAAAATTTCCCATGAAAGCAGAATCGAGGGGTGCTGGTAACAGTGGGCTTCAGATATAAAGCTTCGCCAATTACCTTTTATGAGCTCATCCTAAAAGCAATTATTGGCATACCCGATGGAATGAGCAGTCCAGATCCCATTGGAAGTAAGAGAACATATTAAGTATGCATTTAAAATCCACTCTATTCACAATGGATAACTTTTGAAATATTATTCTACTACAAATACCTTTTGGGTCCTCCCAGGCTCTGAATATACTGGCAACAGAAAATTTACACTTGAGAATGCAATTTATTTGGCCTGAAACATTAATTTTAATAGTTCTGAATTAGATATTTCATAACATTTCACCTTAAGTTAAAAAAAATTAAAATGCATGTCCAAACTCTAAAAAATAGTTAATGTTCCCTGTGTTTTTTATGCAGAATGCTTTTTGCTCCTTATTTACTGAGAGCATCCCTAATTTGAACCACAGTACAATTCAAGAGGAAATATTTGTAACTAAATATTAAAAAAAAAATTTTTTTTGCCCTTTAAGCTGATTCTCTTTCGTGTTCAAATATTAGGTCCTTAATCTTCCTTTGTAAATATACGAATATTTTTCAATATTTTGCTGTGGCACGAACAACCAATTAAGCCAGACACTCAAGTGTTAGGTAAGAGAAATTCTTTAAAGAAACCAACCTTAGTAAGATGATTTTCATGTAAATCAACGGCCACTGAGCATTGTAGGACCAGTTCTTTTACATTAAGCATGAGAGTAAGAATGGTTTCAATATTTGAGAAGTTTGAAACAGATTTTCCCCATTTCCTCTTTTTGAACTGTTTTCACCTTAGAAACCAGTGCTTCTTTTATAAAAAGCAAGATTTCTGAAGACATGAGAAATGTTTGCTGTGCATAAAAATGCATTTGATGAGCACATAACCATATATCAACAATCAATTTGTTCCACAGAGACCTTGAACTTAATAACTTAAATATGTTATGGAACAATAGTTTATGACCAATATTCTAAGGGCAAAAGTTCTCACGTGTCCTTGAATTTCCAAACCATCTATTTACCTGGACGCCAAAAGAGGAAGAAGAGGCTAGAAATGACAATTTACTTAAATATCAAAAATATGCCCCTTAACTTCTCTTTCCTGCTATGTTCCGGGAGTCCACCAAACAGGAAATTTAAAATCCTCCATCATTAAACACTGTAGAGGCATGTCTGATAACAAGGTATTTGCCAGAATGATAATGGTATTACAAGCAGTCTCAATCAATACATTGCTTTCTGTAGTTAACAGAGAGGTAAGCAATAAATCTCTAACTTAATCCAACCAACATCGCTGAAAAATGCAAAAAGCTCTATGAATGGTAGATATTCAATTTTTTTAAAAGCACAAAACCACAAACAAGCCACTCTAAAAGCTCTTCTTTCTGTAGAGTCTATACAAACAAGATTAAAGCAGATAAAAAGGGTGTTGAGAAAGAAAAAAAAAAAAAAAGCCCCAGACATGCATTAAGCTAGTTTGACAGCTCCATTGTTCAACCGGTCCCATTGTCAGACCCAAAGATGTATTCAGTGCTACAATGTCTGCTAGCAAATAAACAAAAGACTACATTTTTCAAAGCAAGATGCCAATTCCATCATAATTCTTTCTCTGCTTCCCAAAAGGTCAGTGGTGGCTCATTCTTGGTATGTGATCGAACCCTAACACAGAAGCAGGAGACAAATATTTGCTTTCAATACATAGGGACCCAGGACGCCATGCATGAACAGAGGTCTTTAAACAGGTACACATTTTGGCAAACAGGATAAACTGATCCAAACCTGGTAACAGAGAAGGACTATTTAGGTAGGCTAAGTCCAGATTAGAGCGGTATTGGGAACGCAAGTCTAATATGGAGTCTCCTTAGCTCCTTTTTCGGTGATTATTCCATGCAGAGTGCATGATAATGAGAGGCTTAGACATTGCAAAGGAAAAGACAGACCAAGAGCCAGATTCAGAGCCTTTAAAATTATCCGCTGGCCACTCACAAATAGCAGGGAACAAATTCATGATATGCTTTCAAAAGGCAACGCGTGCAAATATAACTCGCACTGGGCAGTCCTCTCCCTTTCTCTCGCTGGCTCCCTTTCTCCCAGTCCTTGGTCTCGATTTCGTTTCCCTCTCTCTCTCTCTCTCTCTCTCTAGATTCTTTTCCCCCCCTCTAAGATAAGGAAGCTACTTGATGTCGAGCGTGATTATTGTCTCAGCCGGCTCTAGAAACTAGAAAAGCACACATTAAAAACAAAGGACACAACAACATACCTTAAAAGCAGCTCCTCATTTCTCATAGTAACAGCGGATTTGGGACAGCGCATGCTTTCTACACTGATACACTGATAGTCTCAACAAAAGCTGGTTCAGAAGTACACTCAAACATCAATGCCACAGTAGCGGTTCACTAATGCGCGCTTTCTCCCTCTCTCTCTCTCTCTCTCTCTCTGTCTTTCCCCACTCTCCTCTCTAGTCAAATTCTGAATGGTGGAGCAAAGGGGCTCCTGCAGATTCACTAAGTAGAAATAATCCTCCCTGACAAGTTATGTTGTCTAGGCATATTTTTACATGAATACACTGTGCTGCCTATAGGGGTCTTGTTTGCATTCACCCAAGCCTGCCTCGTGTTCGTTCTCCTACTTACCAGCCTCAAAAATGGGAAAGAAAAAGAAGTAACTCGTTTACCTTTTGCTTATACATATCCTAGCCAAGCCAATGCCACATTTTCTTCAGGCTAGCAACTGCGATCCGCAAGCATCACAGAAGACTACCGGAGGATTTGGATAGGTCAGTGTGCTAAAAAGGATTTTTGCTTCTCTTTTCTGGGACACTGAATTCACAGTTGGGTTCATCTGTTCCTTGCCTCTTGTCCTCAGGAAGAGTGACAAGGTCAAGACCCTGAGCCCCACCCTGGGTCAGGGATGCAGAAGACAAAGATTGGGGGACTGGGAAATATTTTAACTCTGTGCACTCCAGAGCTCTCGCAGATCAGAGTTCACCTGAAGCAGGGCGTTTAAAGGAGGCAGGCAATGCCAAGATTGTTTGGTCATATTGAAGTCCTAGTTGACACCGGAGCCTCCTCCTCAAAAGACCAATTAAATGGTCTTTTCCAAAGTAAGAAAAATCCGCTTCCCTGCTTCATTATACCCAACGGGCTTAGCGGATACAGTCGGCCAGGGAAATACCCATTATACTTCTGTTTATTGGAATTAGAAGAATTCCATGCAGATTAGCCAAGCAAAACAGCAGGCTAAACACAGAGAGAAAAGATGAGATGCTGTGATCAGAACGGTCAGTTGTCTGAAAGTGCAAACCAGGGCATCAGTGCTCTGCGCTCGCAGGAAGCCAAGATTGCTCTCAGCTGGGTGGCACGGAGCAGGGAACAGCCTGGAACACGGCTGGATCACCGAACGCTGGATTCTTCACTCCCAGGCTCAAAGGAGGTCCCTGTCCTGCATTAGCACAAGCAGCACCTCAGTAATAATCTGAAGTTACAACGCCCATGGGAATAACAGTGGGGTGGGGAAAATAATGGTGCGCTCTGACTCTCTCCTATTTGAGGATCTGGAATACAACCCAGTATCTTGCTAGATCTGTGACCTCTGAACTTAGTCTTGGCCCACAGCCAGGGAAATGGAGATGTTCTGGAAGGTGCTGAGGGTTCTTCAGTCCACTGGACAATAAGCTCGCATAGTTTATCAAGGCACTGAGAACAATACGCAGCGGTGACTGATAGCAGTCCCCATCCCTGTCTCTGGAAGACAGTAAGACAACATGATGAATAACTCGGCAAAGGTCAAACAATGAAATAATGTTTGTCCCTAAAACTTCGTATTCTCACATTTCCCTCCTTCATTATAGCACCTGGAAGTTATGGAGTGAATATGCAAAAATGAATTACCTTGCCAATGAAAGATATTATATAAAACCCAAGATGTTCCTTAGAAACAAGATAAGCATCAAATAAATGAGCTTGGAACCAGAGAGAGCTTGGAGGGGGAGAAAGAGTTGGAGCCATTCCTCTAGTGACTCACGGAGGCAGAAATCACTTAGTGTGGCTCTCTCTGACCCCTGTTCCTAAATGGAGGGCAACACATATGAATTTGTTTAAAGCCCCTGAAGATCCTGTAATGAAACTGGGTATATCCTGTCAGGGCAAATATTTTTTATTTTTTATTTTTTTTAGGGATGAGAGAGAGTGAGAGAGCAAGTGGGAGGAGGGGCAGAGGGAGAGGGAGGGAGAAAATCTCAAGCAGGCTCCAAAACGGGGTGGAGCCCAAAGCCAGCGGGATATCACAACTCTGAGATCCTGACCTGAACCAAAATGAAGAGTCCCCGTGCTTAACTGACTGAGCCACCCAGGCGCCCCCTGTCGGTGTGAATATTAACAAAAAGAGGAAGGAGTTGTCTGACATTGGCCATGGTTTTGTCTATTAGAAAAAGGGAAAATTGTGCCGCTCAGACACAAAGCTCTTTTCTTAATATTTTCATAAATTTCTTTAAAAAATTTTATAAAAACAATTTTATTGGGGTATGACTGACCTATAATACTGGTTTCAGGTGTACAACATAATGACTTGATGTTTGTATGTACTGAAAAAGGATCATCACAGTAAGTTTAGCTATTATCCGTTAACATATACAGCTACAAAATTTCTTTTCTGTTTATGAGAACTTTTAAGATTTATTCTCTTAGCTACTTTTTTATTTCTTTTTAAATTTTTATTTATTTATTTATTTATTTGGTGACAGAGATCACAAGCAGGCAGAGGGGCAGGCAGAGAGAGAAGATGAAGCAGGCTCCTCGCAGAGCAGACAGCCCAATGTGGGGCTCGATCCCAGGACTCTGGGATCACGACCCGAGCCAAAGGCAGAGGCTTTAACCCACTGAGCCACCCAGGCGCCCCTTTTTTAAATTTTTGTTTATTTATTTATTTACTTATTTGTCTCTTAGCAACTTTTAAACATGCAATACAGTATTATTAACTACATTTACCATGCTGTACATTAAGCCAACATGATTTATATGATAACTAGAAGTTTGTACCTTTCGGCTCTCTTCACCAACTTTGCCCACGTTCCCCTCTGTTCTCTGTATTTATGGGTTCAGATTGTTTTCTAAATTCCACATATAAGTGAAATCATATGGTATTTGCCTTCTCTCTGACTTACTATACTTAGCATAATGCCCTTAAGTTCCATCCATGTTGCTGCAAATGGCAAGATTTCATTGTTTTTAATGGATGAATAATATTCCAGTGCGTGTGTGTGTGTGTGTGTACATGTGTTCTTTATCCATTCATCCATTGATGGACACTAAGGTTGTCGCTGTATCTTGGATTTTGGGCATAATGCTGCAATGAACATGGGGGTGCATATATCTTTTTGAGTTCGTGTTTTCATTTTCTTTGGATAAATATCCAGAAGTGGAATTGTGATAGTTCTATTTTTTTTTTCTTTTTTGGAGCAACATCCATATTGCTTTCCTCAATGGCTGCACCACTTTACTTTTCCACCAACAGTGCACAAGGGTTCTCTTTTCTCTATATCTTTTCCAACACTTGTTATTTATTATCTTTTTGATCATAGTCAATCTGACAGGTATGAAGTGAAATCTCATTACAGTCTTGATTTGCATTTCTCTGGTGATTTTTGATGTTCAGCATCCTTTCCTATACCCATTGGTCTTCTGTGCATCTTCTATGCATCTTCTGTGTTTCTTCTGTGTGCCCCTGTGTGTCTTCTATATGTTTTCTTTGGAAAAATGTCTATTCAGCATGTTCAGTTTTTTTGTTTTGTTCTGTTTTTTCTTTTTGTTGTTTTGTTTTGTTTTTACTATAGATTTGTAGAAGTTCTTTTTATATTTTGGATATTGACCGCTTATCAGATATATGATTTGCAAACATTTTCTCCTATTCAGTACTGTGCTTTTTCATTTGGTTGATGGTTCCTTTGCTGTACAGAAACTTTTTCGTTTGATGTAGTTCCACTTGCTGACTTTTGCTTCTTTTGCCTTTGCTTTTGGTGTCAGATAAAAAAAAAAAATCATCAGCAAGACAAATGTCAATGAACTTATTGCCTATATTTTCTTCTAGGAGTTTTATGGTTTCAGGTTTTATATTCCAGTACTAATCTATCTTGAATTAATTTTTGGGTCTGGTATACAGTCCAGTTTCATGCCTTTGCATGTGGTTGTCGAGTTTTCCCAGCAACATTTATGGAAGGGACTCCGTTCCTCATTGTATATTCTCGGTTTCTTTGTCATCAATTAATCAATCATATCAGTGTGGGTTTATTACTGGTTCTCTGTTCTTTTTTTTTTTTTTTAAAGATTTTACTTATTTATTTGACACACACAGAGAGAGAGAGAGAGTACAAGCAGAGGGAGTGGCAAGGAGAGGGAGAAGCAGGCTCTCGCTGAGCAGGGAGCCCAATGCGGGGCTCGATCCCAGCACCCTGGGATCATGATCTGAACCAAAGGCAGACACTTAACTGACTGAACCACCCAGGTGCCCCAAGAGTTCTCTCTGTTTTGTTCCATTGATCTATTTGTCTGTTTTTAGGACAATACCACATTGTTTTGATTACTATAGCTTTGTAAATAGTTTGAATTTGGGAAATGTGATGCTTCCAGCTTTGTACTTCTTTATCAAAATTGTTTGGTTTATTTGGTGTCTTATCTGGTTACATATAAATTTTAGGACTGTTTGTTCTACTTCTGTGAAAAATGCCACTGAACTTTTGATAAGGATTTCATAGAATCTGTAGATTTTTACGATACTAATTCTTACAATCCATGAACATGGACCATTTTTTCCATTTATTTATGTCTTCTTCAATTTCATCATTGTCTTAGAGTTTTCAGTATATAGCTCTTTCAGTTCTTTGGTTAAATTTATTCTTGGTAATTTATTCATTTTGAGGCAATTGTAAATAAAACTGTTTTCTTAATTTCTCTTTCAGATAGTTCATTGTTAGTGTATAAAAACACAATAGATTCCTGTATATTGATTTTACATCCTACTACTTTACTGAATTCATTCATTAGTTCTAATAGAATGTTTGGTGAACTCTTGTGTTTTCCTTATATAATATCATTCATCCACAAATAATGACAGTCTTATGTCTTCCTGTCCATTTTGGATGCCTTTTATTTCTTTTATCTTGCCTAATTGCTCTGGCTAGGACTTCCCATACTATGTTGAATGGAAGTGGTGAGAATGGGTATCCTTGTCTTGTTTCTGATTGGACTGGAAAAGCTTTTCACTTTCCACTACTGAGTATGATGTTAGCTGTGGGCTTGTCATATATGGTCTTTATTACGTTAAAGTACGTTCCTTCTACACCCACCTTGTTGAATACTTGTATACAGTATCTAACGGGGGCTAAACTATGAGGCAAGTACTAATGTATAACAATAATGCATTTGCGTATCCATAAATAGATTCTAAGCATCAGAAGCCAGTGCTTCAGTACATGCATCTATTCCTACAGGGAAATGAATTATGGATCCACAGTAGTAAGGAATGGAAGCAAATCAAACCATTAAATATTTATATTTATACTTTATATAAGTATTAACATTTTATTTAAAAATATATATTTATTTTATATATTCATACATATTTTAAATTTATATATTTATATAAATTATCTATTTTATATAAATATATAAATATTTATATTTTCTCCACTCCCTTTTTAGTCTAGGGACCTAAATAATGAGACTGCGATTGAGGTAAGACTAGTACTTGTCTAAACTCCACTAAGATGAACTGATTAAGGTTTTTACACCCACCAGTTGTGTGTGCTGAATTTGGGGTCATTAAGGTGAGTGAATAGAAAGAAGCTGTCTTATTTCTAACATTTACATATTGGGCGGTAAATCTTTGACTCTACATCCATGGGATTAATCTCTGCACTTTTTTTTTTTAAGATTTTATTTATTTATTTGACAGAGAGAGAGAGAGATCACAAGTAGGCAGAACAGCAGGCAGAGAGAGAGGGGGAAGCAGGCTCCCCGCTGAGCAGAGAGCCTGATGTGGGGCTCGATCCCAGGACCCTGAGATCATGACCTGAGCCAGAGGCAGAGGCTTAACCCACTGAGCCACCCAGGTGCCCCAACCTCTGCACTTCTTAATCCACCCAATAGGATAACTTTCCCACAGCTAGGACCTAATGAATATTTCTTAAATAAAGGAATTAATTTATTTATTAATTAATTGATTAAAGATTTTATTTATTTATTTGACAGACAGAGATCACAAGTAGGCAGAGAAGCAGGCAGAGAGAGGAAGGGAAGCAGGCTCCCCGCTGAGCAGAGAGCCCGATGGGGGGCTCGATCTCAGGACCCTGGGATCATGACCTGAGCCAGAGGCAGAGGCTTTAACCCACTGAGCCACCCAGGCGCCCCTAAATTTATTTTTAACTATGGGAACTTTGGGGAAAAGACCATTTAATTTTCACAATTCCTTTCTGTAGTTTCCTTAACAAATATGTGGGAAAAAACCCACAATGGCTCACTTTTTATCCTAATTCACGCAGTCAGTTGATGTAGCCGAAGGCACTGAGATTTCCTTAACACATGTTGCTGTGTCTTAAATTTCAGGAACTTTCCACATTTAGCTCATTCAGTCCCCACAACAACGCTGTGGGGCAGGAGGACCCGGTACCATTACTTTCTCAGTTAAAAAAGTTCACATACAGAAAGACTGAGCTCAAAAGTTGCAATAATGAGTGAGTGTGGAAATCCAGTCTAAACCGGCCTCTGGGCCAACATTCTTTCCACTGCTCCGCAGGGTGATCTAGTGTTTCTACTGGGGCCAGGTGTTCCCAGCACACCCAAGCAAGGCACGGCTTTTAAGGAGCGTTTAGTGCAATGAACCTTATGCCCCTTTCTTTTTAAAGCTGTATTTATTTATTTAGGGAGCACATGTAGGGGAGGGGCCAAGGGAGAGGGAGAGAGAGAATCTCAAGTAGACTCCGTGTTCAGCATGGGGTTCTATCCCACGACCCTGAGATCATGGCCTGAGCTGAAATCAAGAGTCAGACGCTTAACCAATTGAGCCTCCAGATGCCCCAAACCTTATGCTTTTCTAATGCAATGGTAATAAACATAGAGGATAGAGAGTAGATTAATGAAAGATTGATTAAAAGATTATGTTTTGGCTACTAGTATTTGCTGATTCCTTTCAAAACTTTATCTCAAATGAAGATTGAGTTGAAACTAGACAGACTAAGAACTCTGGAGGATGATTTTATTTTATTTTATTTTTTTGAGGTCATCTAAAGAAGAGTTGATTTTTAGCAACCCTGAAATATGGTTTGTAGAGAAAATCTTTCAAAAAGATTGTGGCCAGTAATTGGCAAAGAACAGCAGCAAAACTTAGTTGATCTCAGTGCCTCTATATCCGTCTACATAGGTTTTTAACTATAAAAATGAAATTTTTACCTAATAATCCAAACTTGAGGAGGGAAAACTGAAAAATGCCTGAAATGTGGGATTATAGGAGGGAGCTGAGAATCAGCCAGATTTCTTGACCTTTCTAGATTTGAGTTTCCCAAAAATTTTCTCAAAGGTAAATTGTATGTGCATCTATTTATGTTACCGGTAATTTCTAGAATTAAAAGCCGAATTTCTAAATGCGACATTAACAACTTTTTTTCTGGCTTCTTTACCTTTTTTTCTGGCTTTTATACCTTAGTTTTGCACTTTGACATTTACATTGCAAAGGTAAGTAGAGAAGAGTGCTTCAGTGGAAATGTACAAGATGACCTGCGCTAGAGAAGGAGGGCCAGGCAACACAGAGTCCTTCTTTGATGACGGATGGGATAGTACCTAAATGCAGCCCACCTCTTAGCTTCCCATCCAAAAAGAACAATCTTGGAATATGGAGGCAGCAAGGACATTACATCGGTTTTGCTGCTAGTTTTAGAGACGATCTTAGTCCATTTGGGCTGCTGAAACAAAATACCACAGACTGGGTGATTTATAAATAACAGAAATTTATTTTTCACAGTTGGATGCTGCCAAGTCAAGACACCAGCATGGTCACGTCGGAGGAAGGGCCCCTTCCTGTTTCATAGCTGGTACCTTCTCGCCGCATCCTCACATGGTGGCAGAAGCAGAGGCTCTCGAGCGGGGGGGTGGTCCTCTGTTAGAAGAACACTAACCCCATGCCTGAAGGCTCTAGCCTCATGACCTCATCACCTTCCAAAGGCCCCATCCCCTAGCACCATCACATTGGGCATTAGGATTTCAATAAATAAATTTTGGGGGGACACAAACATTCAAACCATAGCAGATACAAAGAACTGGCAGATTTAATTAAGAAATCACATTGCAACAAAAGACAAAAAGAGCATACAGAGAATGCATGAAGTAAATATGAAGCAATGATCAAGGTCTACAAGAAATGGATTTCTAGTATGCTCAGGGCCTGACACATAATAGATGTTCAATAAAGTTGATATTTCTGCGTGTGAATAGATAAATGTCTATCTGTCCAGAGCTGATCTTAAGCAGAAGACACAGTTTCTCTGATCAGTTTCATAAGCTTCCAAGGAAGGGTCTCTATGGGCAAAATGAAGGCCAAGTAGTGAAGTCTGCCCACAGGGAGAGCCCAGAGCAGCACCAGAGGCAGGAGCTGGAATGAGCAGACTACGGAGCAATCCTGTTCTCTCAGACTCCCGGGCTCTCTTTTGCCTTGAGGGGAAAACCCTCCAAAGCCAAAAGGACATAGCTATCACAAATCACTACCTGAAACATAAAACTGACAGTTGGTTTAAAGTAAACCCGGGCAGCGTTAGTAAAGGAAGGGTTTGCTGGTAACCCAAGGATTCATGTAACATGAGTTCCTGTCATGGGAGCGCTTCAGATGTTACCTCCCAGTCAGGCTTCAGATGCAGGAGGCCACTAGCCCAGCAAGTCCAAGGCCTCCAAGCTCTAAACAAACATTCCTTCTACAAGCCGTGGGACTCCTTACTCATGTCAAAATGGAGAGGTTTACCGGGATGAGCGGGGCATGGGACTGAGTAATTAGCAAGAATAATTGGAAAGCCCCTTAAAATGATAAAGTATGAATTTATCAATAAGTAGATATAAATAATAAACCATAAAGTACTTAGAGCCCCAAGAAGCCACTTGAAAATATGCACTAGATACATTTAAGAGGTATTACAAAGAATAAGGATGACTGCTTGTTATAAAGGGAAGAGCTATAAAGACAGACACCAGAAAGTGTGTCTGGACAACTATTTCTGGATAGGTAGAGAAAGGTCTGCTGAAGACAAGCCGAAGAAAGGAAAGGAATTCCCACGGAACACCGGGCTACCTAGTTGATCAAATAACTAACTTTGGTTCATGAACTCCTATGACTTAGCAAACAACATGTTTATAACCGAGCAGCAATTTTTGGCCTAATGTTTTGTCAAGGACCACTCACGGGCAGATGGGAAATCTTGAGAAGGCCACAGGTGACTATACTTTAGTTAGGCATTAACATTCACATGAAAAATGGGCCAAGTGTATTATTGCTATTTTTAAGACAGACACGTGCACACACAGCTGCCTTTCCACCTGTTCAAATGGCCACGGTGAAGCGGTTCTGTAACTTGACCCTTGTCCACGAGTGCTCAATGGATATGTAGAATTTGGTGCCCTTGGGGATCCCTATTGCTTAGTGGTTTTTTTTTTTTAAGATTTTATTTGTTTATTTGACAGACAAAAATCACAAGTAGGCAGTGAGGCAGGCAGATAGAAAGAGGGGGAAGCAGGCTCCCCGCTGAGCAGAGAGACTGATGTGGGGCTCGATCTCAGGACCCTGGGATCATGACCTGAGCCGAAGGCAGAGGCTTTAACCCACTGAGCCACCCAGGAGCCCCTGCTCAGTGGTTTTGATCCTAGGGGATCCTAAGGAGTAAATGGCACACATATAAGGAAGGTTGTGGGGGGAGCAGACAAGTCTTCCTCACAGGAAGATGAGGCCAAGATGGGGATTCACATGACCCTATGGCAGAGATGAAAGAGAAACTCAGATGGCTCGGGAAAGGGTTCCCCAAACCCCCACAACGCATTCACAGCTCTCCCAGAATGTGCAGGTGCTTTAAATGTTACATTTCTTTATATATAACTCTGAAATGAAATCATCTGCTTGTTTACTTGTTTATTATCTGTTTCCTGCACCTGAAACGAAGTCACGCGAAAGCAGAGACTCACCCCATTTTAACACGACTTCGGAACAATGCTTGGCATATGGTAGACACTTAATAAGCTTTTGCTCAATGGCTCGATTTCTCTGGGAGGCATATTCTTCTTGTTAAGAGACCGGATCTCAGTGGCTCACAGCTCTCTGATACAATTTGTGAAACATTTCCCATGTTTGACTATGGAAACTAAGGCTCGAATCTCTCAGGACACAAAGACTAGGAGGGCCGGTTCCTGGCTTTAAGTATGGTATAGAGTCACTGAGACGGATGATAAGCTTGCTGTTTTAATCACTTTTTTTTAACTTTAAAGTACCCTATATACGAGTTTATAGACAATCAAGTGATCAACAGATGTATTTCCCTCCTTACTTTCCATAATGCTTAAGTTTGGGATTTGATAAATTCCAAGTAGGTAGGACTGGGTGTTGACAAGGACAAGCATGGAAAAAACTTCCAGAATTGAGAGCAATGCACATCACAGAGTGTTTTTTGTGACGTCCTGCACAAAGCCAGTGTCCTTAATGGGCAGGGATTAAGAATCAGAGGTCAGTCTCATTTTGGTTTTGTTCATTTTCAGGAGGAGATCTACACCAGGTAGTTCAGTCTGTGGCCAACTGTGCCACAGTGCAAGGAGTGGGCAAATGCAAATGCCAGGGAAGTCTGGCCTTTCATGCCTGTCACTCACTGGGGTTCCCAAGGTTGACAGCAGCTTACCCTCTTATCACTTCCATCCTCCGTCTGTTATTAGAAATAAGACAGAACGCAGATTTCCTTAAGTCAGTTCCTCAGGGGATATATCCTCACTTTTAAAAGTGTATTAAATTGATTTTGTCTTATATGGCAGGGCTAGACGTTCAACATTACTTTGACTTTCCTATTCCTGTTTATACACACACACCCCTATGTACATATGTATATATCACATTAAATATAGTTATGTATATTAATCATATTAATACTATATATAACTCCTATATATAATAATACATACATTAATGTTGGTACGATATGTATGTTAAATGTTCTAAGAACATGACTGAGTTCTGATCTTCAAGGGAAGCTTTTAGAAGCCAAAGGAACACTAGAGATGAGAAGGAAAGTAGCCCGCAGCTAAGGAAGGAAGGACATTGCATTCCACACTAGAAACTGGTGCTAGGAAGCCAGGACCGATTCTGCAGCGTCTCTGGCCCTAGATGGATGGCTGTTTTGGAAGGGAGACTCCAGCAAGAATGCAGACAAGTCTGGGAGGCAGGGAGGGCACTAGGGAGGCCACCATACAAGTAAGAGAGGACGAGGTGGCCTTCGAAGTGGGTTCCTCTGTTTGTGGACCATTGCCCATCGGCTGGGCTTTACTGGAGATGCTCCGTGTAAGATCGGATCACTCCCTTCATGGGGCAAGGCAGCCAGTAGAGATCATCACCCACATTACACTACCTAGGACACGGGGAGCTGGGGGTCGGGAGAGCCCTTGCCGACAAAGGCAGCATGTGGCAGAGATCAGGGGTCAGGCTTAGTCCTCTTCCCTATGCCACACTGTCTATGCAGTAGATATCCAGAAGGCAGAAAGGGGGAGCGGTTAAAAGATATAATTAGGGATAGAACCATTTTATGGACAACTGAATGGGTGGAACAGAGACAAGAGAGGAGGGGAGGGTCATTTTGATGGTGCTAACATATCGCTTTGGTAGATGATGATTCTGCTAACCAAGAGGGAGACCAAAAGGCACAGCAAGGAGACAGGAAAGGTGCAGGGTCCACGAGGAACAAGCTGAACTTGAGAAGCGGGCGGCAGGCCTCCTGCATGGAGGTGGCAGGCAGTTAGAGTGACCTCCAGGCGTGGGTGAGATCCCCCCAGAGGAGCACTGCGGGGACAAAATGAGAAGCAGAACAAGGCCAAAACCCCAGGGCAAATGAAACCCCGAGGAGGAGGCCCAGCGAGATGCCCCAGCAAAGGCAAGAGCGGGCACATCTCTAAGGGGCTCAGATGTCAGCGGAGAGACAGAACTTATGCCCCTGAAGTCTAGACTTACCTTGCTGGCCAGGAGATCGTGTATTATTGGTTTGGACGCGAATGAAAAAGCAGGGCAGAAACAAGTAAGAGGCAGGAAGGTTCCAAAAGTTTCAGGAATCAGCTGGGCACTGCACTGAGAACTCTAGAAGGCAGCCTCGTTTGAAAAGGAAGCGACTACTTCCACAGCCACATGCCCCCGGACAAGGAGCCGGGCAGGACTGTCTGGCTTACTCTAGCCTCCGTCTCTAGCCAAACCCTCAGCGCCTCACCCTAACTCCTGAGTTAGAATGGAGAGGCGCCCCGCTGTTCCTCGCCGCCCTGAACGCCCAGCTGACCAACAAGGAGGCGGCACCCAGCTGGAAGAACAGAACATGGGCTCAGAACCTCCCAAGTTCATACGCTTCCGATGGGCTGGCTGGATCCAGCAGTTCAAAAAGGCCAAGAGCAGAAGTCGTTTTTGAAGGTGTCTATGGACGTTGCCAGATAAAGATTCCAAAAGGTACAAGGAACTAGAGAACTCCAGACTTGGATAACATTTCTGGGGCCGATTGTTTCCAACTTTTTAGCGAAGCACCATATACTTAGAGAAGAAGAGCTGTAAGTGCTTTTTAAACCAAGCCTTGCTTTTAATTCCATCACCAAAGCAGGATTTGGTGAATAGAAATATCTGGGAACTAGAGTGCTGGGAAGTAAAACTCAACTGAGAGACAGTGAGGGTCCCTTGAACCAAACTTTTTCAAGAACTCAACCTACTTTTCACCGTCTGCACGACCCGAATTTGGGCCACCGGTTTCTAAGGGGCCTCCCTCCTTCCAGTCCCACCGGCTCTGGACCACGTTGCACACATCAGTGGTTGTGTGTCTGCTACCGCAACATGTCCCAGTTGCCTCCTGCTCGGCACCCTTCAGAGGCTCCCCGCTTCTCCGCCCTGAGGATGAAGTCCAAGTCACAGACCATGACTCACGAGCCCCACCTCCCACTCCAGCATCACCTCCTGGTCTTCTCGGCTGGTGCACTGTGCCCTCTGCACTGGGACCCTCTTCCCGGTCCTCACCCATGGGGTCTCCCTCGCCTCTCCGCTATGGTTTGAGGTTGCCCACAAGCGCAAAATTCTCCAGCGATCCCACCCCCTCACCGGGTTTATTTCTGCGTATCCTTCAGGACTTGGCTTAAACATCGAGTGCTGGGCACAAAAATAGTCATTCAAAAATACTTGCTGGCTGGCTGGCTGGATACAGGAGTAAGTCAAGGACACCCTCCCGGCAGCGAAGGAAACACAAAGATGTCATAAGATGGTCCCACTTTAAAAAGGAAACAAAACTATGATGTAATAAACCAACCACACTTTTTGTATCTGAAGGACTACCTTAGTCTTAGTACCTGCAGTGGAATTCAAAAGAGGTTCTAGAAATGGCCCCTGCCCCCTGGGAACAGACAATCCTGTTAGACACACAGAATTTAGCTGCGGGGAGCAAAGAACACGACGGGGTCCGCCGCTGCGACATTCTCTAGGAGTTGCAAGGAAGGAGACATGGGGAGACTGGGCTGGAGTAAGCGGAGTCCTTTGCAGAGGATCTTGAAGGGTACGCTTGTGCTGCGGGGGGGGGGGGAGATGTGCAAGGAAAGTGAGGGGACACCCCCAGCAGGGGAGACCAGTCTGAGGAGGACAGTTTATGTGGGCAACCAAGAAGAGAAAGTCTGTGTGGAACAGCACAAGTGTTGGGCAACGTGAGGGAAGACAAGAGACTAGGAAGCGTGAGGCCAGGCTGCAACTCTGGTACATCGAGCAAAGGCATCTGGAGTCAACAAAATAAGCGTTGGAGACTCCATGTAATTTCTGCATCAGTGAGTAAGACGGCTCTCCACATCCGCCAACGGGAAGGCCGGGAGCAGCTCCGGCAGCTGGTAGCTGACAGGTAGGCCATGATGTTCCCAACGAAACACAAACAACTCTCCCAGAATAGAAAAATAACCAGACTTGGAGACCACATGGAACAAGAGAAAGACAAAGACACCGCGACCGCAGAAATAACGCCATTTGCCCTTCCGACTGCTTCGTTACGGGGACGACTCCAGCTCTGCTCCCCCCTTCCTGCTTTCTAGACAAAAGCTACCAGCATACCTGTATGAGTCTGTGAGAGCTGCTGTAACAAAATATCACAAGCTTGGGGGGAGGGGGTAGGTGGTTGCTTAAACCACAGAAATCTGCTTTCTCACAATTCTGGAGGCTGGAAGTCCAAGATCAAGGTGTTGGCAGGTTTGGTTTCTCCAGACACCTGTCCCCTTAGCTTCCAGACACTTTTCTCCTCAGCACCTCCTCACATCACTTTCCTCTGGGTACACAACATCCGGGTGTCCCTTCCTCTTTTTATAAGGACACCAGTTCTCCTGCATCTAACCCACAGGACCTTGTTAACCTTCATTACCCACTTAAAAGCCTTTTCCTCAAATACAATCACATTCTGACCTCCTGGGGGTTAGGACTTTGTTATACAGACTTGGGGGGTGGAGAATGATTCAGTCCATCACAAGACTAATACTTGTCAAAAACAGCCAATGAGAACTGACTCCCATGCCCTTGAACCTCCATAGCATGTGCACAAGCCCTATTTTGTTTATAATAAGCCTCTTCCAATTCTTTCCCTGAGGTGCCCCATGACACCCCTGGTGTACATGCTCCTCTCGGCAGCAGGTTAAACCCAACATCGACTATGATGTATTCCCGGTGGCTTTGGCCGTATTCTTGAGCCTAACCTTTCTCATGCTTCACACGTGCCTAAATGGTCATTCTTCCTTCCTGGTTAATGCCTGCTCGCCTTTAAGGACTTAAGGATACAGTTCGAATATCACCTTCCCTGAAAGCATTTTCTAATTTACTCTTTCTAGGAGCTGGATTCAATTTCCCTTGTGATGGCTGTGTCATATGTCGACTAGCCTATGCTCAGTTGCACTTCCCAGATTTTCAGTTCACTTCCTCTTCCCCCTCCTTCTTCTACTTCTTATTCTTTTAATGTTTCTGGCCAGGTGAGCCACAGGAAGATTCTTAGGAGATGAGAAGAACAGAGGGAAGCAACAGTCATTCTGTAGCTTACACACTTTGCTGCTGATGTGCTGACTTGCCTACTTGGTGTGAAGCAGCTGCTGAGCCCGCAACAGCTCTGCCTTCCTCAGATCCTCCCTGAGCTTCTCTGACTGCTGGGCCAGGTGTGTGTTCACCTCTGTCATCAAGGTCCCCAAGGCAGAGGCAACAAGAGCTGACATGTATTTCAGTCCACCCTTGAACACAAGCATTCAGTGTCAACGGGTTCTAGTCTGCCCTCGATGTCCTCCACTCCGCATCCATTTTCCCTTCTTGACTATGTGGCCTTTGAATGTCAAGTTCCATCAGCAGGTGCAGGAAAATCTTACAGCGACTGCTTCACCATGCTGTGTAAAATCAAAACCCCCTGTCACAACTATGTAGGCATCTATCTATTTAATCATCTAGCTACCGTTTATGTATCATCAATATATCCATCCATTATCTGTCAGTATATCTATCTGCTATCTATTTTTCCATCCATCCAACCATGATTTATCTACTATTGATCTATTTTCCCTATCCATTCATTATCTATCTTCCATCTATCTATCTACCCATTCATCACCTGTCTATCCATCCTACTGGTTTTGCTTGCCTGGTTGAACCGGATGGATATACCCATCCTCTAAGATATTCCTCTGTATTTCCCTGAAACCTTGAATACACTGCTCTTGTACCACTTATCAGACTCGACTGTGGTAGATTCGATTATCTTGCCAATTCTTCATGCCTTCCCTGTACCATGTTGCCTTGTAATGTACGAGAGTGGTGGAATATATTTCTCTACTCCATGGACACTGGGCTTAACAATGTGACTTGCTTTAGGGGAGCTTGGGTGGTGGGTCAGTCGGTTGAGTGTCTGATTCTTGGTTTTGGCTCAGGTCATCATCTTGACGTCCTAGGATTGAGCCCCATGTCAGGCTCTGTGATCACCATGGAGTCTGCTTGCGGATTCTCTCCTTCTCCCTTTGCCCTTCCCCCTGCTCATGTTTGCTCTCTCTCAAATAAATAATCTTTAAAACAATCTAACCAAGAACAATGTGTCTTGTTTCAGCTATTGAAATGTTGGGCATTATATTATATGTTTTTGTGTGGTTTAGTTTGGGTCTTCATTCTGTAACCTGCCATGAGAAAAGCATGCCCCAAAGAATCTGTTGCCCTTCCACCCGGGGCCCCAGAACAAACACTCATGAAGGAGATCTGAGCCCAACCCGCAGCCTGGAGTCACACACAGCTGACTCACGGCCTGAAAGATCGCTATCCAGCGTAGATCTGCCAGACAACCGTTGACCTGCAGACCCGTAAGTGTAAGAATAAACTTGTACTGTTGTAAGCTACTGTACTGTGCAATCATTTGTATGCAGCTTTATTGCAGCAATTGACTAGTGAATTAGTTTTCTCTTCTGCACCCCAATTAGGGTGTCTGCTTCTTGAGACTAGAGGCCATGATGATAATTTCCATCTCTCTCATGCCTTCCAAGATGCCATACCTAGTAGAAACTCAATAAATACTTGTATACTAAAATAAATAAACAGAGGACCAAATGATCAAAGAACCGTAATGGAGAGAGGCATGGCACAGGGGTGTAAGGAAGTAGAAAGTAATAGAGGTGCATGAAATGAAAACAGGAGAGATGAGTCTAGAAGCAAGGGAAAGCATGACATGGTCCATGCCCAATTAAATGATCAGAAGTTACCTGTCTTTTATTTTAAGATGCTCACGTGTTCAAAAGGCCACGGAGGTTCCATGTGCCTCGAGCCATCGTTGAAGAGCATTTTTTTTCCCTATGGTACACTCTCATAAATCTTTGGGGACTGCTCACAACCAAAGCTCCCGTGCCCGTCTGTAGCCACCTCTACTATTAGGGAAGTTGACAAGGATGAAAAGCGTGAACCTCATCTAAAAACAATCAGCAAACAAAATACCTGGAAAGCAAAACCTTCCTACTCCTCCTTCAGGTAACCTTGTCTCTGTGTAATGATCGAATCTGATGTGGGCTGTTGATGGTCACCTTGACCCTTGGATCATTTTGTTGTTCTTGAAAGGCCTGTGTGATGCCGCATCTGAAGCTCTCAGCCTGGTCAGCAGAGGTCTATACAGCCTGCTCTCCCCAGGGCAGAGCTTGGAGGCTGAAAGCAGATCTCTGCAGCAGCCGTCCTCCCAACCGGGACTGTTGTCACATTCCCTTAGAGCATGTGTCATGGGCCTGTCATTAGAATTACTACTTATGAGACACATCTCGAAGGGTGCCAAATTCATTAGTGTCTTCGGGAGAACCTTTCAAAGCTTTTCCTTACATAAAACAACACACACACACACACACATTACACGTGCATATAGATCCACCACAGATACACACACACACACACACACACACACACACACACACACACGTGCATATAGATCCACCACAGATACACACACACACACACACACACACACACACACACACACACATTCCACTGTGTGCTAGAGAACAAAGAGAGGCTGCATTTTGCTTGGTGTCAATCAGCACTTGAGATTAAAGTTGCTGTTTTAAGCATTTGAAAGTTTATACCCACCAAACTCATGCCTTCTCTGCCTAAGCTCTGAACTTCAAAAGGAATACTTCATAGGAAAACACACACACACACACACACACACACACACACACACACACCCCTCCAAAAATGCTATAAGGACCTGAATGCATTTTGCTCCCATTTCTATATATGAAGGCTTGTAGGCAGCACACCTGCAAAGCCATGAAGGTTGTACAAAGCTACAGGGAACCCAAACCATCCGCCATGATACCTGAGCCATGCTGACATACATGGGCAGCGTGTCGGTCGATGTGATGGGGAGCACTATACTGAATCCCACTTCCAGGTTGATTCAGGCGGAAACAAAACTTGTAACAATAACTTATCCTGCAATCCCTGGAAAATAATTTCCTTTGTATAGTCTATACTTAGCATCTTGCTACAAATGAAACTTATCAATATAATATGCCGAATTCCCACTGAGCATATAATATCATACTATTAAAACTTTAGCATTAAAGTGTTCTTAATTTAGATGCCATTAACTCAGATTTTGTGATAATTTGGACAGTGTGAGTCTTACAAAAATAACATTTATTATTTTTAAGGATTACAAAAGCAATGTTGCTCAGAGATACATATAAGTGTAAAGAAGAAAAATTATCATCCCCTAAATCTGACTAGAAAAAAGAACTGTGTAACTTTTGGCACATTTCCTTCTAATTGTTTTCAATGCATAGATTTCATCTTTCCACATAAAATTGGGGTTGATGGATCATATTATTTTTAATCCTGGTTTTATTCCCAATATAAGCAGCTTTCCCCCCATAAGTAATGATTTTTGAAAATGTGTTCCAAGGATTTCATCTCGTTTTAATGATGTCCCATAGTTTATTTAGCTACTTTCCCAAGGTTAGATATTTATGGTGCTTCCCAATTTTCATTTTCACGTGTAACACTGAAATGAGAACTCTTAAATGTGAATGTGAGTGTTTCTGATTTTCTTTTGATAGAAGGGAACTGTGTTAAGTCTTAACATATATTACCAAATTCCTTGGCAGATTTGCAACAGCTGACACTCCCCCACAGGACCTAAGTACATGACTCCACATCCTCTCAAAGACACCACTATTTAATTTTAAATTTCAGAACATGATGAGTGAAATGTATTACTTCACGGTTTCACTTGCATTTCTTTCTACTGAAGGTAAATATTTTCCCCTAATATTTATTGTCATTTGTCTTCTTTGATGACTGATCACTTTGTGTGCCTTCATCATAAACTGGAGATTTTTGAATTGGGTCATTCTACATATATTTCTGTATTTTAATTATTTTTATAAAAGGATTTGTAAATTCATAAATTTTCCCCCAGATCATTATTTACTTTTACTTAAAACTTTTTTTCCTCTGGTACTAAATTTTAATATTTCTATATAGTTACATATTTTATTAATTTTCCTCATAATTTTATTTTTTACATTAAAGGTCTGGCTCATCCTAAAAGTAGGTTAATCTTTGCCTTTGTGTTTTGTTCATTTTTATTTTTACTATTTGGTTCATTTAGAATTATTTTGGTGAGTAAGCTTCAACCTGAATTTTCTGTCTTTAACAAATAGGCAGTTTTGCAAGTATCCTTAATTACATGATCCATTCTTCTCCCAATGGTTTTTAAGGTACGATGAGTATGTTTATGTATTAGATTCAGTGCTACTGAGTTTCTCTGTCATTCCTTATGTTGGAACCTTACTGATTCAAACAGGAGAACTTGGTATATCACCCAAGATGGCAAGTACCCTAATTTTTACCTAACTGTGCAAAGGGAACTTCAAGTTGAAATTTGGAACAACCTTGCCCATTTGAAAAATCCCTACTGAGATTTTGATTGGTACATGATGGGAAAACTTAGATATATTTGGGAAAATTGAACATCGTTATAATATTTGCTCTTTCCACCTAGAAAGATGGGTTGACCCTAAATTTACTAAAATCTTCATGTATTTCCATCTCAGGGAGGAATTAATGTTTTCTTTGAGTAGTTTGTCTGTTACTACTGACTTTTAGTAAAGTTGTTGATTTAAAACATTTTTTATTACACTGTACTTAAATTCTTAGAGATTTTTCAGCCAATCACCTTGTTTTTCATGTTTATATTCATGCCACGGGCAAACAATACATTTTTCATTTTTGTTTCTAAGTACCATATCAGTATTTCATTTCCATGTGTTAGTCCTATGACCAGAGCTTTCAGAACATCATTTGATGAACCATGATAATTTGCAAGCTTGCTCATTTCTCATCCAATGATTGGCTTAAAATACCTGCCTTTTATTAAGTTTTTAAAGTTCCTGGTTTTCTAAGAGCACCCCCACCCCACCCCAGGATTTGGGTTTAATTTTATTGTGTATTTTTTCTAAAAAATTTTATTTAAATTCAATTACTGTGTATCTTTTAAAATCATTTTTTTTCTTATTGACCTGCTAAGGTGATGTATTTTATTAGCAGATTTTCTAAAATAAAAATATCTTTTTATTCTTGGCACAAGCCATAATTGGTTGTGGAGGACTATTCTTTTAACATATTCTACTTTTGAATTATGTCAGGGGGCATACATAGAAACAATACTGTAAACAGAAATCCCCCCATAGATGTAATTTTGGGGGTAAGATTTTAAAATTAAGAATTTTTTAACGATGTAACTTGCCATTTTAAAGTTTAGAAAACATATTTAATATAGTCCTGTTGTGACATATTTGTTTTCTTTCTTTTTTTTTTTTTTAGATTTCATTCACTTATTTATTTGTCAGAGAGTGATCGAGAGAGAGAGAGAGCATGAGCAGGGGGAAAGGAAAGGGAGAAACAGGCTCCCTGCTAAGCAGGGAGCCCAATGCAGGGCTTGAACCTAAGACCCTGGGATCATGACCTGAGCTGAAGGCAGACGCTTAACCCACTGAGCCACCCAGGCGCCCCAATGACATATTTGTTTTCATTTAACTTACTTCATACAGCTAAGTAGTATGTGTGTGCCTTAGTTTAGTACAATATTTACAAAAACGGTTTACATTTGGGAAATTCTCCAATTTTCAGAGACTGCTTTGAATTAGGGAGGCTTTAATGCACCCCCAGGAATGCAGAAAACAAAGTCTCTGAAACTAGGTTAGCATCTTCTCACTGCTGACTACCCAATCTTTAAAGTTGCCAGCCGCCTTGCTGCTGGTTTCCGCCGTCAAGGCTCTCAATAGCCTTGCCAATCTTAATTTCTTTCATTACTACCATGAAACACGTTTCAAGGAGCAGAACCAAATTGAGATGGCGGGATTCAAAAATTAAAGATCACCATTGCCAAGAAGTCCGTCCATGGCTGACGTTCAGAAAAGCAGCAACTTAAAGCTTCTTCCCGTAACATAAGTAGTTGATACACTTCCACAATGTTCTCTTGACATTTTCATCAGTTGCTCCTTGGATGTGTGCCTTGTTACTATTGCCCGAAGTCCGCAGAGCAGGGGGCCCTCTGTGAGTTCAGTGCCTTCTTTAATCATCTCCTACGTACCTTTATATATGGCGCTAGGAACGCATGAGCACTGGGGTTCTGGCTGCTAACCTGTCTCACGTTCCTTCCATCCAGACTGGCCAAGCTGTGGTACGGGAGGCCTGGGGAGATCGGCTGAATCACCCCTTATGGCTGTGCCCCAGTCATGTTAGGTGTGGATTAAACTTTTTGAATTCATGAACTCAATTTAAATTTTTTTAAAAATCACCCAGAAGCTGCCGTTTGCACAGAGCCACACTACAGCATAAAGAAACTCAGTCTGATTATATGAGATTTCTTTCTCCTTCCTCGGTAAATTAAAATCATAATTTCTACTGATTGAGTATCAATATCTAACTAATCTCAATATTTTTAAAACTCCTTAAAAGTCACCCATCACATTTTTTCACTTTTAATGTGATACATGTATCTCACGTAAAGCCCATAAATTAAATAATAGTAGGAAGATGGAGTGCAGCAGATAAATCTTCATGTGATTCATCAGACTCACATTAGACTTTACTATGTCCAGATTATAAAATATCTTTATAAGATATTAGGGGGAAAAAAACTCTATTGGTACCTTAACCTATCTCAGAGTCTAGCAAATTAGATGGAAATTAATCTTTTGATTTTTTTCATAATTTGAAATACAGAAAATATATTCTATATTTTTAAGGCTTACACTAGACAAATTCCATTGTTATTATAGGTATAGGGGAATGAAGAAAAGTGAGAATTAATTAAAATTTGGGGGAAAACAGAGCAATGGTTTGTATTCCTCTCAAATGCAGTTATGCTTTTATATTTTGATCTCAATGTAGAAACAGTGTACACCAGAATTTCTAGACAGTAAGTCCATAAATTTCTTGGTGGGGGGAGGGGTGGGGAGGTGCTGGGAGTCCAAATTTCCCAAACAAATATGGCCTGCATGCTTCCTCAATGGCTTGACAAGATGAGGTCAATGCCCATTGGCTGCCCAGGAACAGGGGACCGTGTTATCAGTGTGACCGGCATTCTGGGAGTGCTGAGACCCAGCCCCATGACCACACTTTTGTATGTCTTCAGAGAGGTGAAGGAATGAGAAGGGGGACTGCGGGCTTGCAGAGTGGAAAGAAAGCACCAACACTTTTACATATTATGATAACAACAAGGACAAAGGGTTAAAGGTGGCCATTGCTAATTCCAAATCTCACCAAGAACACTGTTTCTGGCATGAACCAAACTCCCACACACGGCATCAAAATCCTCACAAAAGGCAACTTGTAAGAAGATGATTACCAAGCACATACATGAAGACAATGTGTTCTTTGTGATCAATTAAAGTGCAAGATTAGTCTGTAGCGGGGCGTCTCACAAAGGACCCTTTCTTCTCAGTACTTCAGAAAAGGCAGATCTATCAAACTTATGATAATGCATTGCCCTGCTGATTTAATTGTCAATTACATATTACTTAAGTGTACTTTAATGATCTATATAAAGCCTTATTATTTTTTTTTTTAACCTCTAATAGCTATTAATGGTTGTTAAAGAAAATGAAACCACTTTACTGAAATGTAATGTGGTGGTCTATTAAGAATAAGTTTTCAAAATGATAAAATACTACCACGAAAGTGTGAACCCTGTACCTTTTAATATTCCTGAGTAGGTCAATCTTTATTCCTCTGGAAGAATATTTCCTTCAAATTGCACACAATTACAGTTCAAACATCTTCCTATGTGTTATATATAGAATAAATTTTACCTAATTCCCAGTCAAATGCTTCTCCAGAAGATGGGGAAGGAGTGGGGGCAACCTATTATTACATTTCCTCCCAAAGTTTCACAAGGTTTGCAATGTGGGTCGTTAGAATGAACTTGGGCAAACACACTCACACCCCTTGGTTCCCTTCATCTCTGCACTTGCCCCTTGCTTTGAAAATTGTTACCAGAATGAATGAGATCAAATGAGAAAAGTGTCTTGTGCTCTACATAAGGACACACATTTGATCAATTCTAGATGCGGATGTGCCCCACTTAACACAACGGAAATATTTCTCTCTTTTTAAAAAGATTTTATTTATTTATTTGACAGAGAGGTGAGACAGCAAGAGAAGGAACACAAGCAGGGGCAGAGGGAGAGAGAGAAGCAGGCTTCCCGCTGAGATCATGACCTGAGCCCAAGGCAGATGCTTAAGGACTGAGCCACCCCGAAGACCCACAAAACAAAAATATTTCTTAAAAGAAGTGTTGTTGACATTCATATATTAAAATACTATTTTAGATACACTAAAGGGCCTGGCTGATTAAACAAAATTTGCAGTGAACTCCTTTAAGAGAGAAAAGTTATTTTGTAAGCAAATTATTTCCTAGTGTATCTGTAAGCCTGACTTTTCTGAATGGACTGTCTTTAAAGGGGGACGCACTGTCCTGCTCTAAGGACCTCTGAAAATCCACGACTAAAGACAAGCTAAAAATGTACCTTGCCCTATCCTCTAGGACACCCACTAGACAAGGAGCTATTAGGAATATGAAATTAAATATAATTAGAGTCAGAATAAAACAACATCAGGCTTATGTCCACACAACCTAAAGTAATTTAGAGACTTCACAATTATCCCTTTAACTTGTAACTGTAAGACAGTTAAATAAGCCAAATTAGTGAAAGCAAAATACCTATTTTAGATCATTCATTTATTTTATTGGGCCGCCTACATTGATCACATTAAGCAGCTATCCCAAGTTTATTTAATTTTGTATATTACGGCCAGATGTCAAGTGTGCTGGAAAGAAGATGGATTTTAGAGTAAGACAGAGCAGAGAGTGCAATTCTGACTCAGTGATCTGCTGTGGTTCCCTGAGCAAGTTTCTTATCTGAACCCACTCCCCCGCTCTGGAAAGCAGGAATGATGCAAACCTTACTTGCATGTTGAAAAGATAAAATAATTGAATAGATGTCAAGGACCTGTCACGTAATAGACACTTCATAAGTGTTATTGTTCCTTATGATCTCTCCATCCCTGAGGTCTTAAAAAAAAAATTCAGCAAACTCATAGAGATGAGACTTCATGCTCTGCTCAGTAGTTCAATAACAATGCAGAGGGTACATACAAATTGAAAGCCTGGTTTTTAAATCATTGAGGGCAAGGTTCAAAATCTACATTAAAAAAATATATATATATGTATATATATATATATATATATATATATATATATATATCTTCATTTTTTTTTGTAAAGATTTTTTTTTTAATTTATTTGACAGATCACAAGTAGGCAGAGAGGGAGAGGAGGAGGAGGCAGGCTCCCTGCTGAGCAGACAGCCCGATGCGGGACTCAATCCCAGGACCCTGAGATCATGACCCGAGCCGAAGGCAGAGGCTTTATCCACTGAGCCACCCAGGCGCCCCATCTTCAATAGCGCCTAGCAGAGCATTGGGCCTATATGGACAATAAAAATCGTAGATCAAATTTCCGAGTGCAGGGGAAGAGCTGCACTATATATGTATTTGCTCTTCAGGTCAACCAAGAAGGCTGTAAGGTGAGGGAAGATTTGTCAACTTGGGTACAGGTTACTCATGAAGACCCTCCCCCAAACACCCTTGGATTTATTTCACTATGACGTGTGTATATAATGCTATATAGGGATATGGGGTATTTAAGTAAAAATGTTTAAAGTACATCATTCAAGTGTTTCACTAGTTTTATTTAATATTTTCATCTTGTATGAGCCCATGTCTCTGCAGTTATCTTCTGGAAAACTAGAGAAAATTAGTACCCCAGCCAACCTGCCAGGTTAAGATGCAGCCTTCAAATCAGTGAAGGGTTAATACCCCCATTTACAGAGCAGAACTACTGGGGTAAGGGACTTCTTCAGCATGTAATCCTGACAACATACTTTTTGACAATTTAAATGCATAAATATAGAAGCATGGTGTTCCCATAAAATTTCCAACGTGAAAAAAATCAAGAGGAAAGCTCTAGTAGATCCTAAGAAATGAAAGTCACTTCAAAAGCAAAATCATTTTAGAAATTGAAGGTTTGGGGTAGTTACGAATAAGAATGGGAAAACTGGAAAGTGCTTGATACATTAATTAGCTTTAAAATAGCTGCAGGGAAGATGTAATACTCCAGTTGCCTGAATGAATATGCCTCAGGTCATAAAATGAAATCTAGTCTGCAGACGGAACCAACTTCCTTCCTTCACACCAGAGCTGAAAGTACAAGGTGATAGGAAGGTGTGAAATATACTTTCTTAACATTCTCTGATTCAATGAGGAGCTCCTTCCTGGCCTTCACTGTTCCTCGCTCTGACCTCCCCTCCTTTCTCTTAGGCCTCTAGCCTGGCGGGACTGGGTTCTATTCTACCCTTTCTTCAAGGCACCTAGATGTTTCTAGATTAACCTAGATGAAGTATGCCCCCAGGACAGCTAAGTTCATACATTTCTATTGCAGCTAATGGTTCATTTCCTATTAATCTGGAAGCTGGTTTTGTCACTTGAGAAATAGAACAGGAGGGGCATGCTTTTGGAGGGTTCAGGGTACACCTCAACCTATGATTTCTGTATGATCCAAGAGTGCAAAATTTCGAGGGCTAGGGTGCCAGGAAGTAGAGGAGGTGGTCTACAAAGCAGTCAGGAGCAGAGGCTTAGAAATGTGAGAGACCAAGGTTGAAATTCTGAGTAACTGTGTGGCTGTTGTAAATTCTCAGTTTTCTCAGTCCTAAGATGAGAATAATATAATTTTACCTGCTTAATAGAGTAGAGAGGATTAAATAAGGAAATGCACGAACAGGGTTTGGCACAATGCCTCGCATGTAGAAAGTGCACAAAAACCTTAGGTATAATTATTACTATAATATCTTGGCAGGAAAAGGTGAGTGCAAAATGTAATAGAATTAGTGAAGCCCTAGAAAGGGGAGTAGCTATAGCCAGCACTGTTCAAAACACTTAGGTTTCCTAAGAGTCTCAGTGAAAAGAATGCACACTTGGGCACCAGACGATGATGTATATATCTTTGTTATTTATAAAACAGGTGTAGCAATGCAGGGCTTTACACATATAGATGCCAACCTGTGCGGTACTTATTAACCTGTGCAAATGGCTGTAGTTGCATATTGTCCAAGCATCAATCTATCAGACCACAAGCATCCTCCTTCTTCTGGCTATTACTTTTTAGTGCTCTCAAAATGTAGTAGGAGGGTACTGCTGAGTGAGTGGTAAAAGCCAATAAATGCTTTGACAGGTGAGTATAGTTGAGTGAGTTCATTCCCCCACCCCTCTTAGCCTTTCAGCAAACCACATTGTTCTAACATCTGCACTGACTTAAGAGAAAAGATCTTTGATTGCAGGTATTTTCTAGAAGTCTGTATAATGAAGTGGGATCCAAATGAGAAGAAAGGAATGAGAAAAGTAGGGGACATTCATTCATTTAATAGTATTACTGGGCAGCTAATATACACCAGCTCTGGGAATTCAGTTGATATGCTGTGGGCCACTAACCCATAGCCCTCATATGCTAGTAGTTCAGGATTTTGTCCTTTGGTGTAAAAACCTACGTGTCGATATGTGCAAATTAATATGTGATCCCAGGACAGGTATTGAATTACGGAATTAAAACTTTTAAAAAAAGTAAAGGAGGGCAAAGGTGATGAGAGGGGGGTAGGGTGGGTTAAGGGATATTTTATATATGCTGGTAAAGAAGGCCTTTCTGCCTTTTGCTCATCCACTGTGGGAAGGAAGACCATCTCGGCAATCAGACCGTGGACATTCCAGGAAATGTCGACATCGCTCTGAAGGGATGCATTGTTATTATGAAGGGCCCCAGAGGAACCCTGCAGAGGGACTTCAATCACATCAGTGTGGAACTCAGTCTTCTTGGAAAGAAAAAGAGGCGGCTCTGAGTTGACAAATAGTGGGGAAATAGAAAAGAACTCGCTTCTATTTGCATTATCTGTAGTCATGTACAGACCATGCTCACTGGTGTTGTCCTGGACTTCAGTTACAAGATTAGGTCTGTGTACGCTTGCTTCCCCCTCAACATTGTTATTTGGGAGAATATTCTCTTGCTGAAATCTGAAAATTCTTGGTGGAAAACCACATCCCAGGGTTTGGATGAGGCCAGGTGTTGCTCATTCAGTGTCTCAAGCCCAGAAAGATGAGTTAAATCTTGAAGGAAATGGCACTGAACTTGTATCACACTTAGCTGCTTTGATTTAGCAAGCCACTGAGTTAAAAAGCAAGGATATCAGAAAATTTGGGGGTGGTATCTATGCTTCTGAAAGAAGGAAGAGTTCCGCAAGCTAATGAATAAGGTCTAAGTTGTCCAGCTACAGAAATAGCAAAATGCCAGATGATTTTTCAGACCTATTTGTGATATCTTAAAGATGCAATAAAAGTTGTGTTGATTTGAGGCAGTAGAGAAGACCTTTTTGAGGGGGTGATATCAGACCAGACTCAAATAACAAGTGTGTAAGAGAGAGGGAGAAAGGAGAGCACATGAGCCATCAGAAAAGCATTCCAGTCAAGCAAAGAGCAAGCACAGGCTGCTGAGGCAGGATCCTGCTGGTGTTGCTGAGAACCAGTAAGACAGCCCGCACAGCTGAGCAGATTTGCTGAGTACAGCATGGTAAAGGAGAGAGCTGGGCTGTGGAGAATGTGGGCTTTGTAGGACACAGTGAAAATAGAGATGTACCAGAGCTTCGGAGCCAAGAAGGTCTTTGAAGATAATATTCTTGGTAAAATAAGATGGATACCATTTTGGGAGGGAAGAGAGAAAATTTGGGAAGAGAAACTTGAATGCATAACAAATAGGGCACTGGCACAAACACTGGAAATGGTAGAAAATAAAATACAACCAAGGCTTGACAACATCCTACATGTTTGTTTTTCCATTTGTTGCCTGTGCTTTTGGTGTCACAACCATGAAATCATTGCTAAGACTGATGTCACAATGTCCCCCTTTTTCCCCCTGTTTTCTTCTAGGAGTTTTATCACTTAAGGTCCTATGTTTAAGTCTTTAATCCATTTTGAATTATTGACTTTGGTGTGTGGTATAAGACAAAGGTCCAAAAACATCCATGTAGCCAAGGAAACCACAGAGTGAAAAAGCAACCTATGGGACCTGAGAAAATATTTGCAAATCAGATTATCTGAAAAGGACCTAATTTCCAAAATATATCAAAAACTCCTACAAGTTGGGGTGCCTTGGTGGCTCAGTTGCTTGTGTCCAGCTCTTGATTTCAGCTCAGGTCATGATCTCATGGTCATGAGATCAAGCTCCACCCTAGGCTCTGCACTAGGCATGGAGCCTGCTTAAGATTCTCTTTCTCCCTCTCCTCCTGCCCCTTCACCCCGCTCACTCTCTCTTTCTCAAAAAACAAAACAAAACAAAGAAACAAAAAATCAAAACAACTCCTATAACTCAACAGCAAAAAAACTAACAACTAGATTTAAAAAAGGGCTAATGACATGAATAGGCATTTCTCCAAAGAAGACATACAGATGGCAACCAGGTACCGAAAAGACGCTCCATGACACTAGTCATCAGAGAAATGCAAGTCAAAACCACAATGAGCTATCACTCACAATTTTTAGGGTGGCTGTTCAATATTTTAAAAAAGACAGCAAGGAATGGCAAGGATGTGGAAAAGCTGGACCCTTGTACACAAGAGGTCAGAAGACAAAAGGCACAGCTGCTATGGAAAACAATAAGGAGCTTCCTCAAAAAAATTAGAAATAAAACTACCACATGATCTAGCTAACCCCCTTCTGTGTACATATTCCGAAAGAACTGAAATCAGGTTTTTATAATGCCATGTGCCCTTTCAAGTTCACAGCAACATTATTCAAATAGCCAAGATGTGAAAACAACCAAGGTGTCCACTGATGGGTGAGTGGATAGAAAAAATGTGTATACACAATGCATGTATACACACACATATATACACACACGCATATATACACACACACATATATACACACACGCATACAATGAGATATAACTAACCGTCAAAAAGAGAACCCTGTGGTATTTGACAACATGGATGAACTTTGAGGACCTAATGTTAAGTGACATAAACCACTCACAGGACAGACACAGCATGGTTTCATTGACTTGAGTTTTCTAAAAGAGTCAAACACACAGGAGAGAGCGGAAAGGCGGTTGCCAAGGACGGTGGGGTGGGAGGGGTTTGAGGGAGAGGAGGACTTGGCTAATTGCTAATCAAAGGGCATAAAGTTTCAGTTATGCAGGAGGAGTAACTTCTAGAGTTCTGCCATGCAACGCTGTGTCCGCAGTTAACAAAACTGTATTGTATTAAAAAGTGGTCAAGTGTGATCTGTGATGGTGCCTCTGTCGTTACGTTCTCTGACATTTGAAGCGACTGCAATTTCTCTTTCTTGTTCTCCTTGCATTTTTTTTTAAATCTCTTTCCTCTGTTTTTAGCAATTTATCAGGGATGGGGAGGGGTCAGATGTCTTTTAACTGAATTATGGGGCCTAGAGTCCTGGTTTTTGCCTTGTGTTGACTTGACACTATCTTCTTTATCACCTTTTGTGTTTGTCTCTACAAGGGCTGTCAACATTCTCTCATTTTAGAATGTCCATGGGCTTTCTTCAAACCACCCTGGCAACAGAGAAAAATCTCTTTTTATCAAGAAGGGGCTGGAGACATAGTTATGCAAACCTTTGCAATTATAGAATTTTCCTCTTCAGTTTATTAGTGTCATTACTCCATTTTCCCCCAATTCCCAAGCTTTGCCAAATATGTTCTGAGGTCGTGCTGCTCCTACAAGCATCATAAAGTTTGATTTGCTCTCTAGCAGAAGCACTCTGCAAATTGTAGAGTTATAATCCAATGTGATTTTTATTGTAATTGTAATTATCATTACTGATTATTTAAGCAACTCCCACAATGCCCTCCCATCTTCTTGGATTTACAACTTGAAGTCTGCGGATCAGGGACTTCCTGGGCCTCATCTCATCTGGCCAGATGGAAGACACATACCTGGAGCTGAGAGAACAAAGGAGGGTGTGCAGGGGGGACCCCCAATACACTCCACCTCAGTCTTTTCTTGCTCTCAGGCTCTTGTGTTTCAATCACCTTTCCTCCCGGAAAATGCTGGCCAAACCTGGGGCCAGAGAATGAAGAGACAACTTCAAGGGCAGAAGACTGGATCTTGACAGTTGGAATACAGTTTCTAGGGTTTTCGAAATAAGAAGTCTGAATCCTAGAAATGGGCTATGAGGTAAACACCAACTGGGTCCTGTCGAGGAGCCCAAACGGGTTCCCAACTTCTCAAAAGATGTGAAATATGTTTACATACGACTCTCCTTGCTCCTGAATATTTGTGTAAGTTTCTTCACAGGCATCAGAAATCCTGATATTGTTTGGAAACCAGCTTTACAACTGTCTCTTACTATGTTCCTAACTTTTTCTCCTCTCTTCCTGTTCAGTTTGCAGCCTTGGCGTGATAGCCTCCAACAAAATCAGGAGATGTTGAGGCTGGCCAATTTCTTCCTGCCCCCTGCTTCCTAGACAGTTGGTAGATGTGGCTCTTGTATCCCATTCATAAGCTACTATAATATTCCAAATTGTCATTATTGCATTCTTGGCATGTAGGGTACAATTTTTGAGTTCTAATTCAATTATTCTGGATGCTGGTCAACTTGTAGTTGCCATTCTCCTACCTCTTTATGTCTCGAAAATACACAAACCACAGCAGAGACCTAAGTGCTACCCAGGATGCTTCTGGTCTTGCCTTCTTAATTTGCCACCAATCGAGGTCATCGACAGAGACAGAAATAGAAGCAGAAAATCTTGAGCTAACCTACTTTTTCATATAGCTTTTTAAAAGGAAGCAAATCCTGTATGAGTCACATTTGATTGTTTTTCCCCCAAGACTGAAATGATCAGAGCAGCAAGACGGCAGTGAAATTGTTAAACTACGACAGGGCTGGGTTTTGCCAAGCATTAGGCTAAAATTAGACATTTGGTTTTTGAATAACTGAACAGTGGCGTACAACCAGTGTCTTGGGAAGTCTGGAAATATTTTGAGAGCAGTTGTTTTGTTTTGATTTTTGAGTCATGTAATTTCGATATGAGTCAAGTATGATGATTTCACAGAAGCATTTTTTGTAAATCTAGGATCAACTTCAAAAAAAAATCATCTAATGTACCACCTTTTTCTGAAAGGGGAAAAAAAAACCCTTATACCTTCTTTAGTCCTTTCACTCCCATGTAATAGTCAAATAGCAGGTAAAACGGCAACATTTAGGGAACACATTCACTGCACTAGGCACTGGTTTAACTCTTTGTAGGTAAAACATTTATTCCTGACAATAATCTGAGGAGATGGGGGCTGCCCACATCCGCATGTTACGGGGAAAGCTTCTGTGCCCCGAGGAGTCAGACTTCATGTTCACGGCCATATAGCTATGAAGCGGTGGAGGCAGAATTTGACCTGAATCCAATTCTGGGGGACACAGCAGTGAACGGACTGCCAAGCAGATAGTGATGTTCCTGAATAATAAACCCAGTGAAGACAATGTGCAAAATTCTTCTATTTTCCTTTAAAAAAAAAAAGAAAGAAAGAACTGTACAGGTTTCCCCCATAATTTCGGAAGGGGATGACATTCCGAAAAATGCTTTCTTTCCATTTCTGTGCTTTGGAGGATCTAAATCGACTAACTCCTAATCTTTAAGCATTTGTACATTTCACACCAGGAAAGACAGTCAGAGAAGGGAACATTTTATTCCTAAGTGACATTCTGGGTTTAACTCTCCTTTGCAACAGTTTTGTTTTGAAAGATCTCTGTGGCTGCATACGAACCAGCCAGATGTCAACGATGAGTCTACCATGTACAATATTCCCCGGAGACTAAAAATACCGCTTGCTGATAGAGTATCTGGAAATACCACGCAAACGCCATCGGACCTGATGCATCGCTAAGTGTCTGTGTAAACGCCTCGGAAACAACAGATGTTCTGGGCTCCTGCTGTTCCCTCTGAATAACAAAATGACTTGTGGGGAGCTGAAGTTCCCCTCACTTTTCCCCCAACAGTTTCAGGAAGAACCGAGAAGTTTTCATCCTCGCTTTGACTTCCGAAAGGAGCGTTAGACCCCGTGCAGGTCCTGGAGTCCACCTGTGGCGACCAGCAGGCTTCTGCAGGTGTTTGCCCGTGGGAAGCTGTAAAGAGTAGGTCCAAATCCGGGCAATGCTCCTGACAGAAGAAAATTAACCAGCAGGAACTTTCTAGGTACCAGAATATCTTTCCGGGACACAGATATGTAGGTGGAATCTGTAGTCAGAAATAACTCAGTGATGGGAACGGCAGAAAAGACGATAGCTGAGCCGTGCCAGCAGAAGAACAATTACCTGGAAAATGTTCTGTGAATGATGAGGCCTGACATACAGGATGTGACCCAGAGAGGGACCCAAGGTTGTAAATAAGCAGCATTTTGAGTTCCCTCAAGGGAAAATAGAGGACATCTCTGAAATTCAGATCCTAAAAGGCGGAGGGAAAATGACAGTCAATAGAAATGGATACGCAGCTATGGTCTGAGCTTCGAGGTCAGCCATAGGCTGGTGATCGTCAAAACCTTAGAGCCACAAACACTCTGCGATGCCCAAAGCCTCGCTAGGTGCCCCGGGTCATCGGACCAGTCAGGAAGCTAGGACTAGAAAGCGGAACAAGGTCCTGAGCCCCGGAAAGAGGGTAGAAGTAAAAGGGGACAAAATGAAAGGCGATGTCAAGTTCTCCTCCCTGAGACTGAAGACATGAGAAAGGGGCAGGGTAAAAGAGCTTCAGGTAAGAATCACCAAGTCTGACATGAGATCAGACACGTTCATGTCACCGAGATAAATGCTGACACAAACAGCGTCCGCAGCAAAGCCCGTGATGTTCGGGAAAAGCACGCCCTCTCCGCCAGAAGAGGACTGGGCTCAGTAACTTACCAGCCGTGTCACCTGGGGTGTGTCACTCACCAAACCCTAGCCCGCTCTTCTTTATCTGCAGAACAACAGTGAAGGGACCTTGCCTACCACTCTCTATGCAAATGCATTTATGGTACTGCTCGGTGTTTAGGAGGCACGCGGGAATGTCAGCTTAAAACGATAATCCAGGGGTGCCTAGGTGGCTCAGTGGATTGAGCCGCTGCCTTCAGCTCAGGTCATGATCCCAGGGTCCTGGGATCGAGCCCCACATTGGGCTCTCTGCTCAGCAGGGAGCCTGCTTCCCCCCTCTCTCTCTGCCTGCCTCTCCGCCGGCTTGTGATCTCTCTCTGTGTGTCAAATAAAAACAAAACAAAACAAAAACGATAATCCAGTTGCTCTCGGTCACTTCCGAAGGTGTCTCACGGTAACAAATTCAAGTCTACGAGCTCCATGAGGCTGATGTTGTTCCCACCCGACAACGAAGGAAAACTGAAACTGAATGGTCAGTTTGTGGACCTGGCATTAGAAATCAGGTCTTCCCAGTTCTGACCCCTGGATCTTTTTCATGGGGGAAAAATAAACCATCGAAATAAAGTATCCCAAGCCACACAAGGAGAAAAGAGGAGAGCGTGAGCTGTCTGCTACATGTTTTCCTACCCATGAACCCTAAACATGGCCGGCGTTCTTCTCCACCATCTATCTACTGTTGATTACAACTGACTAACACCCATTTTCAGATAAATATCTAAATAGTGTTCTGGCCAACATGGGAAGATAAATTTTTTTTGAGTCAGAACACTGCAAAATCACTATGTACTTTGCCTTTACAGTAAAAACGGAAGCTCAACTCTACTCAGTTCATGAGACGTGGACTTGGCAGGACCTAAGGTTTCTTTAAGATAGTCTCTTTAATTTACTTACCATAGTCGAGAGGTGGGACTAGGGAAAGGAGCAATGCATCAAGAATTTCTTCTCCTTTCACAAGACTACATTGTTGCCTATAATCCAGTAGCCAGCGGGCATAGCTTAATGCACTAAGCTTCAGGTTTGCTATGCCTGGGCTGTTTAAAACCTTAAGTTCAAATCCCAGAAGAGTCTGTATGACTCCTCATCTCCTTGAGTTTGATCAATTACATTTCATAGATGTTTATCATGTGAGAGACTCAAATAAGGCTTTATAACCCAAATCCGATTTATCTTATGGAGACTCAAAATACCCTGTACTTTTTATTTATCTAAATATTGAGTTTCAGGCTTACTGTCTCTTAACGCCTTCCCAGCGCTTAGCGAGGAAATTGTGTGAAAACTTTTAATTAGGATGAGAATATATATGAACTATATAATTTATATATGTAAACTTCTGGTACTGGTGAAAGAATGGAGGAAGGAGATCCAGTCCATGAAGTAAAGACGAATCCAACATGGTACGTGATATTAACCACCATTTATTGAATGACTACTACGTGCTTCGCACTTAATGGGAATTATTTCGTTGAATCTTCGTGGTTCCCCTCTAAAGTGGATATTTTTATACCCAGTTTACAGAGACTTCCAAATGCTCTGTCCAAAGCCATCTGAGCTGAAAAAGGAGAATAGGATTTAAACACAGGTGTGTCCGATCCCATGTCCATGATGTTCCATTTACGTACACTGCCTACAACCACCACATGTCGACATAAAAAGTAATAAAAAAGTGTATGAACGCACCAAAAATGGAGCTGTAAAGGGAAAGCCCAAACCAAGAAGACAGCAGGACCCGGGGACTCAAGAAGGGGACCTGAGTCAAACTGTCATAATTCTACATCAAGACTGTCTTTAAAGAGCTGGTGACTGATCATCCCACTCACACCACGCCTCATCCACATGGTGAGTAGGCAGGCTTACGGACACGGTCTCTAGAAGAGCCCAGCGTGGGCGGCTGCCAGGGTGTAATGGCCTTTATAAATGGCACAGGCGAAAGTTCTTACACTCAGTGGAATGTGCACTCTGCTCAGATTGCGTGGCCTGGAGAGCTGGGGCCCCAGAAGTCACACCCCATCTGGGAGCATGTTCTGTTGTGTTCTGTCCAGTCTTGTCATCTCCCTAGAGTTCTGTATTCTTTGCGAGGAAAGAAACTCTTCATCCTCCGTTCACAGCCTTCCATCACATGGCCATCCTGTTATAACTGAATCCGGAGTGAAGCCACGGGCGAAGTCAGCTGTGCCCCAGGTTTTCTGGGAAGGCTGACTCGATGGGTGCCACCACTTCATACCATCCAGTCGGGAACAAGAACAGGTCAAAACCAGGGGGTGGGAGTGGAAATAACCACATCAATTTGAGACATGTTAGACCTGAATTTCTTGAAGATACTCCAGGGGAAATGGATGCTAGAAAACTGGATATAGAGTCTCTAGTACATGGGAAGTTCAGAAGTGGAGACCCAGATGGGGAATCACTGATATTGAGGAGACATGTCAAGCCACAGAGGATGAGCTCACCCAAGGAGAGAATATATAAAAGAAGAAGAATGGGTCAACACTGGGAAATAAAAAAGAGAAAAAGAGGGAGAGACAGAGACAGAGATAGAGGGCAGAGACAGAAACAGAAGAGAATTAGGAGGATAATCATAGAAATCAGAGAACCAGGAGAGAACAGTGATGGGGAATCATGTTTAAAGGGCATCATTTCTCATAGGGTATCCCTAGTTTTATAGTAAAATAAGCTTTACAGATTAAAGTGAAACTGCCTTGCTAATTTGTGGCATGAATCTTTAAAGAGGATTATATAGAGAGAGCTTTCTAAAAATATCTGACCACAGGGGCGCCTGGGTGGCTCAGTGGGTTAAGCTGCTGCCTTCGGCTCAGGTCATGATCTCAGGGTCCTGGGATCGAGTCCCACATTGGGCTCTCTGCTCACACGTGCATATAGATCCACCACAGATACACACACACACACACACACACACACACACACACACACACGTGCATATAGATCCACCACAGATACACACACACACACACACACACACACACACACACACACATTCCACTGTGTGCTAGAGAACAAAGAGAGGCTGCATTTTGCTTGGTGTCAATCAGCACTTGAGATTAAAGTTGCTGTTTTAAGCATTTGAAAGTTTATACCCACCAAACTCATGCCTTCTCTGCCTAAGCTCTGAACTTCAAAAGGAATACTTCATAGGAAAACACACACACACACACACACACACACACACACACACACACACCCCTCCAAAAATGCTATAAGGACCTGAATGCATTTTGCTCCCATTTCTATATATGAAGGCTTGTAGGCAGCACACCTGCAAAGCCATGAAGGTTGTACAAAGCTACAGGGAACCCAAACCATCCGCCATGATACCTGAGCCATGCTGACATACATGGGCAGCGTGTCGGTCGATGTGATGGGGAGCACTATACTGAATCCCACTTCCAGGTTGATTCAGGCGGAAACAAAACTTGTAACAATAACTTATCCTGCAATCCCTGGAAAATAATTTCCTTTGTATAGTCTATACTTAGCATCTTGCTACAAATGAAACTTATCAATATAATATGCCGAATTCCCACTGAGCATATAATATCATACTATTAAAACTTTAGCATTAAAGTGTTCTTAATTTAGATGCCATTAACTCAGATTTTGTGATAATTTGGACAGTGTGAGTCTTACAAAAATAACATTTATTATTTTTAAGGATTACAAAAGCAATGTTGCTCAGAGATACATATAAGTGTAAAGAAGAAAAATTATCATCCCCTAAATCTGACTAGAAAAAAGAACTGTGTAACTTTTGGCACATTTCCTTCTAATTGTTTTCAATGCATAGATTTCATCTTTCCACATAAAATTGGGGTTGATGGATCATATTATTTTTAATCCTGGTTTTATTCCCAATATAAGCAGCTTTCCCCCCATAAGTAATGATTTTTGAAAATGTGTTCCAAGGATTTCATCTCGTTTTAATGATGTCCCATAGTTTATTTAGCTACTTTCCCAAGGTTAGATATTTATGGTGCTTCCCAATTTTCATTTTCACGTGTAACACTGAAATGAGAACTCTTAAATGTGAATGTGAGTGTTTCTGATTTTCTTTTGATAGAAGGGAACTGTGTTAAGTCTTAACATATATTACCAAATTCCTTGGCAGATTTGCAACAGCTGACACTCCCCCACAGGACCTAAGTACATGACTCCACATCCTCTCAAAGACACCACTATTTAATTTTAAATTTCAGAACATGATGAGTGAAATGTATTACTTCACGGTTTCACTTGCATTTCTTTCTACTGAAGGTAAATATTTTCCCCTAATATTTATTGTCATTTGTCTTCTTTGATGACTGATCACTTTGTGTGCCTTCATCATAAACTGGAGATTTTTGAATTGGGTCATTCTACATATATTTCTGTATTTTAATTATTTTTATAAAAGGATTTGTAAATTCATAAATTTTCCCCCAGATCATTATTTACTTTTACTTAAAACTTTTTTTCCTCTGGTACTAAATTTTAATATTTCTATATAGTTACATATTTTATTAATTTTCCTCATAATTTTATTTTTTACATTAAAGGTCTGGCTCATCCTAAAAGTAGGTTAATCTTTGCCTTTGTGTTTTGTTCATTTTTATTTTTACTATTTGGTTCATTTAGAATTATTTTGGTGAGTAAGCTTCAACCTGAATTTTCTGTCTTTAACAAATAGGCAGTTTTGCAAGTATCCTTAATTACATGATCCATTCTTCTCCCAATGGTTTTTAAGGTACGATGAGTATGTTTATGTATTAGATTCAGTGCTACTGAGTTTCTCTGTCATTCCTTATGTTGGAACCTTACTGATTCAAACAGGAGAACTTGGTATATCACCCAAGATGGCAAGTACCCTAATTTTTACCTAACTGTGCAAAGGGAACTTCAAGTTGAAATTTGGAACAACCTTGCCCATTTGAAAAATCCCTACTGAGATTTTGATTGGTACATGATGGGAAAACTTAGATATATTTGGGAAAATTGAACATCGTTATAATATTTGCTCTTTCCACCTAGAAAGATGGGTTGACCCTAAATTTACTAAAATCTTCATGTATTTCCATCTCAGGGAGGAATTAATGTTTTCTTTGAGTAGTTTGTCTGTTACTACTGACTTTTAGTAAAGTTGTTGATTTAAAACATTTTTTATTACACTGTACTTAAATTCTTAGAGATTTTTCAGCCAATCACCTTGTTTTTCATGTTTATATTCATGCCACGGGCAAACAATACATTTTTCATTTTTGTTTCTAAGTACCATATCAGTATTTCATTTCCATGTGTTAGTCCTATGACCAGAGCTTTCAGAACATCATTTGATGAACCATGATAATTTGCAAGCTTGCTCATTTCTCATCCAATGATTGGCTTAAAATACCTGCCTTTTATTAAGTTTTTAAAGTTCCTGGTTTTCTAAGAGCACCCCCACCCCACCCCAGGATTTGGGTTTAATTTTATTGTGTATTTTTTCTAAAAAATTTTATTTAAATTCAATTACTGTGTATCTTTTAAAATCATTTTTTTTCTTATTGACCTGCTAAGGTGATGTATTTTATTAGCAGATTTTCTAAAATAAAAATATCTTTTTATTCTTGGCACAAGCCATAATTGGTTGTGGAGGACTATTCTTTTAACATATTCTACTTTTGAATTATGTCAGGGGGCATACATAGAAACAATACTGTAAACAGAAATCCCCCCATAGATGTAATTTTGGGGGTAAGATTTTAAAATTAAGAATTTTTTAACGATGTAACTTGCCATTTTAAAGTTTAGAAAACATATTTAATATAGTCCTGTTGTGACATATTTGTTTTCTTTCTTTTTTTTTTTTTTAGATTTCATTCACTTATTTATTTGTCAGAGAGTGATCGAGAGAGAGAGAGAGCATGAGCAGGGGGAAAGGAAAGGGAGAAACAGGCTCCCTGCTAAGCAGGGAGCCCAATGCAGGGCTTGAACCTAAGACCCTGGGATCATGACCTGAGCTGAAGGCAGACGCTTAACCCACTGAGCCACCCAGGCGCCCCAATGACATATTTGTTTTCATTTAACTTACTTCATACAGCTAAGTAGTATGTGTGTGCCTTAGTTTAGTACAATATTTACAAAAACGGTTTACATTTGGGAAATTCTCCAATTTTCAGAGACTGCTTTGAATTAGGGAGGCTTTAATGCACCCCCAGGAATGCAGAAAACAAAGTCTCTGAAACTAGGTTAGCATCTTCTCACTGCTGACTACCCAATCTTTAAAGTTGCCAGCCGCCTTGCTGCTGGTTTCCGCCGTCAAGGCTCTCAATAGCCTTGCCAATCTTAATTTCTTTCATTACTACCATGAAACACGTTTCAAGGAGCAGAACCAAATTGAGATGGCGGGATTCAAAAATTAAAGATCACCATTGCCAAGAAGTCCGTCCATGGCTGACGTTCAGAAAAGCAGCAACTTAAAGCTTCTTCCCGTAACATAAGTAGTTGATACACTTCCACAATGTTCTCTTGACATTTTCATCAGTTGCTCCTTGGATGTGTGCCTTGTTACTATTGCCCGAAGTCCGCAGAGCAGGGGGCCCTCTGTGAGTTCAGTGCCTTCTTTAATCATCTCCTACGTACCTTTATATATGGCGCTAGGAACGCATGAGCACTGGGGTTCTGGCTGCTAACCTGTCTCACGTTCCTTCCATCCAGACTGGCCAAGCTGTGGTACGGGAGGCCTGGGGAGATCGGCTGAATCACCCCTTATGGCTGTGCCCCAGTCATGTTAGGTGTGGATTAAACTTTTTGAATTCATGAACTCAATTTAAATTTTTTTAAAAATCACCCAGAAGCTGCCGTTTGCACAGAGCCACACTACAGCATAAAGAAACTCAGTCTGATTATATGAGATTTCTTTCTCCTTCCTCGGTAAATTAAAATCATAATTTCTACTGATTGAGTATCAATATCTAACTAATCTCAATATTTTTAAAACTCCTTAAAAGTCACCCATCACATTTTTTCACTTTTAATGTGATACATGTATCTCACGTAAAGCCCATAAATTAAATAATAGTAGGAAGATGGAGTGCAGCAGATAAATCTTCATGTGATTCATCAGACTCACATTAGACTTTACTATGTCCAGATTATAAAATATCTTTATAAGATATTAGGGGGAAAAAAACTCTATTGGTACCTTAACCTATCTCAGAGTCTAGCAAATTAGATGGAAATTAATCTTTTGATTTTTTTCATAATTTGAAATACAGAAAATATATTCTATATTTTTAAGGCTTACACTAGACAAATTCCATTGTTATTATAGGTATAGGGGAATGAAGAAAAGTGAGAATTAATTAAAATTTGGGGGAAAACAGAGCAATGGTTTGTATTCCTCTCAAATGCAGTTATGCTTTTATATTTTGATCTCAATGTAGAAACAGTGTACACCAGAATTTCTAGACAGTAAGTCCATAAATTTCTTGGTGGGGGGAGGGGTGGGGAGGTGCTGGGAGTCCAAATTTCCCAAACAAATATGGCCTGCATGCTTCCTCAATGGCTTGACAAGATGAGGTCAATGCCCATTGGCTGCCCAGGAACAGGGGACCGTGTTATCAGTGTGACCGGCATTCTGGGAGTGCTGAGACCCAGCCCCATGACCACACTTTTGTATGTCTTCAGAGAGGTGAAGGAATGAGAAGGGGGACTGCGGGCTTGCAGAGTGGAAAGAAAGCACCAACACTTTTACATATTATGATAACAACAAGGACAAAGGGTTAAAGGTGGCCATTGCTAATTCCAAATCTCACCAAGAACACTGTTTCTGGCATGAACCAAACTCCCACACACGGCATCAAAATCCTCACAAAAGGCAACTTGTAAGAAGATGATTACCAAGCACATACATGAAGACAATGTGTTCTTTGTGATCAATTAAAGTGCAAGATTAGTCTGTAGCGGGGCGTCTCACAAAGGACCCTTTCTTCTCAGTACTTCAGAAAAGGCAGATCTATCAAACTTATGATAATGCATTGCCCTGCTGATTTAATTGTCAATTACATATTACTTAAGTGTACTTTAATGATCTATATAAAGCCTTATTATTTTTTTTTTTAACCTCTAATAGCTATTAATGGTTGTTAAAGAAAATGAAACCACTTTACTGAAATGTAATGTGGTGGTCTATTAAGAATAAGTTTTCAAAATGATAAAATACTACCACGAAAGTGTGAACCCTGTACCTTTTAATATTCCTGAGTAGGTCAATCTTTATTCCTCTGGAAGAATATTTCCTTCAAATTGCACACAATTACAGTTCAAACATCTTCCTATGTGTTATATATAGAATAAATTTTACCTAATTCCCAGTCAAATGCTTCTCCAGAAGATGGGGAAGGAGTGGGGGCAACCTATTATTACATTTCCTCCCAAAGTTTCACAAGGTTTGCAATGTGGGTCGTTAGAATGAACTTGGGCAAACACACTCACACCCCTTGGTTCCCTTCATCTCTGCACTTGCCCCTTGCTTTGAAAATTGTTACCAGAATGAATGAGATCAAATGAGAAAAGTGTCTTGTGCTCTACATAAGGACACACATTTGATCAATTCTAGATGCGGATGTGCCCCACTTAACACAACGGAAATATTTCTCTCTTTTTAAAAAGATTTTATTTATTTATTTGACAGAGAGGTGAGACAGCAAGAGAAGGAACACAAGCAGGGGCAGAGGGAGAGAGAGAAGCAGGCTTCCCGCTGAGATCATGACCTGAGCCCAAGGCAGATGCTTAAGGACTGAGCCACCCCGAAGACCCACAAAACAAAAATATTTCTTAAAAGAAGTGTTGTTGACATTCATATATTAAAATACTATTTTAGATACACTAAAGGGCCTGGCTGATTAAACAAAATTTGCAGTGAACTCCTTTAAGAGAGAAAAGTTATTTTGTAAGCAAATTATTTCCTAGTGTATCTGTAAGCCTGACTTTTCTGAATGGACTGTCTTTAAAGGGGGACGCACTGTCCTGCTCTAAGGACCTCTGAAAATCCACGACTAAAGACAAGCTAAAAATGTACCTTGCCCTATCCTCTAGGACACCCACTAGACAAGGAGCTATTAGGAATATGAAATTAAATATAATTAGAGTCAGAATAAAACAACATCAGGCTTATGTCCACACAACCTAAAGTAATTTAGAGACTTCACAATTATCCCTTTAACTTGTAACTGTAAGACAGTTAAATAAGCCAAATTAGTGAAAGCAAAATACCTATTTTAGATCATTCATTTATTTTATTGGGCCGCCTACATTGATCACATTAAGCAGCTATCCCAAGTTTATTTAATTTTGTATATTACGGCCAGATGTCAAGTGTGCTGGAAAGAAGATGGATTTTAGAGTAAGACAGAGCAGAGAGTGCAATTCTGACTCAGTGATCTGCTGTGGTTCCCTGAGCAAGTTTCTTATCTGAACCCACTCCCCCGCTCTGGAAAGCAGGAATGATGCAAACCTTACTTGCATGTTGAAAAGATAAAATAATTGAATAGATGTCAAGGACCTGTCACGTAATAGACACTTCATAAGTGTTATTGTTCCTTATGATCTCTCCATCCCTGAGGTCTTAAAAAAAAAATTCAGCAAACTCATAGAGATGAGACTTCATGCTCTGCTCAGTAGTTCAATAACAATGCAGAGGGTACATACAAATTGAAAGCCTGGTTTTTAAATCATTGAGGGCAAGGTTCAAAATCTACATTAAAAAAATATATATATATGTATATATATATATATATATATATATATATATATATATATCTTCATTTTTTTTTGTAAAGATTTTTTTTTTAATTTATTTGACAGATCACAAGTAGGCAGAGAGGGAGAGGAGGAGGAGGCAGGCTCCCTGCTGAGCAGACAGCCCGATGCGGGACTCAATCCCAGGACCCTGAGATCATGACCCGAGCCGAAGGCAGAGGCTTTATCCACTGAGCCACCCAGGCGCCCCATCTTCAATAGCGCCTAGCAGAGCATTGGGCCTATATGGACAATAAAAATCGTAGATCAAATTTCCGAGTGCAGGGGAAGAGCTGCACTATATATGTATTTGCTCTTCAGGTCAACCAAGAAGGCTGTAAGGTGAGGGAAGATTTGTCAACTTGGGTACAGGTTACTCATGAAGACCCTCCCCCAAACACCCTTGGATTTATTTCACTATGACGTGTGTATATAATGCTATATAGGGATATGGGGTATTTAAGTAAAAATGTTTAAAGTACATCATTCAAGTGTTTCACTAGTTTTATTTAATATTTTCATCTTGTATGAGCCCATGTCTCTGCAGTTATCTTCTGGAAAACTAGAGAAAATTAGTACCCCAGCCAACCTGCCAGGTTAAGATGCAGCCTTCAAATCAGTGAAGGGTTAATACCCCCATTTACAGAGCAGAACTACTGGGGTAAGGGACTTCTTCAGCATGTAATCCTGACAACATACTTTTTGACAATTTAAATGCATAAATATAGAAGCATGGTGTTCCCATAAAATTTCCAACGTGAAAAAAATCAAGAGGAAAGCTCTAGTAGATCCTAAGAAATGAAAGTCACTTCAAAAGCAAAATCATTTTAGAAATTGAAGGTTTGGGGTAGTTACGAATAAGAATGGGAAAACTGGAAAGTGCTTGATACATTAATTAGCTTTAAAATAGCTGCAGGGAAGATGTAATACTCCAGTTGCCTGAATGAATATGCCTCAGGTCATAAAATGAAATCTAGTCTGCAGACGGAACCAACTTCCTTCCTTCACACCAGAGCTGAAAGTACAAGGTGATAGGAAGGTGTGAAATATACTTTCTTAACATTCTCTGATTCAATGAGGAGCTCCTTCCTGGCCTTCACTGTTCCTCGCTCTGACCTCCCCTCCTTTCTCTTAGGCCTCTAGCCTGGCGGGACTGGGTTCTATTCTACCCTTTCTTCAAGGCACCTAGATGTTTCTAGATTAACCTAGATGAAGTATGCCCCCAGGACAGCTAAGTTCATACATTTCTATTGCAGCTAATGGTTCATTTCCTATTAATCTGGAAGCTGGTTTTGTCACTTGAGAAATAGAACAGGAGGGGCATGCTTTTGGAGGGTTCAGGGTACACCTCAACCTATGATTTCTGTATGATCCAAGAGTGCAAAATTTCGAGGGCTAGGGTGCCAGGAAGTAGAGGAGGTGGTCTACAAAGCAGTCAGGAGCAGAGGCTTAGAAATGTGAGAGACCAAGGTTGAAATTCTGAGTAACTGTGTGGCTGTTGTAAATTCTCAGTTTTCTCAGTCCTAAGATGAGAATAATATAATTTTACCTGCTTAATAGAGTAGAGAGGATTAAATAAGGAAATGCACGAACAGGGTTTGGCACAATGCCTCGCATGTAGAAAGTGCACAAAAACCTTAGGTATAATTATTACTATAATATCTTGGCAGGAAAAGGTGAGTGCAAAATGTAATAGAATTAGTGAAGCCCTAGAAAGGGGAGTAGCTATAGCCAGCACTGTTCAAAACACTTAGGTTTCCTAAGAGTCTCAGTGAAAAGAATGCACACTTGGGCACCAGACGATGATGTATATATCTTTGTTATTTATAAAACAGGTGTAGCAATGCAGGGCTTTACACATATAGATGCCAACCTGTGCGGTACTTATTAACCTGTGCAAATGGCTGTAGTTGCATATTGTCCAAGCATCAATCTATCAGACCACAAGCATCCTCCTTCTTCTGGCTATTACTTTTTAGTGCTCTCAAAATGTAGTAGGAGGGTACTGCTGAGTGAGTGGTAAAAGCCAATAAATGCTTTGACAGGTGAGTATAGTTGAGTGAGTTCATTCCCCCACCCCTCTTAGCCTTTCAGCAAACCACATTGTTCTAACATCTGCACTGACTTAAGAGAAAAGATCTTTGATTGCAGGTATTTTCTAGAAGTCTGTATAATGAAGTGGGATCCAAATGAGAAGAAAGGAATGAGAAAAGTAGGGGACATTCATTCATTTAATAGTATTACTGGGCAGCTAATATACACCAGCTCTGGGAATTCAGTTGATATGCTGTGGGCCACTAACCCATAGCCCTCATATGCTAGTAGTTCAGGATTTTGTCCTTTGGTGTAAAAACCTACGTGTCGATATGTGCAAATTAATATGTGATCCCAGGACAGGTATTGAATTACGGAATTAAAACTTTTAAAAAAAGTAAAGGAGGGCAAAGGTGATGAGAGGGGGGTAGGGTGGGTTAAGGGATATTTTATATATGCTGGTAAAGAAGGCCTTTCTGCCTTTTGCTCATCCACTGTGGGAAGGAAGACCATCTCGGCAATCAGACCGTGGACATTCCAGGAAATGTCGACATCGCTCTGAAGGGATGCATTGTTATTATGAAGGGCCCCAGAGGAACCCTGCAGAGGGACTTCAATCACATCAGTGTGGAACTCAGTCTTCTTGGAAAGAAAAAGAGGCGGCTCTGAGTTGACAAATAGTGGGGAAATAGAAAAGAACTCGCTTCTATTTGCATTATCTGTAGTCATGTACAGACCATGCTCACTGGTGTTGTCCTGGACTTCAGTTACAAGATTAGGTCTGTGTACGCTTGCTTCCCCCTCAACATTGTTATTTGGGAGAATATTCTCTTGCTGAAATCTGAAAATTCTTGGTGGAAAACCACATCCCAGGGTTTGGATGAGGCCAGGTGTTGCTCATTCAGTGTCTCAAGCCCAGAAAGATGAGTTAAATCTTGAAGGAAATGGCACTGAACTTGTATCACACTTAGCTGCTTTGATTTAGCAAGCCACTGAGTTAAAAAGCAAGGATATCAGAAAATTTGGGGGTGGTATCTATGCTTCTGAAAGAAGGAAGAGTTCCGCAAGCTAATGAATAAGGTCTAAGTTGTCCAGCTACAGAAATAGCAAAATGCCAGATGATTTTTCAGACCTATTTGTGATATCTTAAAGATGCAATAAAAGTTGTGTTGATTTGAGGCAGTAGAGAAGACCTTTTTGAGGGGGTGATATCAGACCAGACTCAAATAACAAGTGTGTAAGAGAGAGGGAGAAAGGAGAGCACATGAGCCATCAGAAAAGCATTCCAGTCAAGCAAAGAGCAAGCACAGGCTGCTGAGGCAGGATCCTGCTGGTGTTGCTGAGAACCAGTAAGACAGCCCGCACAGCTGAGCAGATTTGCTGAGTACAGCATGGTAAAGGAGAGAGCTGGGCTGTGGAGAATGTGGGCTTTGTAGGACACAGTGAAAATAGAGATGTACCAGAGCTTCGGAGCCAAGAAGGTCTTTGAAGATAATATTCTTGGTAAAATAAGATGGATACCATTTTGGGAGGGAAGAGAGAAAATTTGGGAAGAGAAACTTGAATGCATAACAAATAGGGCACTGGCACAAACACTGGAAATGGTAGAAAATAAAATACAACCAAGGCTTGACAACATCCTACATGTTTGTTTTTCCATTTGTTGCCTGTGCTTTTGGTGTCACAACCATGAAATCATTGCTAAGACTGATGTCACAATGTCCCCCTTTTTCCCCCTGTTTTCTTCTAGGAGTTTTATCACTTAAGGTCCTATGTTTAAGTCTTTAATCCATTTTGAATTATTGACTTTGGTGTGTGGTATAAGACAAAGGTCCAAAAACATCCATGTAGCCAAGGAAACCACAGAGTGAAAAAGCAACCTATGGGACCTGAGAAAATATTTGCAAATCAGATTATCTGAAAAGGACCTAATTTCCAAAATATATCAAAAACTCCTACAAGTTGGGGTGCCTTGGTGGCTCAGTTGCTTGTGTCCAGCTCTTGATTTCAGCTCAGGTCATGATCTCATGGTCATGAGATCAAGCTCCACCCTAGGCTCTGCACTAGGCATGGAGCCTGCTTAAGATTCTCTTTCTCCCTCTCCTCCTGCCCCTTCACCCCGCTCACTCTCTCTTTCTCAAAAAACAAAACAAAACAAAGAAACAAAAAATCAAAACAACTCCTATAACTCAACAGCAAAAAAACTAACAACTAGATTTAAAAAAGGGCTAATGACATGAATAGGCATTTCTCCAAAGAAGACATACAGATGGCAACCAGGTACCGAAAAGACGCTCCATGACACTAGTCATCAGAGAAATGCAAGTCAAAACCACAATGAGCTATCACTCACAATTTTTAGGGTGGCTGTTCAATATTTTAAAAAAGACAGCAAGGAATGGCAAGGATGTGGAAAAGCTGGACCCTTGTACACAAGAGGTCAGAAGACAAAAGGCACAGCTGCTATGGAAAACAATAAGGAGCTTCCTCAAAAAAATTAGAAATAAAACTACCACATGATCTAGCTAACCCCCTTCTGTGTACATATTCCGAAAGAACTGAAATCAGGTTTTTATAATGCCATGTGCCCTTTCAAGTTCACAGCAACATTATTCAAATAGCCAAGATGTGAAAACAACCAAGGTGTCCACTGATGGGTGAGTGGATAGAAAAAATGTGTATACACAATGCATGTATACACACACATATATACACACACGCATATATACACACACACATATATACACACACGCATACAATGAGATATAACTAACCGTCAAAAAGAGAACCCTGTGGTATTTGACAACATGGATGAACTTTGAGGACCTAATGTTAAGTGACATAAACCACTCACAGGACAGACACAGCATGGTTTCATTGACTTGAGTTTTCTAAAAGAGTCAAACACACAGGAGAGAGCGGAAAGGCGGTTGCCAAGGACGGTGGGGTGGGAGGGGTTTGAGGGAGAGGAGGACTTGGCTAATTGCTAATCAAAGGGCATAAAGTTTCAGTTATGCAGGAGGAGTAACTTCTAGAGTTCTGCCATGCAACGCTGTGTCCGCAGTTAACAAAACTGTATTGTATTAAAAAGTGGTCAAGTGTGATCTGTGATGGTGCCTCTGTCGTTACGTTCTCTGACATTTGAAGCGACTGCAATTTCTCTTTCTTGTTCTCCTTGCATTTTTTTTTAAATCTCTTTCCTCTGTTTTTAGCAATTTATCAGGGATGGGGAGGGGTCAGATGTCTTTTAACTGAATTATGGGGCCTAGAGTCCTGGTTTTTGCCTTGTGTTGACTTGACACTATCTTCTTTATCACCTTTTGTGTTTGTCTCTACAAGGGCTGTCAACATTCTCTCATTTTAGAATGTCCATGGGCTTTCTTCAAACCACCCTGGCAACAGAGAAAAATCTCTTTTTATCAAGAAGGGGCTGGAGACATAGTTATGCAAACCTTTGCAATTATAGAATTTTCCTCTTCAGTTTATTAGTGTCATTACTCCATTTTCCCCCAATTCCCAAGCTTTGCCAAATATGTTCTGAGGTCGTGCTGCTCCTACAAGCATCATAAAGTTTGATTTGCTCTCTAGCAGAAGCACTCTGCAAATTGTAGAGTTATAATCCAATGTGATTTTTATTGTAATTGTAATTATCATTACTGATTATTTAAGCAACTCCCACAATGCCCTCCCATCTTCTTGGATTTACAACTTGAAGTCTGCGGATCAGGGACTTCCTGGGCCTCATCTCATCTGGCCAGATGGAAGACACATACCTGGAGCTGAGAGAACAAAGGAGGGTGTGCAGGGGGGACCCCCAATACACTCCACCTCAGTCTTTTCTTGCTCTCAGGCTCTTGTGTTTCAATCACCTTTCCTCCCGGAAAATGCTGGCCAAACCTGGGGCCAGAGAATGAAGAGACAACTTCAAGGGCAGAAGACTGGATCTTGACAGTTGGAATACAGTTTCTAGGGTTTTCGAAATAAGAAGTCTGAATCCTAGAAATGGGCTATGAGGTAAACACCAACTGGGTCCTGTCGAGGAGCCCAAACGGGTTCCCAACTTCTCAAAAGATGTGAAATATGTTTACATACGACTCTCCTTGCTCCTGAATATTTGTGTAAGTTTCTTCACAGGCATCAGAAATCCTGATATTGTTTGGAAACCAGCTTTACAACTGTCTCTTACTATGTTCCTAACTTTTTCTCCTCTCTTCCTGTTCAGTTTGCAGCCTTGGCGTGATAGCCTCCAACAAAATCAGGAGATGTTGAGGCTGGCCAATTTCTTCCTGCCCCCTGCTTCCTAGACAGTTGGTAGATGTGGCTCTTGTATCCCATTCATAAGCTACTATAATATTCCAAATTGTCATTATTGCATTCTTGGCATGTAGGGTACAATTTTTGAGTTCTAATTCAATTATTCTGGATGCTGGTCAACTTGTAGTTGCCATTCTCCTACCTCTTTATGTCTCGAAAATACACAAACCACAGCAGAGACCTAAGTGCTACCCAGGATGCTTCTGGTCTTGCCTTCTTAATTTGCCACCAATCGAGGTCATCGACAGAGACAGAAATAGAAGCAGAAAATCTTGAGCTAACCTACTTTTTCATATAGCTTTTTAAAAGGAAGCAAATCCTGTATGAGTCACATTTGATTGTTTTTCCCCCAAGACTGAAATGATCAGAGCAGCAAGACGGCAGTGAAATTGTTAAACTACGACAGGGCTGGGTTTTGCCAAGCATTAGGCTAAAATTAGACATTTGGTTTTTGAATAACTGAACAGTGGCGTACAACCAGTGTCTTGGGAAGTCTGGAAATATTTTGAGAGCAGTTGTTTTGTTTTGATTTTTGAGTCATGTAATTTCGATATGAGTCAAGTATGATGATTTCACAGAAGCATTTTTTGTAAATCTAGGATCAACTTCAAAAAAAAATCATCTAATGTACCACCTTTTTCTGAAAGGGGAAAAAAAAACCCTTATACCTTCTTTAGTCCTTTCACTCCCATGTAATAGTCAAATAGCAGGTAAAACGGCAACATTTAGGGAACACATTCACTGCACTAGGCACTGGTTTAACTCTTTGTAGGTAAAACATTTATTCCTGACAATAATCTGAGGAGATGGGGGCTGCCCACATCCGCATGTTACGGGGAAAGCTTCTGTGCCCCGAGGAGTCAGACTTCATGTTCACGGCCATATAGCTATGAAGCGGTGGAGGCAGAATTTGACCTGAATCCAATTCTGGGGGACACAGCAGTGAACGGACTGCCAAGCAGATAGTGATGTTCCTGAATAATAAACCCAGTGAAGACAATGTGCAAAATTCTTCTATTTTCCTTTAAAAAAAAAAAGAAAGAAAGAACTGTACAGGTTTCCCCCATAATTTCGGAAGGGGATGACATTCCGAAAAATGCTTTCTTTCCATTTCTGTGCTTTGGAGGATCTAAATCGACTAACTCCTAATCTTTAAGCATTTGTACATTTCACACCAGGAAAGACAGTCAGAGAAGGGAACATTTTATTCCTAAGTGACATTCTGGGTTTAACTCTCCTTTGCAACAGTTTTGTTTTGAAAGATCTCTGTGGCTGCATACGAACCAGCCAGATGTCAACGATGAGTCTACCATGTACAATATTCCCCGGAGACTAAAAATACCGCTTGCTGATAGAGTATCTGGAAATACCACGCAAACGCCATCGGACCTGATGCATCGCTAAGTGTCTGTGTAAACGCCTCGGAAACAACAGATGTTCTGGGCTCCTGCTGTTCCCTCTGAATAACAAAATGACTTGTGGGGAGCTGAAGTTCCCCTCACTTTTCCCCCAACAGTTTCAGGAAGAACCGAGAAGTTTTCATCCTCGCTTTGACTTCCGAAAGGAGCGTTAGACCCCGTGCAGGTCCTGGAGTCCACCTGTGGCGACCAGCAGGCTTCTGCAGGTGTTTGCCCGTGGGAAGCTGTAAAGAGTAGGTCCAAATCCGGGCAATGCTCCTGACAGAAGAAAATTAACCAGCAGGAACTTTCTAGGTACCAGAATATCTTTCCGGGACACAGATATGTAGGTGGAATCTGTAGTCAGAAATAACTCAGTGATGGGAACGGCAGAAAAGACGATAGCTGAGCCGTGCCAGCAGAAGAACAATTACCTGGAAAATGTTCTGTGAATGATGAGGCCTGACATACAGGATGTGACCCAGAGAGGGACCCAAGGTTGTAAATAAGCAGCATTTTGAGTTCCCTCAAGGGAAAATAGAGGACATCTCTGAAATTCAGATCCTAAAAGGCGGAGGGAAAATGACAGTCAATAGAAATGGATACGCAGCTATGGTCTGAGCTTCGAGGTCAGCCATAGGCTGGTGATCGTCAAAACCTTAGAGCCACAAACACTCTGCGATGCCCAAAGCCTCGCTAGGTGCCCCGGGTCATCGGACCAGTCAGGAAGCTAGGACTAGAAAGCGGAACAAGGTCCTGAGCCCCGGAAAGAGGGTAGAAGTAAAAGGGGACAAAATGAAAGGCGATGTCAAGTTCTCCTCCCTGAGACTGAAGACATGAGAAAGGGGCAGGGTAAAAGAGCTTCAGGTAAGAATCACCAAGTCTGACATGAGATCAGACACGTTCATGTCACCGAGATAAATGCTGACACAAACAGCGTCCGCAGCAAAGCCCGTGATGTTCGGGAAAAGCACGCCCTCTCCGCCAGAAGAGGACTGGGCTCAGTAACTTACCAGCCGTGTCACCTGGGGTGTGTCACTCACCAAACCCTAGCCCGCTCTTCTTTATCTGCAGAACAACAGTGAAGGGACCTTGCCTACCACTCTCTATGCAAATGCATTTATGGTACTGCTCGGTGTTTAGGAGGCACGCGGGAATGTCAGCTTAAAACGATAATCCAGGGGTGCCTAGGTGGCTCAGTGGATTGAGCCGCTGCCTTCAGCTCAGGTCATGATCCCAGGGTCCTGGGATCGAGCCCCACATTGGGCTCTCTGCTCAGCAGGGAGCCTGCTTCCCCCCTCTCTCTCTGCCTGCCTCTCCGCCGGCTTGTGATCTCTCTCTGTGTGTCAAATAAAAACAAAACAAAACAAAAACGATAATCCAGTTGCTCTCGGTCACTTCCGAAGGTGTCTCACGGTAACAAATTCAAGTCTACGAGCTCCATGAGGCTGATGTTGTTCCCACCCGACAACGAAGGAAAACTGAAACTGAATGGTCAGTTTGTGGACCTGGCATTAGAAATCAGGTCTTCCCAGTTCTGACCCCTGGATCTTTTTCATGGGGGAAAAATAAACCATCGAAATAAAGTATCCCAAGCCACACAAGGAGAAAAGAGGAGAGCGTGAGCTGTCTGCTACATGTTTTCCTACCCATGAACCCTAAACATGGCCGGCGTTCTTCTCCACCATCTATCTACTGTTGATTACAACTGACTAACACCCATTTTCAGATAAATATCTAAATAGTGTTCTGGCCAACATGGGAAGATAAATTTTTTTTGAGTCAGAACACTGCAAAATCACTATGTACTTTGCCTTTACAGTAAAAACGGAAGCTCAACTCTACTCAGTTCATGAGACGTGGACTTGGCAGGACCTAAGGTTTCTTTAAGATAGTCTCTTTAATTTACTTACCATAGTCGAGAGGTGGGACTAGGGAAAGGAGCAATGCATCAAGAATTTCTTCTCCTTTCACAAGACTACATTGTTGCCTATAATCCAGTAGCCAGCGGGCATAGCTTAATGCACTAAGCTTCAGGTTTGCTATGCCTGGGCTGTTTAAAACCTTAAGTTCAAATCCCAGAAGAGTCTGTATGACTCCTCATCTCCTTGAGTTTGATCAATTACATTTCATAGATGTTTATCATGTGAGAGACTCAAATAAGGCTTTATAACCCAAATCCGATTTATCTTATGGAGACTCAAAATACCCTGTACTTTTTATTTATCTAAATATTGAGTTTCAGGCTTACTGTCTCTTAACGCCTTCCCAGCGCTTAGCGAGGAAATTGTGTGAAAACTTTTAATTAGGATGAGAATATATATGAACTATATAATTTATATATGTAAACTTCTGGTACTGGTGAAAGAATGGAGGAAGGAGATCCAGTCCATGAAGTAAAGACGAATCCAACATGGTACGTGATATTAACCACCATTTATTGAATGACTACTACGTGCTTCGCACTTAATGGGAATTATTTCGTTGAATCTTCGTGGTTCCCCTCTAAAGTGGATATTTTTATACCCAGTTTACAGAGACTTCCAAATGCTCTGTCCAAAGCCATCTGAGCTGAAAAAGGAGAATAGGATTTAAACACAGGTGTGTCCGATCCCATGTCCATGATGTTCCATTTACGTACACTGCCTACAACCACCACATGTCGACATAAAAAGTAATAAAAAAGTGTATGAACGCACCAAAAATGGAGCTGTAAAGGGAAAGCCCAAACCAAGAAGACAGCAGGACCCGGGGACTCAAGAAGGGGACCTGAGTCAAACTGTCATAATTCTACATCAAGACTGTCTTTAAAGAGCTGGTGACTGATCATCCCACTCACACCACGCCTCATCCACATGGTGAGTAGGCAGGCTTACGGACACGGTCTCTAGAAGAGCCCAGCGTGGGCGGCTGCCAGGGTGTAATGGCCTTTATAAATGGCACAGGCGAAAGTTCTTACACTCAGTGGAATGTGCACTCTGCTCAGATTGCGTGGCCTGGAGAGCTGGGGCCCCAGAAGTCACACCCCATCTGGGAGCATGTTCTGTTGTGTTCTGTCCAGTCTTGTCATCTCCCTAGAGTTCTGTATTCTTTGCGAGGAAAGAAACTCTTCATCCTCCGTTCACAGCCTTCCATCACATGGCCATCCTGTTATAACTGAATCCGGAGTGAAGCCACGGGCGAAGTCAGCTGTGCCCCAGGTTTTCTGGGAAGGCTGACTCGATGGGTGCCACCACTTCATACCATCCAGTCGGGAACAAGAACAGGTCAAAACCAGGGGGTGGGAGTGGAAATAACCACATCAATTTGAGACATGTTAGACCTGAATTTCTTGAAGATACTCCAGGGGAAATGGATGCTAGAAAACTGGATATAGAGTCTCTAGTACATGGGAAGTTCAGAAGTGGAGACCCAGATGGGGAATCACTGATATTGAGGAGACATGTCAAGCCACAGAGGATGAGCTCACCCAAGGAGAGAATATATAAAAGAAGAAGAATGGGTCAACACTGGGAAATAAAAAAGAGAAAAAGAGGGAGAGACAGAGACAGAGATAGAGGGCAGAGACAGAAACAGAAGAGAATTAGGAGGATAATCATAGAAATCAGAGAACCAGGAGAGAACAGTGATGGGGAATCATGTTTAAAGGGCATCATTTCTCATAGGGTATCCCTAGTTTTATAGTAAAATAAGCTTTACAGATTAAAGTGAAACTGCCTTGCTAATTTGTGGCATGAATCTTTAAAGAGGATTATATAGAGAGAGCTTTCTAAAAATATCTGACCACAGGGGCGCCTGGGTGGCTCAGTGGGTTAAGCTGCTGCCTTCGGCTCAGGTCATGATCTCAGGGTCCTGGGATCGAGTCCCACATTGGGCTCTCTGCTCAGCAGGGAGCCTGCTTCCCTTCCTCTCTCTCTGCCTACTTGTTATCTCTCTTTAAAAAAAAAAAAAAAATCTGACCACAGAACTTTTCCTTTTACATAAAACCTATTCCCATCCTTCAAAACTCAGGTCCCCTAGAGCACACTTTGGGAAAACCTAGAGTGAGTTTCCCTAAACAAGAAATCATGACCTCAGTACACAGAAAGAGCCAATATATAAGTATTCGATAAGGGCTACATTTTGACAGTTAGCAAGGCATCGGTTCCCTTTCCCGGAGCAGTTTTGGCGAAGCAGTAAGGACACAGGTAAGGCAGCAAAGGACTGAGTAATAAGAAGGTAGAATGTGAAAACAGTGCATGTTGCTTACTCCCTCCAGAGCCTTGGGTTTGAAAGGCAAGACACAGAAGACATAGGAACTAGCATGTAGCTTCAACAGGACATTTAAGGATGCATGAGATTTGTGCACATTCCTAGGCTGCGAGGAAAAATGAGAGATAGAGAAAAGCCACAAATATGTGGGTTGACAGAGTGGGTAGAAGGGGTAGGTGTGGGGATAAGGCACCGAAGACGCAGATAGGAAGCAGATGGAAGAGGGATGGTGGAGTTTGCACATACAAATAAAGTAGCCAGCCACAAGAATATGGAGAAGGAGGCACTCAGGACAGATGGGAAAGACTGGGCAAGGCTCCTTGCAAGAAGCAGCCTTTGACCTGGGCCTGGAAGGAGCAGCAGAGAAGTGGAGAAGACAGCCATGCCAGAAATGCAAGCCATTCCAAAGGGACAGATGCCAGAAGGAGAGATATGGAGACCCTGAAGAACGGAGTGTGCCCAAGAAAGAACATCTGTGATAGGCATCCCAGGCCCCTTCATTCTTAGCTCATTGCCTTTCTGTTGGATGTCACTGATTCCATGTAAGAGGATGTCTAATTCACTACAGGGTCCTTAACAATGGCATGCCCATCCATCTGTTGATTTGTTATTGGGGGCCCTATTTTATTATTTGATTCCTGATACCTGAAGTCACACAACCCAAATTTTCTACTAAAAATAAGAGTAAAGAAACACACAGTTTACTCTTAGTGGGTTGAAGAATATAAATAAACAAGCTGAGCCAAAACAAAGCACAATCTTGTGGGTAAAAAAAAAAAAATTACATGTTCGTTTTGCTAATCTGGAACTAAGAGTTCAGTCAGGCAATTTATGCAAGACCAGAATTTGGAAAGAGGAGTGTATAATAGATCTGAACAAGATTATATTTTCCACCTTGTTGAAACTACATCTTTTTCTAGACAAGAAGATGGGAGTTGTTCTTGGTGATTACTGTTTACCACTCACAGGTATGAAATAATCAGTATTTTTGGTAAACGTCTTAAAAACAATTATTTTAAAAGGTTTTTCTTGCCTGTGCAATTCAAAGCAAGAACTTACTAAGTTATCTCTAACTTTTGGAGAAAGTGGGCTTGGGCATACTCAGAAGACATTTCTGCAAAACATTTTTTGCTCTACGCAGACTGCATAACCAGAAGCCTCTCAGCTGTTTTCCTCTAGAACATTTCAACTCTTTATCTAATGCCCTGTTAAGAAATACTAACAGACACTTCTCCAAAAAAGACATACAATGGCCAACAGACACATGTAAAAATGCTCAACATCACTGGCCAACAGGGAAATACAAATCAAACCACAATGAGATACCACCTTATAGCAGTTAGAATGGCAAAAATTAGCCAAACAGGAAACAACAAACATTGGCGAAGATGCGGAGAAAGGGGAACCCTCCTACACTGTTGGTGGGAATGCAAGCTGGTGCAGCCACTCTGGAGAACAGTATGGAGGTTCCTTAAGATGTTAAGAACAACAACCCAGCAACTGCACTAGTAGATAATTACCCTAAAGATATAGACGTAGTGAAAAGAAGGGGCACGTGCACCTCAATATTCGTAGCAGCAGTGTCCACAAGAGCCAAACTGTGGGAGGAGCCGAGATGCCCTTCAACAGTTGAGTGGATAAAGAAGATGTGGTCCATATATACAAGGGAATATTACTCAGCCATCGGAAAGGATCATTACCTACCATTTGCACTGACATGGATGGAACTGGAGGGAATTATATTAAGTGAGGTAAGCCAAGCAGAGAAGGACAACTGTCATATGGTTTCACTCATGTGTGGAACATAAGGAATGGCACGGAGGACCATACGAGAAGGAGGGGGGAAATTCGAAGGGGGAGACCAGAGAGGGAGATGAGCCATGAGAGACTATGGACCCTGAGAAACAATCTGGGGGTTTCAGAGGGGAGGAGAGTTGGGGGTTGGGGGAACAGGGTGATGGGTATTGAGAAGGGTATGTGCTGTGACATAACTAATGAATCATTGAACACTACATTAAAAACAAATGACTACATTAGTACTACACAGTGGCTAAACTGAACATAATTATAAAAAAGAAATAATAACAGAAATGGATATTATTCCATTCTAAAAGTGTAGTTTTAATCAGAAGGCTGCCCCCTTCTGCTTCTTGAGGAGGCCTCACCATTAGTCTACACAGTAGACTAATGTATCCCGAACTAGTGTTTAAACAATAATTAAGTGGCAAGTTGGTAACCTAAGACACCGGTGCCGCTAACATCCCACTGAAAACAGGACCATTAAATGTACATATCTTTAATTGCTACAGATAATTCACTTACCTGAGGACCAACACTGCCATTTCTGTGGGGAACCTTCCATACAGACCTCAAGTAACCGCGTGTTACTTCAGAGGTATAGGGCACGCGTCTGTATTTGATATGTCTTCTGAGGCAAGGAAGTAGAGACCGTTTCTTCCTTTTTGTAGAGTGGGTTAGTGAACACATGACCGTGCGTGCTTATGAGTGTGTGTGTGTGTGTGTGTGTGTGTGTGTGTGTGTATGTTGTAAGAGACACAGAGACTCAGAGTCCGTATTCAATACTGCATGAGTTTTTGAATATGTAGCAAAACAGGGATGTTTGTTGTTTGCTCATTATTATGTAAACTAGGGGGACAGACTGGGTGATCTACAGGCAATTATTTGCTCTACTTAATGGCCAAGTCTCCATTTCACATAAGAAAATGCACCTTCTTCAAAACCTGGAAGCCCTGGTGAGTCGCAGTCCGCAGACACCTCCTTGTTTCTGTCTCCCCTTCATGCCCACCCTCCGCCTGTGACTTACTGGAATTTAATCCATGCCTTTTGGGGTTTGCCCAAGTCCCACGTTCTGAAATAGCCCCTGGGTACTTCTGTACAATCATAGTCCCAACCTCAGCCATTCTTCCTCTCAGAAAAATCAAGGTCTTTGTTAATCCCGTTTTTGTATTATTAGAGTCAGTTAAAGTAGTCTCATTCCAAACAAGAAAAGGTCTTTTAGACCTTAGAGTCATTACCTCATTTTGAATTTTACCTCCAATCATTAGGAATGTATCTCTTTAACCATCACAAAAAGAAATTCTTATCAGTGATCATAATGGCTGGACCTTTAGTCTGGAATCTTCCCAAGAAAATACTGCACATCAAGCAACTGTCCCACACTGATGCCTGAATGTCTTTTACCACTTCTGAAGCAAAATCCATTGATACGGTGTCATTTTTGTTACACATTATTTTCAGCCCAAAAGAACAGAGCGGAGTATGATACAATTAGAACACAACGCACAAGCAGCAGCAAATTATCTAAAAGACTCCTGCTCCCGGGTCACCCCACCCCAAACAGCACAAAATATACGGTATGTGTTGAGTTTTGGAAATCGTAACTCCTCATTTCTCCATTTCGCCATCAGAAGAGACACAAAGCAAATTATTTACATAGTTTAAAATACAGCATGATATATGTATATATGTATATTTAACTTCGAGAACATCGCTAGGTGGCAGCTGGTATTCTAAACATCATTATGCATTCCACCCAGTGCAATGGAATACAGATTATTTATAAAATGAAAAATTAGGTGCTCCACATTTAAAGGCCAAGATTTTTTTCTAGGTCAAAAGAATGAAAGTTTTAGCAATCCTTAAAAAAAAAAAAAATGCACTGCCAATTCTTACTTATTGGGCAGCCATGATGATGCTTTTGCCAGCACCTCCCTCTATGTCCCTCCCCAACCCTCACCCGCCACTGTCCCCTCCTCCTACGGCTGACAACTCTACAGCATTTTGTTGCTGCTTCATGGAGCCCTGAGAGAAAAGGGAGGCCAAGGCAGTTCATTTTGTTACTCTAACCAGGTCTTAATACCAGTCAGGAGGGACAGACAGGCTGAACCCGTAGGCTTAAACCAAAACTTTCGGATCATGGTGGATTTTTAGCGACCTGTGCCCTCCACTTTCTAAGTACTAAAGATAATGAAGCATTTTTCTTTTTCTTTTCTTTCCTCTTCTTGACTTTAATAACAAATACCATTGCACCATTCCCACTGCAAAGCCCAATTTTCACATTTACCTGAGACGCTTTGGCTGCTGGCCTATGCAGAAGGACACCCCCTCTCGGAACAGTCCCGCTACAAGAAGCATAACGGACCACAGTTGCTGAGTTCTGGATCCATCAGCACATTGGCTCCGGGTCACGCTTCCCATGGGCTGCTCCCCACTGACTGGGCCCAGAAGGGATACTGAGACAAGCCTGTTCCTGGAAGACACAGGCCAGCTCTCACTCAAGGACTCCCAAAGCCTTGTGAAATCTTCGTCAGACTGTCCTTGGGTTTGGGAGCTGCCAAACAGCCTTCCCCTCCCTCAGGGTCAGCCGTGCACTGCATTCTGGCCGCTCTCCTGGCTTCTTCCAGCTCCTGCCTCATTTTCTCTCACAGACATTTCTCCTCATACAATCCTTACACATTTATTTCCTTCTTGGAGCTGGTTTCTTAAAGTACCCAAACTCGTACTATACGGACTATAATTCTATGTGAAATCAGGTGTAGGAAAGAATGAACCAGGAATCACTGAAATCCATGTAGGCATTACAATGTGTGCGTGTGTGCGTGTGTGTGTGTGTGTGTGTGTGTGTGTGTCTTTGTGAGTGTGTGCACACACGTGTGTGCTTACTCAGGAATTCCCTGGTTCACAAATGGCCAACTCAGAATAACTGTTCTAGCTCACCTCAAACAATACTCATCAGGTGGCTAGAGGAATTTCTTCTTCTTTCTGATTTGCCAATGATGATTACTTTCTTCTATTCCTTTAGCCCCAAATGATAGAGAACCCGCTGTTACCTGGGATTCGGGCTGGCTTCTGAGGCAGTCCAAGCGGTGACACAGGGCTACAGGGCTGAGGCTAACTCATGATGCCTTGTGGCTATCCTGGTCCTGTCTCTGGCCACCCAGTCCTGTCTACCGATCTCAAGTCCCTCTTCCCAGACATGCTTTCCTTTCTCAACAGAGAAGACCAGCTCAGAATCAGGTACTATGAGAGTTCCCCAAAGAGCAAGTGAGCAGGTGTCCCAAGAAACATCTCGATCAGCAGCTCTAAGTTCTTTGTAAATCAGAACAAGAAAAGATTGAAGGTACAGTAGGATTGAGGGTAAAGTGGGAAGCCTACGGAAGAAGGTGAGAGAGGAGGCAGAGACACTATGATGGTGACTGAAATCTCTAAGTAGGCTTGTCCATTGCTGGCCCTTGAGAAGAAAGATAGAAGCTATGAGAAGGAAGACCAGAAGTATCCCCAGTGGTTTATGCCACATACGGGGAGCTCTCCCTGAACCATTCAGCCCCATGGGGCTTTGCCGTGACCAGCCATGGGAGAAAGACACACCCTTCTTCCACATCACTGTCTGGCTGACAGAAAGGGAAGGGTGGATGGAATCTGAGGGAGCCGCCATGGAAGAGGCAGTAGCCCCACAATATGGCATGGTGGAGCACATCCCACTCTGCCAAGGGAACCGCCATGTGCCCAAAACAGAATTTCCACCTCCTACCCCCCACGCCCTGCTGTCTGGGGCCCTTATTTCGTTGGTGGTGATTTGTACCACTGTGAATCGCAAGGGTTTCTTCCTGAGAAACCCAGTATTAGAACCCGTGGTATTATTAGAACTATCTCCAGGTGAATTATGACTTAGAGAGACATTTGCTACCCCTGTTTATCACAGTTCTTCAATGGCAAAGCACATTTCGAGTTCCAAACCACAGACACTAAATAAACCAGAATCTGATCCATTCACAAGCTGAGTAGTAGCCATGTTAAGGATGTGGAATACATCCTCACTTAGAAAATTATTATCATTTATCAGTTCGAGCTATTCTTTCATGGTCTGATATTTTTCTTTCATGGTATTTTTGGAGCTCTGCTTGGTTTCTTTAACTTCTGTGCTCAGAAGCTAGTTACTGGACAACATTTGTTTCTATGAGTGATGTTGCTTTGTGCTCTTAAACTCCAATTAAAAATTGGTAGAGATCTGACATATCAGCAAATAAAATCTGAAGGAGACTTTAAGTAGTAATCGGATGCAGTGATTCTCAGGATGTGGCCTTGGGATCAGCAGCATCAGCAAGATCTGGGAGTCATCAGAAATGCAAATTATCAGCCCCATTCCATACCTTTTAAACTTGACTCTCGGAGGGTGGGGCCCAGAGTTGCATTTTAACAAGCTCTCCAGATGATTCTGATCCATGCTTAAGTTTGGGAACCATTGACCTCATGAATCTACCACATTTAGGTCAGGGATTATAGCAATCATGGGTTCTGTACATGTTTTAAGGGTGCTAGAGGTAATCATCCCTGTAGAGAGCCCTGAAACAACTCCGAGAATGAGTCTTGCCTTTTATTTTATTTTTCTAAGATTTTATTTATTAGAGAGAGAGACAGAGAGCATGAGCAGGGGGAGGAGCAAGGGGAGGGGGACAAGCAGACTCCGTGCTCAGTGAGGAGCCCAACACGGGGCTTGACCTCACAACCTTGAGATCATGACCTGAGCCCAAATCAAGAGTCAGACACTCAACAGATGAGCCACCTAGGTGTCCTGAGTCTTGACTTTTAAAAGAGTTTTCAATCCAGTTGGGGAAACTCCCACACATGAAATCAAGAGAAAGCTGACAGGACAATACATCATCAAATGTGCACAAACTTAACTGTACGGCAGGATATTCAAGGGCGGGAACCATATTGCTGGACTATATCTACTTTGATATGATTCAACATTTGCCTTACAAACCGATAATTAATACTGATGGCCAGATATTCCTCTAGTAAGTGAGGAAAAAAAGAGGCTAAAACTTTTTCTTCCCTGGACCCCAAGAATTGGGTTAGGGCTAAATTTGATCTTGTTTTTAAATGTGCTTTTTTTTCCTCTTCAAAGACAGTGACTCCACAGCCTTTCTCAGCAAATCATGGCAGTATTTTAACGCTGTGAGAGCTGAGAGAGGTTTTCATGCCCAGCTGAGAGCCTTTCTTATTGACCAGAAAAAAAAAGCTCTTCAGTGGGATGGGAAAACGTTCTGTAAAGTTGAAAAGTTCTGCATAAGTTGGATATTCGCTACATTATTATTACTATTGTTTGATTTAAACAGTGGTTCCGCTTCTGCCTGAGAAGGCTTAATGATTGCGTTGATTCCAAAATGACAACGTGAGAAGGGAAGGTTCACATGCAGTTTAAAATTAAAAACCAAAACCAAAACAAAAACCCCTATTTCCCCATTCTGTCTGTAGATGTGTCTGAAAATGTGCAACAGACAAATCAAAAGCCCCAGGCTTTCTGTTGCTCTCAAGAGATTTTTTTTCTAAGTTGCTGAAATGACATGAAATCAAATCCCTTTGAAAGGTGGATGGCCTCACATATAATTCTATAGATCTGATCCTAAAACTAAAAAAAAGGAATAATTGGCTCACTTTTGGTGGTCATTAATTTTTTTAAGTTACAAACATACCATTTAGTAAATTACCTTTTCCAAGGCACTAAATGACATCGTAAAGGTCTGAAAGTGTTAAATAACCTTCTAAAAGTGGTTAGTTTACCCCTTAATCACTGATAGCATCTATCCAAATAGCTTCAATTTCTTCAGTGCCAGATTCTGATAAAAATAAAGCACTTTTATAGACATTATCAAATTATCCTTAACACCAAAGTTAGGGTAGGGGAAGGGGAGCACTCCCCTCCTCCCCCACCACCAAATGATTTTCGAACTTCCCTGGTAAAGGAATACCATGGCTTTCAAAAATTTTAATTATAAATTTGTCCAGTATTGCAAAATACTATCCAAACATCATGCTTTCTTTTTTACCGGTCATGCTTTTTCCTTGGTGTCACAAGGAAGCCATCTGGTTTAATATCTTCTTGATTCTAATTTATCCTTTCAGGCTGAAGTATATGGTATTAGAATTTAGATTCTGGCCTAGGAGAACATCATTCTGAATTATTTTTTGGACAACTGTGAATATGGTGGGCACTCAACAGCTTTGTTCCTGAGGCATCTCCAGGGGTCAGTAGGCAATTTCAGGCTAGAGTGTGGATGGCGTCCTTAGCCATACACTTATACTGGGATCAACATGGTCAGCTGACGACCTCAGGAGGGTGAGCCCCCTTCTTCGCCTAAATGGTCACCGCTGCCCTATTCATGTGACTTCCACCCTGACTTAAGTTTGCTATGCGTCCCCAAAAGTCATAAATTAAGTCTAGTTCACGAGTTACCTTATTATTGTCCAATAAACCAAGTGACTAAAAGTTTCCTTCGAAGTAGAAATTGGTCATTACAAACAAATATGGGATACAGTAAACCTGTCATTAGACGTGAACACATAGAGGAACTCTGGAGAGATTTCAGTCTATCAGGCAACAGCCCATGTGTGTTCTTGTCCCATTCTTCACTTAAATCTCTAGGTTTTAGCTTCATGGGTTGCTTGTACACATACTTCTGACCAATTTTGAGGGAAAGCTCTAACCTTGATGCAGGAGGAATGTGAAAGACCCCATTCAGTGGCCAAGGTTAAAGACAACAACCTTAAGTGTGGAACAGAAGGGAAATACTTTTTCAGTGTTGACTAAAACAGAATTTACTTAGAAGGTTAATCTATTTGATTTACCAAGATGGTATTTTACATTAAATCTTGACACTTGAATGCAGGGATCAGAAGGCCATGCAATAGTGCAGAACCTACCTTGGCATTAGTCAAGGGTTTGGGTGACCTTCAGAGATCTTCAAAGAAATATTAAATTTTTTCTGACTTTTCTCCCATCATCTCCCCTCTTGCCTCTATTTCCTCGCTATAGTTGTTGGAAAGAGACTTCTTGTTATACTCTATTTTCTCTGTTACCTCAAGGACAAAAACCTCTTATGGCAGAATTATGGTCATATCCTAGAACAAGTGGTGGTTCTAAGGGCTCTTTGAAATCTGTATGTTGCTACAGAAAGCCAAAGGAGACAGGGCAGGGCTAGAGGACTGACACCCAGAACCCCATTCTGTTTCTTCTGAAACCTCCATGTGCTCCCGTGGGGCTTTTGGGTTAAAAGTGGGAAAGAAGAAACAGCCTTTTCTAACTTTAGATTCGATTTTCATCTTTCATCTGGACTTGGATTGGAAAAAAAGAAAAAAAAAATCTGAGGTGGAAAAAAAAAAAAAAGTAAAAGTATACCAAGAAAGACAATGAAAAATTAACTGAAAAAGCCTAAATTAAATAATGTGGAAAAAATTTCAAACATCTTTTCTTTTTTTGAACTAAATCTTCAGTGTCCCTGGCAACATTGTTTAATGAGTCAAATGAAGAAATTTACCTGCGTGAGAATGTCATGCACTCCTTCAACACGGTAGTATTTCACAATGTATTTTTGGTTTTTCTCTTCAGGAAGTCAATATCCCAAACTATAAATACACAGTGTAATCTTCTGCCAATAAAATGAGGTCAGCTTTCCTTTGGGTCTCCTTTAAAACTTGAGATCATTATCCCCTACTCCAAATCCCCTCACCTACTTAAAGAACTTACCTCTTCTCTCTGTCTCTCTCTCTCTCTCTCTTTTTAGGGAAAAGAACAGAAGCCTTATAATTCCCAATTAACTCTTTGGCCTTCCTTAGGCCTCAAAAGAAAAAAAGAAAAAAAATGAGTTGTAAAAGGATCATATTGGAATTCAAAGTCCATTCAGCAGCTGGGGGCTATGCTAAAGAAACAGGTAGAGATAACAGAACAATGAGATTCTCATCGTTGTTCTGTTCTCTTTAATCCCATTAGCCAGAGAGAATGCTGTACTTTGGGAAATTTAGGAGGAGCGAGTTGTCTGGCTAGGGGCACAACTGGTTACAATACCTCCCTCTAAAATGTGCCTAGCGTATTTAAATCTATAAAGCTAATGCCCAATTAAGAAGAAAAAGGAGGCAGATTCTCATACCTATTAGGTTCACCATAAAAAATAAGAATGACCTAACTCTGCCTTGAGCAGAAAAACCAGCCAGATATAACAAGAAGTCTTTGCTACCCACCCTGCTCGGTTAGGAAATGGGATGTTGTGTCAAATCAAACACTGTTTAATAGAGTATTATCAGAAATACCAGGTATGCATTACCAATTTGCAAGATATGGAATATAAGAAAATACTTCAACACTAAAACACACGGAACACATTTTAGACTTTCTCTGATGATCCAGACATTTCAGAATATTTCACTGCCTCTAGGTCACCGTTACGAAACTCAGTTTTCACTATGCCCAGGGAAGCGTGGTTCTATCAATTCACAGAGGTTTCCATTTGACAGAGCGTTCTAACAACCAGCTTTCCCAGTATATTGTTTCTACTGGGTGGGTAGGAGATGCAACATGAATACCGATCAGTTGGATTTTTTTGCACAGGAAGGTAGTCCATTGGTTCGGAGCCTCAAACAGTGCTGGCTTCCTGTGGTTTGAATGGCAAAGATTTAGAGGAAAGAAAGACCCTTGGCCATTAACAATGGGTAGGAATGGAGAGAGACGTACACGTTGCTTCAACTCCTCCACCATTATCCTTAGAGCACACAGAACAGAACGCTTTCCAGTTGTAAAGTCTCTGGCTTCTAGAGCTCCAGCATCCTCAAGGAGGTGGGTGCCACGGGCTGGAGGGTCTTCTAGGAGCTTTACTACCTGGCTATAAAATCCAAATGGCAATTTAAAGCCATCCTGAGCAGCTGGAGAATTTTGGAGTCCGAAGCAGGAATCCTGACAGCTTCCTGCGTATGCTGATAAGCACGGGGCGGGAATGAAAGTATGCCGCTGCTAATCTTTTTTCAGTTTGGGTCACACAAGGTGACAGCGACTGGTGCTAATTGAAAAGGAAAACGATAATTCAATGCTGTAACACTTTTCACCTACCTCATGCTTTTTCATCCAGAAGGCGAAAAAACATTTTTATACAAAGGAAAATAAGGTAACTTCCCCCTGGGGTATGGGTCATTCTCTGTCTTTGAAAGTCCAGGCGATACCTATGTGATGACAGCGCCTTCTGCAGACGGGCCAGAAAGACCCGAGGAGGGAAAATGTCATATTCGATCCTAGAACCAGACGGAAGAACACAGGCTGGAGATTCAAGAACATTCTTGCCATCCCACGCCCGTCAGAGGGCCCAACTGGAGGCTGATCAGTCTCCCTTGTAAAATGCATGTAACAATTTTCTTTTTAAAGAAAAAAACAATTTTTTTTTTCCTGAGCAGAACTCAAAGTGTTTTAAATGCTCAGGAAATATTTAAGGACGATAATCACAGTCTGCCACTGAAAGTAAAATGCCGCACAGAAACCATGACGGGCCATAAAGAAAGCCTAGCTACGCTGATGACAGATCTGCAGAAGGTCAGAGCTGTAAAGTACCATGAGACATATCTGGCTTAGTCTGTTTGGGTCTCCTGGAAAAAAACTATCGAAGACGAGGTGGTATAAGCAACAAACGTTTATTTCTCCTGGTTCTGGAGACCGGAAGTCTCATATGAAGATGCCAGAAGGTTCCGCCTCTTGGTGAGGACATTCTTCCTGGTTTGCAGATGGCCGCCTTCTTGTTCCAACTTCCCATGGCAGAGAGAGATGATCTCTCTCAGATCTCTTCTGATAAGGACCCTAAGCCTATTCCAGGGGGCTTTACACTCATGAGGTAATCACCTTTTCTAAAAGTCCCCAACTCCTAATAACATCCCTCTGGGAACTAGGCCTTCAACATACGAATTTGGGTGGGGGGAGGGCTCAGACATCAGTCCACGGCATTATTACACTGAATCCGGAGCTTCCTGCGACTACAAAAATGTGTTGGCCTGGTTTGTGATATGCCAACCAAACAGAGGACATAGGTACACAGCGGTGATAACGCGGCCCTAGTCTTGGGGTGTTTCCTAATGTATCTGAAAGGCAGAGTAGTGAGAACACAGTTCAACATGGAGGGCAGGGCCGTCAGCTTTCCCAACCTGAGGCCCTTGGTCCCAGCCTTGCCAGGAGGCTCTGCGTTCCCCGCACGTGCCCTGCAGCAAGTCAGCCTGGGGCAAAACGGCTCGGGCAGATGGCTGGCTTTCTCACTTCCATCTCCCTGGATCCACAGTTGGTGCTATCTCCCCCTTTCAAAATGGGGTTCATTCTAGAAACAGATGAGTTGGTACACGTAGTCCTTCTGAGGATAGATCCCCGGGAAGTCCGCCGCAGAGCCTGGGAGAAGCGCTATCTCTGGGAAGAAGCCAAGCCCAGATTTCAGGGGAACATCTCCCTCAAGCTTGAACAAGTTTTCCTTTCTTGTTGAAACCCGTTCAATTCCCTCCCTCTGCCCTCCTCTCTAGACAGATGGACAGACAGGGAGACAGATCTGTGCTTATTTTGGTCTAAACATTTCTTTGACGAAGTACAGCTTTCAGCCAGGCTCGGTTACGTATTGCTCAAGAATCACTCACACCCAATCTGTCTACCTCAGCCCCGCCTGCGGAACTCTTCCCGAACATTCCCCAAGTCCCAGCGTGCCTCGGAAACAGACAACAGAAACGCCAACGCCAACGGGACCCCACAGAACCACCCCCCCCAAACAACAGGAAGCACTTCTAACGTGGTCCCCCGTGAGCATCCCTGTGGCCTGGCATGAAGACGCAGCAGACAACACCATCCCAATGAGGGAGATGGGGACACTACAGAAATCTCGGTCAGTTTGAGAGTAAAGGACACGCCAAACCAGGTGTCACCCACGAGCTGGCAGCTCTTTTGAAGAGACATAAATGCTGAGACCAGTGAAAAGCTGGGGAGCTCTGTCAGGGACCAGTCATTTTACTGCGAGGCCGGGACCCTGGACACTGCCACGTGAGGTCTTCCCACTGACCTTGACCTGTCTGCTTTCTTTCTAGGGAGTGAGAGACAGAGGGAGAGAGGGAAGGAGGGAGAGAGGGACTCTTCAGCCGTCCACCAGGTAAACTCCTGAACCACTGTTTAAAGCAGAACTCAGTTTAAAAAATAAATAAATAAAAATAAATAAATAAATAAATAAATGAAGCAGAAGCTGGTTAATCTCAGTAGTTTCCTCCGACCTCAGCTCACACTACCTCACAAGTGAATCAATTCATCCTTTTACGTTCAAACTGAGGGCATCCTGGGATCATCTCTCAGAGAGGGAATGACTCCCTTAGGAAGCGTACACACAAAAAAGCACGCTAATTCGACCACAGGGCTAAGGTACCATTACTAATAATTACTGCTTTCAATAAATTAACCAGTACCCGCGGTCATGGCTGAAGACATAAACCAGTTTGAGAGAATTAGTAGGAAAACGGGTCACACGAGAAAGAGACTATGAATTATCATACGGGGAAAAGTCAACAATCCCAGAGTGCCAAAGCCAAGAGACGACTTGGGAGAGAAGATGGCTGCATGCTCCTGAGGGCCCAGAAAACAGAGTTGGGACCTGCCACTGAGGACACAGGGAGGCAGAGTTTGTTACATTATAAAAGAGCCTGAGATTTCAGGGCCATCTGCTAGGTGTGAGTCACTCCTAGGGTGCCCAGAGAACCGCGTGCCCCCATCTTGTACAGTAGATGTTATTTAACATTGTGGTGGGGAACCTGGGAGGCTCAGTCGGTTAAGTGTCTGCCTTTGGCTCAGGTCCTGGTCCTGGGATCGAGGGCCGGGTGGGGCTGGCTCCCTGCTCACCGGGGAGCTTGCTTCCCTCTGCCTCTCCCCCTGCTCATGCTCTCTCTCTCTCTCTCTATCTCTCAAATAAATAAACAAGATGTTAAAAAAAACACACCCCATAATACCATGGTAGAGAAGTTAGCAACCAAGGATCAGAGAAGTTGTGAGACACTTGCTTCAGGTCATAGTGCTTATAAGAGGCAGAACTAGGATTGGATCCAAGTCTGGGCCACCCCCAAAAGCGTGCCCATGTGCCCGCTGCCACCCGCAGGAACATGGCTGCGAGGAAAGGCCAGGAACATGCACTAAACATGGTATCTGGAACAGCTTCCACCTGTGACAGAAAGCAGTCTCTCTAAAAAGAATCTTAAAACCCTAAAGTTTTGATTATGGGCTACGCTTAAAGAAATAGAGTGGAGAGACCCTAAGCTTACATTCGTCTTTCCTTCACTTCTTATTAAGGGCGGTTTTGCGGCAGTGATAAAGTAAAATAACTCAGCACTGACGTTAGGTGAGCTCCCCATCAAACAGCGAGAAACAAGGATGTTGAAGAAGAAGGACGTTGCTACACAAAGACCTGTGGACTGATGCATCTACGTGAGACCCCAAAAGCCAGGGCAGACGGACCCTCCGTTGCCCTGCCCTTCCCATTGCGGTCTAACAAGTGCAACCTTTCCTCACTTCCAAATGACGACCTGATTTGCCGCGATGGGCCCAGGAGGAAGCAGGGAGCTCCGCTGAGCGTTTCGAGCCTCGGCCTCCTTTGCGTCTCTGAGCTTCGGTTTCCTTGCGAGTAGCATGAAGGGACCCCTGCGGCCGCTCGCTCCTCCGCCTACACACACACCAGCACATTCCCGTGACAACATCCCCACGTCTTGTCTTATGACTGAAATTACTGCATCTGAGCACAGCATGTGGCTAAGAATATCGTGCTGTGGATGGATGACAGCCCGGGAGCCAGACGGCTCGGCCTGAAATCTCAGCTCCCACCCCTGACCAGCTGTGGGACCCACAAAGCCTTCAACCTCCCTCCTTCTCTGAGTCCGAGTCTCTGCATCCGTGAGATGGGGGTGCGGACGGTACCTGGACCATGTGGCTGACTGACCGTTCAGTGAGTGAACGAGTGGGTGTCATCGTTACTATCACGGGGGGCCGTGTCCTCCATGGGTCAAATCATCCATGGGGCTTTGAAGAACCCCCACGTAAAGGGTCTACTCCAGAAGGTGGGAGTGGTAGATTAGGGATTGGGTCTAGGAAGCTGCTAAATCCACAGGGGATGGGGGGGGGGTGCCCTGAGGCACAGCTACACACAGCAAAGACACCGTGGGCCCCAGAGGCTGACTTGCCCAGTATGGCTGAGTGAGAAGCACACATGATTTCGACTCAGACAGGCTTGGGTTCAAACCCTGGCTTTGCCACTTCTTAGCCACGTGGCCTGAAGCTAATCACTTCCGTCCTGTGTGTCTCAGTTTTCTCATCTGTAAAATGGAGAGAGTTAGTACCATGTTGCTGAGAATGTGGTTGTGAGGCCTAAAGAGAGATCTGTGGGAGCTCGAGCAGGAAATCAATAAATGATGCTTTAAGAAATGTACACTTACCCTGACACAGATTGCTCAAACCAGAAGGAAAGACAATAGAAATGGGAGAAGTACTGGCTATTGGGGCCTTCGGAATAGGCAGCGAATCTTCTAAGAACTATGAATTATAATTTATCTTTTTTAGATAACAAATACACCTGTATGCTACTTTTTTCCCCCTTTTGAACAAAGCAAATTTATGTACTCTTGGCTACATATTGTTGTTTTTTTTTTACTTTTCTTTTCACTTAACAATATATCTTGGGGATTTTTCCAAATCAGTACACACAGAAGATCCTCATTTTTATTCTATAGAAACATGGCATTCTGCTGAAGTGAGGTCTCATGACTGAACCTGGTCTCCCACAGAAGGGCAGGTAGGTGGTTTTCTAGCATTTTCTCGTACAAATGATGCAGAACTGAGTAACTCTAAAATAAATGTCTTCACACAAATACACCTGTAGGATAAATTCCTAGAAGTGAAATCGCTGGATCGGGAGGTTTGCGTATTTTTCATTTTGTTAGAAATCACCAACTCACCCTCTGTAGACTTCAGGCTAATCTGTAACCACATTGGCAACAAGAGGGAGCCAGTTTCTCACACCCCCATCAACACACTCCCTTGCCAAACCTCTGGTTTACCAATGGTCACAAGGGGGTCCCTCATAGTCTAATTTGCCTTACAAGTACAGTGGTGCCTATTTTAGTATGTTTTAGGATACTTTCAATACTCTGGGCAATGATTTTTCCTATCTTTTGCCCATTTCTCTGTCGTTTTGTTGGACTTTGTCATTTTGATTTATAGCAGCTCTTTACATATTTGAGTCGGCAGGCCTTGGTCTGTGATATGAATTGCAAATTTTTCTTTGAGCTTGTCATTTATTTTTTGACTTTTCTTATTGCTATTTCTTCCACCCTGTATTTGTTAGTTTGCCATGCCATTTTTTTTTTTTTTTTAAGGAGTTAAATTTATCTACTATTTCTGGTATGGCTTTTGGGTTTTGTATCAGAGTTTTAAAAAGTCTTCCCCACTCTGATGTTATTGGAGAATTCTCTCCTGGTTTCCTCTGACAGATGTATTGTCTTGCGTTCTGCACTGAAATCTTTGATCCATTTGAAACGCATGCTGGTGTAAGGTACATATCTAACTATTTTTTTTTAATTGACGTAATTCTTTTACTTATATTTAGAGAAGAAAAACTTATAAGAAATTACATATACGGTAAGGAAAATAAAAAACAGCCCTGAAAATTTCAAGCAAAGAGAAAATGAACAGTCTTTTGTGTTAGGTAACTCCAACAGCCAACTTTCTTTCCGTTTTCCTGGTGCGAACGCACATTCAATATTCTCCTTCTTTTCAACAGTTGTCACTCATTTACTAAAAATATTAATCTTTGCAGTGAATCGAATTAAAAATTACAGATGGTAACAGTGAGTGGAAATTTCTAAAGATGGCATTGTTGTCCCCCTCTCCAATGACTCTTTCTTTTGTGTGGGCAATCCTATCTCCTTTATCTCCAATGCTTTGAATGCCTCAGTACAATAACGATATAATCATAAAAGCTAATTAGTAAAGATTTTGTGTCTTGTTAATGATGCACAATTGATTATGGCTTGAGGACAGAATGAGACTAACCATTCATCCGTGAGGAGCATTGCATTTTATCTTCCTACAATATGTAGGTGATGACATTTTTATTACTGTTTTTCTATCATGCAGACATCTGAACTGACTCGTCAGTCTGATTTTCTCTAGCATCATCTTTTACTGTCGTCAAACCTGAGCCCCTTAAAAATGTACAGATCATTCTGGATGCCTGATTACAGGAAGAACGAGGAAAATTAATTACGCATGGACCAAATGGTGAGCATCAATCAAGGCATCACTACTCCACACTATCTTTGCTTGATTTTTTAGGCTATATTCCTCCCATAAAGCCATAGGTCATAATTATGTTCTACAAGCACCTGAACAAAAAAATCACTTTAAAGTAGACACTTAAGCCACTAATCTTTTTTCCTGGACCATCTCATAGTCATTAATTCTTTCTTAATAAATAAATGTAGCCAGACATGGATATAGGTAAGTGTTAAAATATTTATGTAGAGAAAGGGACACTATGACAGAGACTCTGGGACTCCCCAGCACATGTCACTTCCCGGGGTCCGTGCCCTGCCACATTCCTGCCCTGAGTCCAATTCCTGTCTTCCTTCTCAGTTAAAGGTTTCGTTCTCCACCTCAAGAGTCTCTGACTCCAAAGCTGTGTGCAACTGTAGCTGCCGTCTTAGCAGGTTTGGAGTTTTTCAAAGGGATGGGAGTTCGGCTCTTGCCTGAGTTGGTGTGGACCACACAGCTGTGATGAGAAAAGTACAGAATAGGTGCAGAATTTCAACGGGTAAGGTTTAAGAGTTTGTTATGACATGGACCTTCCCTCAGAATGTACTACTAAGACAGTAATTCTGATGTACTAATCCCCTGTTGCTATTCCCTGACATTTGAAAACGTCCAAAGACATTCTCATCTGTAGAGAAGCTCTGGGGCTGCACTCCCATGACCTTCACTCCCGAGCGTGGCCCCTTCCCTGCCTGACCCCGAGCACTGCTCTGGTTGGACGCTGTCCTGTCTCTCTCTGCCTTACACTCCCCTTCCTCACTTTGGACGGTGGGGCTGAAGGGACAGCTCCAGAAGCTCCAAGTGTAGAAGACTAAGAGGGAATCTGTCATCGGAAGAAGTGACTGGTCTTTGGAGAAGAGACCCAGACCTCTCTCCACGCAGAGAGTCTGTGTGCTTGGCCATGGCCTCTCTCACATGAGTCTGCGTGCTTGGCCATAGCCTCATTATATCAGGGCCAAAAAGGCAAGATGTGGAGTTGCATGGGGGAACCAGAGGGTCATTTCATTGGAAAAGTGTGAGTCGACTTACTCTTGGGCAAAGGGGCTGTCTTTAAGGGAGAGACACTGGCTGAACTGGGAAGCCTGAGCAGAACGCAGAGAATTGAGGAATGCTCCAATGTTCAAAGCCAGCATCCATGGAGGAGTGGAACAGCACGGCGCCATGTCCACGCACCCAACAGCCCTCCCGCCGGTGGGTGGCTACTCCCTGAACAGAAATTTACCAAAATCCGGGCTTGAGTACTTGGAGCTACAAACCAGAAGGAGGTGCCAAAGATGAGTTCCCGGTAGGCTAAAAGAGTACATCCTGAGGACTGTGGGGACTGACTTTTATAGACACCCAAAGTCTAGCTAAATAGTAGATCACAGAACAGAAGAGGGTCACCAATGGGACATGAGCTATTTTCACGAATTACCACAATGAGATCTCAAGGGCATGACTGCTGCCCCATACCATCCAACAAAGTGAAAGTCTGACTGTGCTTCAACTTGACTTACAAGGTGTTTTTCATAGAAATTCTCCTTCGGTTTGGTGTGGGTTTAGCTCGTCGGACGCCAGGCGTGACCTACCTTTGTAACAGGCGTTTCACAGGAGACATCTTAATGTGCGCTGCCGGCTGCTCTCCTGTCTCATATATTTTTAACCGAGCTTTTATGTTTTAAACTTGTGGCCTGAGGCAACTTAATCACAAAGGTTGCAATTTTATATGCAAAAAATGATAAATAAGTCAATGGCGTTCAGTATCCAAAAGAGGGTGGCAGTGGTGGGAAACCATAGATGTAGTTATAGTTCCTGTCTCCGTGGTGAAATCCTTGCACGTCCTCCACACTTCCCAGTAAAGGGCAGCCCCTGGGAGAGGGTGTGGAGTGAGAGCAGACTCCCCGCTCTTCCCACCCTCAGAATAAAATCAACAGCATGTTAAGGGCCATACACATCTCCCCCTCTGGTTGCTATATTTGTAAGAACACCGTGCGGTTCCTTTGCCCCTTTTTCTAGACCTCCATCTGAAACCCTGATGGGTGTAAGCCTCTTGCCCTGTTGGCTCAGACCCAATGTTTGCTGGGGCCACGGACAGAAGCCGACCATCCTAACGGACCACGAGGCACCTGCTCTCAACTGCAACAAACTTAGAGTAAGTTTCTCTGGGTCCGCAGACACCCAAAGCTACAAGGTCCTTCCCCAGCTCAAGCCTCCTGCTCTGTTCAAGAGCACACAGTGAGGGGCGCCTGGGTGGCTCAGTGGGTTAAAGGCTCTGCCTTGGTTCAGGTCATGATCCCAGGGTCCTGGGAACGAGCCCCACATTGGGCTCTCTGCTCCATGGCGAACCTGCTCCCCCCAGCCCCCGCCTGCCTCTCTGCCTACTTGTGATCTCTTGTCTGTCAAATAAATAAATAAATACTATTTTTTTTCTTTTAAATATTTTATTTATTTATTTGAGAGAGAGAGTGACAGTGAGAGAGAGCATGAGAAGCAAGAAGGTCAGAAGGAGAAACAGACTCCCCGTGGAGCTGGGACCCCGATGCGGGACTCCATCCCAGGACTCCGGGATCATGACCCAAGCCGAATCTAACCAACTGAGCCACCCAGGTGCCCAAATAAATAAATAATCTATATTAAAAAAAAAAAAAGAGCACACAGTGAGAGCAGGGCACAGAGAACCTGCAAACCAGTTAAGAGGCACAAGCATGGCCAGATCCCAACCCAGCCCTCCCCCAGGGGATAAACTCAGACTGAAGGAGGGCAGAGTGAGGAGGGACTGCTCCCTGTTTGCCACAGTAATTGGAAAGCCCTCCAATCAACCCAGGACCAGAAAGGGCACAAATACTCTTTTAGCATAAAAGAAAGTCAAAGTTCTGTCAACCAGAAGAACGTGAATCTTTTATGTAGATAAAGGAAGGGTTTTTAGCCAGAAACTGATCCTTATGGTGTGAGTCTGGGTTTCTAGGTGGGATTTAAGAAGCAACCGTCCACAACCCCGAGTGAAAACCCCTCCTGTCATCCCCCATCTATGCCATCCCCTCTCTCTTGTCCACAGTGGTGAAAGGAGTCTGGGGAGAGGCCCCTTAGAGACACAGCCCCCTTGGAAAGCAGTCGGGTTTGGGGACTGATAGCACATTCCAGAAAATGCAGGGACTTTGGAAGTGGGACAGAGATTAATGGAGAGAGAAAGAATATGGGAGGGAGGGGTTTCAGGGGCTGGATAAGGCAGCCTTAGAGGAGGAGGAAACATCCACAGGGAACACCCTCATGTTCTGGGAGGGGAGACTTTACAAGCTCTCTTAGTCTTCTCCCAGGGCTATAACACAACCCCTTAGACTGGGTGGCACTTAAACAAAGAAATTTAGCTCTGGACAACCGGAAGTCCAAGATCAAGGCACTGACAAGGTCATATTCTCATGAAGGCCCTCTTCTTGGCTCAGAGCTAATATTTCATCACATGGTGGAGGGGGCTGCGTGGTCCTCTCTGCAGCCTCTTTAATAAGGGCACTAATCCCATTCATGAGGGCTCCCCCCCAAATGACATAAATCCCTCCCACTAACACTATCACTTTTGGGGGTTGGGACTTTAACATATGGATTCTGGGGGGGACATGAACATTCAGAATGTATCATAAACCAAATATTTTTCACCCTGTATTTCTTTCTCCTTCCCCCTGGAGATTGCCCCCCTGCACTCCTAACTATGTCTGAATAAATACTGACTTCACTCATTGTGTGTCTGTGTTCATTCTGGGGGACCAAGGTCAAGGCAATATTTGGAACTAAATGACAATAATACAGGAAAAGCAGTTGCTCTCCCCCTGCTATGTCCAGCAGCAGGCAGCACACATTTTAGGTAAGTATAATGGAAACTAGGAAGATGTGCAAGAAGCCAGTGGCAGCCAGTACATGGTGCAGAAGGAATTTCAACAAGGGATCGATCACATGAAGAAGGACCATGGGAGGTGGCAAGGGTCCATGACTTAGAAGGTAAAACGTGATGGCTTCTGTGCAAGGCAGTTTGCTTGTCTTAGAAAGGGATATGTGCAGGCAGAGAGGGGAAGTGCTCCGAGGTTCAGACTACTGGGCAGAATTGAGTCTGTAGCAGAGAAGAAGGTCCCCCCACTGAAGGATGGCCAGACTTTGCCTTGGCCTCCTCAACATCCTCAAGGCTCTCTGAAATGTTCTGAAAAGAGCCAATGTAGTTGGTAGAGGACAAGGTTGGGGCCCACAGACCTCTAAGAAGCTTGATAATTAGCAGAATCTCAAGATCTATGGCCAAACACAGAAGCGGCATGAGACAATGTCAAGTTTTGGCAGTGGGCCCCATGTTTAGGACCACCCAATCATTCAAGGGCACAGCACTCCAGGCCTAACCTTCAAGGACATCCTTGTGAGGCTACTCCATTTTTTGCTTCTACTCTGGATAAGAAAGAGATTTAATGGCAAGATGTAAACTCCCAGAGACTCCCTTCCTGGTCACAGAGAAGAAAGGCATAGTGAGGTCTCTGCTGGACAGTGAGCTCTACTGCAGGGCTGCCCCAGAGTATGGAATCATAGGGCCATGGTCAAAGAAGGTCCACCAGCCTGTTCCCCGAGTCCTCCCACAGGTGTCACCATACCCACTCTCTCGTTATGTGGCCCGATGGGGTTTCTGGTATAATGCAGAGGCCCATCCCCTAGTTTAATTGAGATAAGTGAGCAGCACAGCGGTGCTGGGCCGGGATCCTAGACCCCTGCCAACCTGGATCCCTTCTGAGCATTAGCCTGTGTGACCAGGACCGAGCCAGTAACTCACATCTGCTGATTCGTACTGCATATCCCGTGTACCTTCGCGTGAGCCAGGTGGAGGCTGGGAGCAAAGAGAAGCTGCTTCTGGCTCACCCAGCTGGTGAGGCCTAGAGCACCACCTCACCTCGGTTAGTCTACAAGATGGCTCCATGCAAGAGCGGGGTCTGCAGCCCCTTACACTGAGGGGTGGGTGGAGAGGAAGGGGAGCGCAGGGAATTGTTCTAGTTTGAAAGGATGCCTCAGTGCACCCTAGGCTTTGTGCTACCTCTCAGTGTCTCACAGAAGAGCTAGTTGGGAAAACGAGTGGGAGGGGCTTACACTTAGAAGGCCTTCAGGGGGCATGAGTAGTGGTTCTGTCACCAGGTTGGGTCATCGCACAAGGCTATGCTTGAAACTACCCTTTGATACATGTCCATTTCATGGAACTTCAGGGAACGATGTGGGACACAGTATGTACTCACCAAGGGAATCACAGATCCGAGTCCTCCTTCTGCTCTGAACACAGGCCTGTCCCCCTAACCACGGAGAGCGAATCGAGACACGAGGGCTCTGTGGTATTATCAGAGACGGCTGCTCGCCCGATCAGTGACCTGACCTACCGCCCGAGGCAGCCCACGGATGGATGAATGCGCGGGCGGGCCCGCTGTTTCTCTGAACTACCGGGGAGCACGGGGAACTAGGACATGGTGTTTGGGAAGTTCGTGGACCAGATCACCAAAATGCCGGAACTAACTTAAACCAAAGGACCCTTTGTATTACACATAGAAGCGTGCTGTGAGAAGCGGGAGGCAGGTCAATGCCCTCTAGGACCCTCAGAGAAGGAACCGCATTGCCACGCCTAGTTAGACTCGGATAGCAAAAGGCAATGCCTTACCACGCTCAACTGCTGTTCTCACGGAAACGTGAAGGACGACATGTGTGCGGCCCTCTCAGGGTTGCGTGGATACTCATGTTCTCAGCTGCGTATTGGCCGGGGTGACCCTGGATGTGGCCTTGGCATGCAGAATTTTGGCCTCCAGTGTTCGCCTGGGATCAGCAGTAGAGACACCAACACTGTAGCCGAGGCCTAGGCTGGGGCCGTCACCTGAGAGACCAGTCCTGGGGGTAGCTCTCTACTGGGGTCAGGGGGATTGCAGGGCATGGTCCAAAGTCTGAGGGTCCCTCTGGGGCTCCACCTTTGCAGTCCTGTTATGAGACTAGAACCGAAGGAGAAGAGGTGTGAAGGCGGCCGAGGGGACCAGGAGATGAAGGTTTCTTCCACAGGCCTGGGGACTCTGGCCCTGGCAGGAATGGCCACTCGCCAACGAGAGACAGACCCAGGACTGCAGGGTCGTGAGTCGGAACCAGCTGATGCTATCAGCTTACGATCTGCTCTTCTTAACGCCTGAGGCACAGCAGACACCAAAAGTGCCAAGACGAGACAACAACAACGTTCATTTGTTCAACAAATGCTATGGAGCGGCTACTCCATGTCAGGTCCCATTCTAGGCCCTGGGGATATGGTAGTGAACAAGAGGTGGAAATCCCTGCCTTGGTGGGGCTAACGTACTAGTGGGCAGGGATGGACCAAGAAACAAATAAACTAGTAAAAACGCAGAATGGCCAGTGGTGCCCGACACTGTGGAATAATGGCTGGGAACTCTTACAAGAGAACTTCTATTTTTTTTTTTTTTTAAGGATTTTATTTATTTACTTGAGAGAAAGCGTGAGAGGGGAGTGGGTCAAAGGAAGAAGCAGACTCCCTGCTGAGCAGGGAGCCCGATGCGGAACTCGATCCTGGGACTCCAGGATCATGACCTGAGCCAAAGGCAGTCGCTTAACCGACTGAGCCACCCAGGAGCCCCAGAGAACTTCCATCTATCAGGCACTGTTCTAAGTACTTTCCCTATGTGAACCTCGTCTGTCCTCACGACAGCCCCATTCTTGTTGCCTCTCTATTTTATGGATGAGAAAACTGAGGCCTCAAGAGGTTGATGTAACCACCCAAGGTCCTGCATCTGGGAAACTGAAGAGCCAAGAATTCCCTCTCCCGTGGGCATATGGCCCCACAGTCCACACTCCCAGCCATCTTTACGATGCAGGGGAAAGGGGGGCAGAGTGGAAAGGATGCTGGGGGCAGGGTCGGGCTGGGAGTGTGATTTTAAATAGGGACATCATGGAATGCCTCACAAAGAAGGTGACAGTTAAGCAAACAGAAGTGAGGATGGGAGACAGGAGTCTGTCCAAGGAAGATCACTCACTCGCAAAGCCCTCAAAGCTGGAGGGAGAGGACAAAGGGGCTGGCCTGGCTGGGGCGGAGCGACCCAGGTGGGGACCAGCAGGGGATAAGGCAGAGCTTCCTGGGCTTGGAAATGCACAGGAGGCCTGTGGCGTTCGGTCTGAGTCCGAGGGGAGGTGGGGCACGGTCTGGTTTTCGTACGAGAGTTCTTGCTGGGCTGAGAATACATGACGGTTTTCCAGGGCTGTAGCCAGGAAAGCAATCAGAGGATGGCCGAGCTCCAGCAACCCAAGAAATGCCACAGGAGGCAGGAGGGGTCAGGAGGCCTGAGGGCCCCACCAGGCTCGTGGGGAAGTCTGCGCGGACGTGTCCCGGGGCTGCGCAAGCCCTGCCAGCTGCGCCGTCCACACAGACCCAGCGACCTGCAGAGCAGGGTCCAGAGGCTCTGAACACCAGAGGAAATGCGAGTTTCCATTCTCGGCTGCCCTGTGCACTCACCAGATATTACCTCTGACACTCTCGGTGACTTGTGCTTACTGGTGTCAGCCATTCCTGCTTACCTCTCCTCACTTACTTTCCCTCAGGACTCTGATTCCTCCTCTTTTCCTCAACCAATACTTCTCTGGGCATCACCTTGAACTCCACACCCCAGCCCACACGTCTCTAACTTCCACGTGTGCATCTGTGGTTCCCTGTTTCCTGTCCCACAGACTCAGCCCCATGGTCCCTCCCACGCGGCACTTCCTCTCCATCCCCCGGATTTCCCGACCGCTGGTCCCTGGGTCGGATCAGTAGTTGTACCTCAATCCTCCTTTGCTCTTTGCTCGTGGCCAAATGACTGCGATTCCTATAAATTATTCTCCGAGACGTCTTCTCTTTCCATGCCCACTGCCATGCCAACATCCCTCCCGATTCCCTCTCCCTGGATGGTTTTGATGGTCTCCCAACTGGTTGCGTTTCTTCCCAGATCAACCATCACTATGGACACTTGTGAGTCCAAGCTGGCCAAAGATGAGCTGGGACCCTTGCTTGGAACTCCTCGACAGCTCCTTACTGCCTGGCGTACCGGCGCATGTGCCCCCGCGTGCAGTTAACAACCGCCCCCAAATACATCCGGAACCCGTCTCCAGCTTCGCTGTCCCCTGGGTAACCTTGACACACCTCAGCCTGCGCGGCACGTGACTTGCGTGTCTTCTGCACATTCCCGCCTCATGCTCTTGGAGCTTGGAGTCCCACCTGTCCTCTACCAGCTTTCTCGGCTACCCTCTTCATGAAGACTTTCATTTTCCCCCAAAGCCAAAGCACTTCCTCTCTCTTCTAAAATGACACGTTTCTCTTACGCATTTGTGGCACAGATGTGGACTTTGGTCATACTCCACTATTGGTGACCTTGGATGCAGAAAGTTGGAAGCATCATTGAACGTCTGCGTGCATCTGGCAGGGAGTACTCCAGATGCTAGGTACCTAGGTGCTAGGTACCTGGGTCTAGATCCTCATTACTCATTAATTTCTTTCTTCTCATTACTCATATCCTCATTACTCATTAATGTCTTTATTCCACAAACATGGAAAGCCAGGCATGAAGGACACAAAGGTAGCAAGACACTGATGCCCTCTTCAATATGCTTGTTAGGTACTTAACACAACATGAAATAATTTACAAATTACGGGAGTGGTAATCCTCAGTTAACAAGTATGTTTCCTGCTACCTTCTACTCCTGCCCTCATAAATCAAGGTAATTACTTGATAATCTGGCTGGGCCTTGTAAGGCAAAAGAGCCGTTCATGTCTTGTGTCAACCGGTGAACAGGGAGGAGAGGAAAAGGGTAAATTACGCTGCTTCCCATCTGTGCCCAGTCAGCTCTAAATCTCCAGGAAAAATGTGCTCAGGATCGCCCAAGCCAGATCCTTCCAACGGTGCCCGGAAAGCAGGGTCTTGTGCAGTCGGTAAGCGGCCATAGCAGGTGGGTAGGCCTATCTGAAAACTTGCAGTGATCTTTTATGCTTGGGAGAGAGCACCTGCACTTCTAATGGATTTGAAAGGTTCCCCTACCTCCCCCAACCGTCCGCACAGCACGCAGAGCGGGGCTGGGAAGGTCTGATTGCGGCACACGTTGCCCATTTCAGAGGGGCCCCGAGAAATGGAAAACACCACTGTCTGCTCAAGCTCCAGTGCCATTCTGGTATCTTCCCGACCTTTCATGCACCAACATCTACCACGCTGAAATTTAAAGACTGTGTTCTCATCAGATGGGAGATTCCAAGACGGGGCCAGCGAGTAGCTGAAAAGCCTCCTAAAACTGAAACTAAGGACGATGTGGGTAGTCAGTGTCTTGTCGTGGTTCGGAGCCTCTGGAGCAAGTCTGCTTGGGCCGGGACCCCAACTCCGCCACATATAAGCCGCGTGACGTCAGGGGAGGTCCATCTCTCTCTGCTCCATCTCTAAGTAGACATAGTAATCGTCCTTAGAAGTTTTGCTGTATTAAGTGAATTACTACTTAAAAGATGCTTAGAACAGTGCCTGGCAAGCATTAGCACCATATAAGTGTTCATTAAATTGAAAATAAAATGGCCGGGGGTGGGGTGCCTGGGTGGCTCAGTCAGTTAAACGTCTGTCTGCCTTTGGTTCAGGTCATGATCTCAGGGTCCTGGGATCGAGTCCCCCGTCCAGCTCCCTGCTCAGCGGGGAGTCTGCTTCTCCTCTGCCTCACCCCCTCGCTTGTGGGTGCATTCTGTCTCTCAAATAAATAAATAAATCTTCAAAAAAAATTTTTTTTTGAAACTCTACCATTTTTTTAAAGCATCGTTTTTAAGAAAAGAAGCAGAGGTCCCCTGTACCTATCAGTAACCCCACACAGCACGGGCCCCGCCCCATGACCTCATCCTTATGTGTAGAATGACTCTCCATTCCTGACGGTGGGGGGCAGGGAAGGGAGCGTCAACATTATTTGTAGGACAAGGAGGAGAGTAAGTTCTGCTGTACACAGTAAATTTTTATACTCACTACTCTCTCAAACAGAAGGAAAACATCCAAAAAGGAAGGGGAAAAAATCTTCTCCAAATGGTACTTGAATAAACCTGAACAAACGAGGGCTTGGTGGGTGATGTAATCCTCTGCGTAGGTGACACACACGCCACCGCATTAACGAGCATCACGTGCAGCCCTTTGGGGAGAGAAATTCCCCAAATTGGCCCTCTTTATGCCTTGTTTCCTCCTTTATGTGCAATTTCATCTTTCCGGGGCCTACATAAATCTCTCTCACCAGTATTCTCTTCCCATTAGGAGCGAGCGGCCATAATGACAGCCTCCTGTTTTAATGACAGAGCCAGGATGTCATCGTTTTCAGCGGAGTGTTGTTAATCTAAGTAACCTTTCCCTTCAGGAATGCCATCCCCACCCTCGTGCAGTTACAAGCCATTTCCAGAGCACCTGTTCCCCCTCTAGTTTTAAAAGGTAAATTCCTCCCAAAGGGGGCCCCCTGCTCCTACCCCAGTCCCCTGCTACGCGATTTATATAAACCTTGCACTTGCGGTCGCGGCAGTTTTCTCAATCACACCAGCAGGGGGAAAGAGAGTGGAAGACGGAGACATATTGTTTGAGCAAGCACATTAACACACTGTAATAGCCCAGTCAGAAATTTGTCAACATCGTTAACCGCCACCTTCCAGGGCTTCCGTCCTGGAACAGCTGCTGACGCTGCCCCTGGGCCCTTGAGCGGCCTCAATGCCCCGGGATGTCAGGTATGCGGCAGCCACCTGCGCGGTGGGGTTCAGTTTCTGGGACTGCTCTGATCACCGCTCGCCACTCATGCGCACAGGGCCCCCAGAGCTCTCGGCCCCTGCACTGAGCCAGAGCACCCGTCCCAGGCTCACTGACACTGGTCCAGCAGCGAGGCACGGATACTGCCAATGTCAGAAGTGTCCTGGCAAACCCAGCTACTGCACACATATGTGGCTCTCGACTTGCTCGCAGCCCTCTAGAGGTAGGGTGGCAGGAAGGGGAGGTGACACAGGCCTCAGGTCGAGGGCTGCCTCCTTGTCTTGCTGGCCGCAAGCCCGCAGGGAAGCTTTGACATCCCTGACAAAAGGCTGTGGTGAGACAGGGGAACACGTGCCAGGTCCTGGCAGGGAGCAAGTCTGAGCCCGCCTTACCAGCTTTCCCGCCTCCCTTGAACACCTAAGTCCTGACCACCCTCCCAGGCCCAGGCTGAGTCCCACCTCCTCCATGAGGCCTTCCCAGCCTCTCCTGGCTTGCACTGCTCCCTTCTGGCCATACCGGGAACTCTTCCCTCTTCCCGTTCTTCATCTCTCGTTTGTCCTGCTGTACACACCTCCTCGTCCCTCTGCCCAAGAGCAGGTGGCAAGGCAGGAAGGAGGGGAAATGAAGTGAGTTGTCTCCACCCAAACCCTGTCCTCCCTGCCCTGCCTCAAACTCACCAACGGCATCCCATGCTCCTGGGCCACCGGCCTACTGTCCCAGTCTACTCTTGGTGCATTGTCAGGACACCCACGGATGCCACCAGTCCCACAGATTGATCTGAACCCCCCCGGTACCTTCTTTTTCTTCCCTCCTGTTTAAATGGAAGTGTGGGCTCTCTCCTCTCCAGCTGACCTGTGCTCTGGGAGCCATACCCTCTTGCCTTCCCAAGGACTGAACCCTTTTCCCCCAACCTCTCTACCGATTCCTTCTATGCATCTAGACACGCACACATCTCTCCTGTCTTTAAGAAACACCGTGCCTCAAAGCCCATCATTTCCCACCAGCGACCACTGCCTCTCTTTGTCCCCTCTGATGCTGAGCGCCTTCAATGAATCTTCTAGACTTGCTCACTTCCAACTCCCTTCTAAACCCACTCCAATCTGGCTACCTTCTTACCTCTCAGGTCAATAACTGTGCTGGGTACACCTATCCCCCCTGTTCCCTTGTGCATGTAATTCCTGAGGGCCTAGTCCAGGCTCCCTGCCCTTCCCATGCAAAATTCCTTCCAGGGTCAAATATGCTCCCAAGCTTCAAAGGTTATCTGTTTGCTAACGACTTCTGAAATTGTATTTATATCCACACTGAGGGAAGAAGTATAACAAGAAGAAGGAAATGGTAACGATATCAAACACTGCTGAGAGGCTCGACAGTGTGGGCACTCAAGTGTCTATACGTGGGATTGGATTTGGCTGTAATGAGTCACTGGCAAACTCTGAAAGGTTGTGTTGGTGGGAGTAGAGGCAAAGCTCTCATTGGCAGATCAACTACCTAAGCCTGAAGAGGCAACGTGTGCCCAAGTCATACTGGCTATATCATTGTAGAGGGACTAGGGCCTGGACTTTCTTACTCCTGTGTTGGCAGAACAGTCCCCTTTGGACCATGGCCAGCCTACGCTCAGATAGTCAAGTTACAAAGTCAACCCCTTCAGGAGCCATCTGAGGTGGGTGACAGAACTAGTTTGTTGAGAACAGTGTTTTGCCTAGGGCTCTAGAGTTCTAGAACATCCCACCCCCAACCCAATCCAGTCCTATATCAGGTACCTGATTTTTCCCTATGAGAATCTGCTCATTCCACTAAGAAGTGCACACTTAAGTTTCTCTTCCTGCCATCTGCCTAGATCCCAGGTCCACCAGTTCGTCTCCCTTCAGAACTCAACCAACTCTTGCTTTAGTGCCACTGGAGGAGTTCTGCCTCTCACGGGGAGTCCTTCCATAGTGATACCGATCTCATCATCCCCTAGAGCAGACACAGAGTCCTGTCCTGAGCCTACACTTGGCTTCGACTTTGGTTCCTTCTTAGCTAGGGTGGGGACAATTTTCTATTATGGAAGAAATAATTAATGATCATATTCTTCTTGGCCCTATGATTTCTTTCTTCTTCACCATCAAGATACTAATCCACATCACCACGAATAATTGAGTTTGTCCTAGAACACAACATTTAAGCTACAGCAAAACAAAACAAAACAATACACTCTCCATCAGCTTGCAATTTGGAATCATATTTGTGTAAGAAGCTTCAATAATGGCCCCCAGTGATCCTTACCTCCTAGTGTTCGTGTCCTTGTACAATCCCTCTTTTGAGTATGGGCTGGATCTTATGACTCATTTATAATGAAGGGGATACAGTAACAGTGTCAGGATGTCACTGATGAGATTAGGTGATAAAAAGACTGTGACTTCCATCTTGCAGGCCATATCTCATGTCTGACTATATTAGAAGCCATCTTACCTATGGAGGGGTCCACATAGTAGGAAAGTGGGGGGAGCCCCAGTCGACAGAAAACCAGGCCATGGAGGCTCATTCTAATAGCCCACAAGAAACTGAATCCTTCCAACAATCATGTGAATGACCTTAAAAGTGGGTCTTTCCCCAGTTGAGTTTTCACATAAGATCATAGCCCTGGTCAAAACCCTCCCTTGTAGCTTTGTGAGAGATCCTGAAACATAAGCCTTCAGATTCCTGACCCAGAGTGTTTGTTGCTTGAGGCTGCTAAATTTGGGGGTAATTTGTTACACAAAACCAGGTTTAAGAGTAGGGAAGAAACACACCCAAGACTTTTTTGTTTTTTCCCCCTGAATCCTAAGTCAAAATGGAGATAGAGAAATGCATGGCTGAAATCAAACATGATGACAGATGTGGCGTCAGTGAAAGCCATTTGACTTTTGATTTCAAGGTTAACTATTCAGAAGAAAATAGCGTTCAATTCCCACCATCCCAACAGAATAAATGGAGGAGATAATTAGTTGTTGCTCCGTTCACTTGCTTGTTTTATGTAGCTGTTTTGGGTAGATGGAAAGTGAGTCTAGCATCCAAGTGCAGTGTTAGCATTAATGAATTCCCAAAATATTCTTTTTTTTCTGGGGTAGATTTACTTTATAACTACCACCACTGCCAACCAAAAATTAAATCAATAAATCAGGATGAGGAAATTGTCAGGAGCTAGGAGTCCTGCTAGAAGAAAACAAGTGTTTATGGGGTGAATTCCGAAAGCCCTGTGTAACCAGCCTGCCCCCCCACCCCATTCCAGGCCCATGGGAGGCCGAGAGAGAGAGAGAGAGAGAGAGAGAGAGAGAGAGAGGCAGTCGCAGACCCGAGGGCATGGAAACACTTCTGAGCCCGTGTGGGCCTTAGTGTCTTTGAGGCACATTCTCCACTACTCAGGAAAGGGGAAAAAAAAGGGAGGGGGGTATCATTGCCAAACTCTTTTTGCTTGTGTTTCTGTTTCTGGCAAGGAATAAGTATTTCTAACTTATTAACTCTTTGCTAATACTGTCAAACTCTGCACGCTTGATAGTGCTTTCCCACGTGCTTCTTCTTCTTCTTTTTTTTTTTTTCTGGTGTGATCTATCTACAGCAACATCACTCATGCCCCAGAGAAAGGGACACAAGAGCAGGCCTGGACTATCAGTTACGAAGTTAACACAGTTGTCGCAGTGGAAGAGGGCTGCCTGGTAGAGAAATGGCCCTTCGAGGTTTTTTACACATTTGCTGAATCAAGGGACAGTCGTGAGTGCTTCGAAAGATCCACATGATCAAAATCAGCAAATAAACAAAACAAAACAGAAATGACCCAACAATGAAACAAAACCAGTTATTTTTGGAAGGAGTCCCTCCCTCCAGCCCTCCTCCCAACATACGTACATACCATCCACACGTATGAACATATTCCCATCCATGCTTGGGATGGGAATGCAGAGAAACACTCTCGGGTGATAACAATCTACCCCCGTAATGAGAAGTAACAGGCAAGAAGTATTCCAGGCAATACATGCTCTTTCTAGATATTCCTATGCTTAGCGTCATGTATTTGAAACATCAGTGTGAATTATTGAATCTTGTACTCTTCGTTCAAATATGTCAGTAGAATGTAAACAAAACCATTTGCGTTATACTAACATCTTGCTATCTGGAAACATCCAGGTAAGCAAAGTAATATTTCTGTTGTTGTCTAGAGGCCAGACGTTTGCTGTCCCAGCCCTTCTTCCCACAACCAACAAGCCAGTCACTTCCCTGTTTTCCAGTCTAAGGCTTAGCACGGATAATGCCGACTGCGAGCTCTTCAATGATTCACTAATAACTAGAAACTGACTGGAATGTTGGAAATTCATATATAGTAAATAATCAAAGATGAACATATGCTTAACCTTTTGAAAAATGATGTGGATATAACCTAACCCTGGATGTTTAAGGAGGAAGTCCCCTAGAGCCAGCCCCTCGAGTTGAGGGGGTAGATGCGTAGGGCTATCTGCTCTCATGCTCACCCCGGCTTTCCTTTGCCCATCTCCACATGCATAATAAATCCTGGCAAGCACAGAATGTAGATATGAGCTTGGGGACCTAAGTCAGAAGTAAAACGCCATTAAAAAAAAAAAAAAAAAAAAAAAGCAACTCTGTGGGACACCAGGGTGGCTCATCGGGTTAAGTGCCCGACTCCTGTTTTCAGTTCAGGTTGTGATCCCAGGGTCCCAGGATCAGGTCCCGCACTGGGCTCTGTTCTCAGCATGGAGTCTGTTTGGGAATCTCTCCCTGTTCCTCTGCTCCTTCCCCCTACTCATGCGCACGCTCGCTTTCTCTTGCTCTCTCTCTCTCTCAAAATAAATAAATAAAATTCTAAGAAAACAAAAACCAAAAAACCTCTCTGAAATCTTTGATGTAGCGACACTGTTGGCTAATGTGTAGCCAATGCTGGCTTTTCCGAATCTGAGTCATTCATTTTTTTCCCTCTCCTCCCCTTCTTCCTTCTTTCGTTCACTAAATAAATATTCATTAAGCACCTGTTGGGTTCCAGGCACTGTAATCAGTGCTGGGAATATAACAGTGATGCCTTGATAAGATACTGCCCATACCCTGCTTTAATGCCCTCAGTTTGCCTGGTGGGTCCCCTGCAGATCCTTCCCCAGAAGCCTGTGAATTTCTGCTTCTTTCTGTCTTTCAGGGAGTGAAAGAGCTATTTTCCTGGACTTTGGAGTGTTTGGCCCGAGCATGGGGGAGAGGAAGTGCCCAAGAGTGATGCTCTCAGAGGATCATCAACCACTGAAGGATAAGCCATTATGGACGATAGCCCAGCTGGCTTACCTCTCAGTAGGACAGTGTCCCAAGGGTGCCCGGTGTGCTGGGGTCCCCATTGCCTGGGCAGTAACCCACTCATGAGCACATGTTTACTGGCTGTCCTCCCTTCCAGCATCACTTTCCCACTCCCTCAAGTCCCTGGACTCCAATCTTTGACTCAGGATTAGTTTTGGGGGAACTCTTTGACCTGACAGACTCACTGGGGGGGACACAGAAAAGTTACCGAATTGCCACAACACTCCTATTTTTTTTTCCCCAAGTAGGAAAATAGCAGAATGCTAAACTAATTCAAATTCAGAATCCTCTAGAGTTAAGCTGCCTGGTAGGTTTGCAATGGTATTTTTAACATATCCCTAAGTGTCGTGAAAATCCATAAAGTATTCATTCAAGTGAAATTTGAAGGACACAGAAAACACAGGCATATTCTCTGAAAGAGTCACCATGTGACTGGCATTTCTCATTCTCTAAACTTAAAGATAATCCTTTGGCATTTGGGTCTTTGGAATGGCTGTACTACTCAGCTTTTTGTGAAAGCTAAAAAAACATTTCCTATTCTGCAAAACAGCATTAGACCCTGAACCAAACCAATTCTTTTTGGTAAACTTTACTCGAATGCTTTTTTTTTTTTTTTTTTTTTTTAATCAACGTCACATGCCTATTAGAAAACAAAGAACAGCTGGCTTTTCACTAAAGCGATTATTTTTCATCACTGAATTCTGAATATTCAGTGTTACCAGTCTCTCTCCTTCCTCCTCTTGAGTCATTGCAAATTAGATCTCTATATTCAAGACACCTCAGTTTACTTCAGTAAAGGGACAGGATGAATAGGAAATAGAGGGAGAAAGAGAGAAGCAATATTATTTCTCTAATACTTTTCAGCTTCATATGGAATGAATAAACCAGAGACAATTTTAACATCTGCATAGTCTATAAATGTCAGTTTCCAGAAATCAGCTCCATAGCCCATGAATTGACGACAGTGGTGAAACTGATTCCTGAATATGGATATATATTTTCATGCTGTCATGCCACCTAGACGTCTATGGTCTACAGTCCCTGTACAGAATGGGAACTCAATTACTTGACATAAATAAAACTTCATATTCGCAAAATAAAAACTTTCTAATAGGAAACTTCTGGTCTCTCCTCTGATGATAGCTTACTTGTCATAAACTCAGAATTGAAAGTCAGATCTTGATTGATACTGTATCCTAAACTCATACAGGCTTGATAATAGAACACCACCTTTATTTCATTCTTTTCAATCTGCAGGCTTCTACAGTGGTTTTATTACTCAGAGTTCTTCAGTGGTTTTACTACTCAGAATTTGAAAAGAAATTACTCCTGCAGTGGCGGTTTCCAAAACGCTTTGTAGTGTCTTCTCAAAAAGTAAATAGTGACAAGCCAACCACAGATAAGGTATAACAGTATGATTAAAAGCATCTGTTCTTGAAGGCTTGGCTTAGAATTGGTAAGTGACTATTGCTTCTTTCAAACAAGATGTGGTTGGCGGGTCCGTGGCCCCTTGCTGCTGACACGATGGTCTTGTTTGATCGGAATCCTTAGAACTCCCGTGGGAACTTTCTCGAAATGCAAAAGGTCAGGTCTCACCACAAGCCAACTGGATCAGAATATGCACTTCAGGGAAACCCTCGGGTGATTTACATGTGCACTCAAATTGGAGAAACACTGTCGTACAACATGACATAACATGGTATAAATGGAAACACTGAAAATGAAGTTTTTGTCCCCAGGTTCTAGGAGGGGAACGGGCCAGAAGTTACCAGAGAAGTGTGGCGGTGGGGTGAGGTCCAGAAAAACCAGAAAGTCAAGGGGTTTCTCAGCCTACGCCCCCACAAACAAGCCTTAGTGACACCTGCACTCCATCCACACTAAGCAAATATCAGCTTGTCCAGCAAACCCAAATTGTGTGGTCATGAGGACTTCCTTTGGACTCTCTGAAGTTCTATTCATCTATTAAACAAGGAGATGACACAGAGTAACTCCATCTAGCTCTAAAGTCCTATCATTCAATGGACAGAAAAGCAACAAGCTAGGAGATACAGTGCGGGGGTTGGGGGAGGAGAACGTTCACGCAACACAAGGATATTCTCACAATTCTTGTGCCGATTACTTTCTGATCTCTGGGCAATTTCTACATTAAAATGGGATTATTGTTCCACTGAGTAACTTTTTTTTTTTTTTTTTAAGGAAAAACATTTATTTGTGGCGAGTTTATTTTTGTATTGAGTGAGAGAAACCATTTCTTCACCCTTGCTTCTTCTAAAGGTCTTTCTGCTTCTTTCTGCTTTCTGGAAGTCAAGTACACTGCACACGCGTATCAGAGAAGGGAGAGAATCCAGCCAGAGGAGGAGAGGAAGAGAGAAGAGTGAAGTATGACAGCACTGTCTGCGGTCACTGGGCTGAGAAGTCATGGCGCCCACGCTGACGTCATCGTGCACTCCAGACCTTGCTTCTTTTATGGGGTGTCGCTTCCGAATTCTAAAGTAATGCAGTCACCCCCCAGACCTTGCTTCTTTTATGGGGTGTCACTTCCGAATTCTAAAGTAATGCAGTCACCCCCCTCCCACCCCTTATCCACAGGAGACACATTCCAAGACCCTCAGTGGACGCCTGAATCCTTGGCTAGTCTCAACCCTATATACCCTGTGTTTTTTTCTTATACAAACACACCTATGATGAAGTTTAATTCATACATCAGGCACAGAAAGAGATGATCAACAGTAACTAACAACAAAATAGAATAATTATAACAAGATACGGTAATAAAAGTTACGTGGATGTGGTCTCTCCAAGTATCGTATTCCACTGTACTCCCCCTAACTCTGTGCAATGCCGTGAGATGATAAGACACGTGTGATGAGCTGAACAGAGGTGCATGACATAGGCATTTTGACAGTGTGAAGTTGTGATCCTCCTTCTTGGCCAGAAGGAAGCTTATCTGCTCCTGGGTGTGGTTGATTGCGACTACCTAAAACCATGGAAAGTGACACCACAGAGAGGGGGGACTACTGCCCTGTCCTCTACTGTAGCTAGAACAGGAACATCATGTTTCAGTCGACACAAGCATCCCTATATGATGTATGAATGGGTGTACACACTGACAAGCAAAATTTAAAATTTACACGACTCGACAGCCCCTGGGCTGTACACTACCAGGTAGCCTCTTTGGGACCGATTTCCCCTTCACCGCTATACCAAAAGTTGTCCGGAGGCATCTCCAAACGAATCTCTGCTCTTTTACAGGAAACGGTAATATATAATATTTAGGCGATGCCACGGTGAGCTTACAAAATGAGCAGCAACAACATGGTGCTACTTTTGGGTTTCAAATCACCGTGATATTAAAGAGGAACTCTTGCATCATGGACGTTGAACTTGGATCAGACTTTCTCAACTGAACACTGTTAGTTGCCAGAGCGTCAGGCAAGAACCCAGAAAAGATAAAACTCCAGTCATGATGGAATTAGCCAAGCAGTACCAGGCCAAGGCCAAACGAGAGCAGGAGGCATGCACCATTCTGTTGCCAACAGAACCCCTCGAACAGTGTCACGTACCAGATTTTTGTGGTGAATGTTAGGAACAAGATGGCACATAAGGTGGGTGTTTGAAAGGAAAGCGTAGTTGAATATGTAAGGCACCCCAGAGAACTCTTTGCTTTATTCCCCTGAGAACTTGCCAGAATGAACTAGAAACCATTCAGTATTACACTATCTCTGCCTCGACATTACTTGTCCTCGAGGACTCCCTGTCAAACTTGAATCTTGCCTCACTTGGCAAGGAGCACCACTGGGAAAGACAACAGCAAATCCCGTTTGTGTATATGCAGTGACAACGAAACTTTCGTGCAAACAGCTCCCGAGACCACCAGAAACGTTCCTCTGGATATCTGGCCTGATCTCAAACTCAACAGAAAACAACCCTCTTTGTAACCCCGCATTTCCGAGCAAACGCTAACTCCAGACCTCCCTGGGTTTTGTGGGTGATACCATCACATTCCCAACCCGGAAACCTGATCATCGTTTGGACTGCTCTCTCCTTCACTGCCTGGGTTTAAGCGAGTCACATTGATGTGTTTTCCCCAATATTTTCTGTAATCAACCATTGCTTTTTTTCTTTCTGTGGAGCCCAGTCTAGTTCATACATTTATTATCCTCATTAGAGCAATTTAGAAAACGCCCATTTACTCATTAACTCATTTGGTGCATATCTGGGCACTGTGTTAGGGGTTCAAGGATAAAAAGATGAGCAAAATGGACATGGTCTTCGTCCTTGGGGAGCTCACAGGCTGTTGGAGCTCTTCCCATTGGGATACATTTTGCAGGACACCATTAGGTCACCTTACCAACACATTCTGAATCATATATTCATCCTGCACAAATGCCGACTGAAAACAAAGCAAACCAGAAGCAAAAGTCTTCCCATTATTTGAAAGCTTGTAAGCTGGCTTCTACCTGCTTCTCTAATCCCCTATTTTACTATTTTCTCAACAAACCATCAGGCTGAAAGCAGCCAGCTGAATCTCCATTTCGGGACACTCCCTATTTCTTACTCTTCACTTTGTTACTGCTGTTTCTTTTCCCAGAAGATCTACAACCTCCATCATGATATTTTTCGACTGTCGTACAAAGAAATGGCCTTTCTCCCTTCTGAACTTAAATATTTGGTCAATGTACATAATACTTAATGTATTCAATAAAAATGCTCCTGACTTCTCACGGGACAGACTCTGCTAGGGACGAGGATCTAGGGAAGAGCATTCTTTCTCCTACTAGGATTCACATTTCCACCTTTCAAGTCTTCTGGTTCTTAAAGGCAGGGATCATATTACCTTGCAACCTCCATAGGGCCTTACGTATTTCCTTGTTCATATGGGTGAATCAATGATGCAGCTAGCAATAATGATATTGTTAGTACCAACAGGGGCATTTTAAAATTTCACTATTATGTCAATAATCATCTTCATTATTCATTAAATATTTTTTTTAATGGAGAACTATCCACAGAAACCTAATTTCACTTAAAGCCTAATTTGGGGATGAAGTCCCTTTACCGTGGAGGGGGAACTTGGTGCGCTGTAATGAATTATGAGCCATCGGATGTCAGTCTTGTAGATGCTAGTTCCATCGGTCTGAATCTGGGTGAGGAAGGGTCTCGAATGTTGTATTCTAGTGGTAAAGTAGAAGTTCCACTATTCATGCTCCCCATGGGGTTCCCCAAGGGATTCTCTTTAGAACCCTTCTGTAGCTCAGCATTACTCTTTAAAGTTACATCTCTCTCCCCCTAAAAAAAGCATGAAAAGGAGAGCGTTAAGGCTGAATGGTCTGGCTAAATGGTGAATTTATTTTCTCTGTTGGCTGGTGTCGCTGCTCCAGTTTGGTTTTATATAGTGTTATGTGAGTTTAATGTTGCTTATTTGAAAAATGGAAACAACAGAGGATGCTTGAGTGGTTGGGGCCCAAAAGGAAATCTGTACTTTTGCCAGAAAGAAGGAAAAGGGAAATCCATAAAAGGAACATTTACAAAATCTAACTGGAAAAGAAAGGTTCATGAGGTTTAAAAAAAAAAAGTATGTATACATAAAGGTGAATTTTATTAATTTATAGACTACTGGTAGCTTGGAAAGTCCAAACCTCAGTGGAGGCTAGTGTTTCCGAAGGTGCAAAAAACCAAGCCAGCTCTGAACAGGGAGAGCAACTCTCCCACCTGGTGTTTTGTCAAAGCTGAGCAGACAGCAAAATCAAGGAGCCTTCAGGGAAGCGAGAACAACTTTTTCTCCCCACGAGTATACTTTCTTTGACAAAGTGGTATTAAGTAAATATGAGAAAATTGTATTTAACACATCATTTTATCTTGGTGATGTCCCTTTAAATGCAAAAAAAAAAAATGAATGATGGAAGATCAAGAAACAAAATTATTTATCCAAGAGGCTGCAATAGCTCTGTGAATGCTGGGGCCAGGAATTCTCCTTATTCTGCTCTGGCTTACCTTCCTGCAGGCTGTGTGTGTGTGTGTGTGTGTGTGTGTGTGTGTGTGCATGCGTGTGTAGTTACCCTTCAATCTCAGGAAGTGGAACTCTGACATAGCAAATAAGAATTCTAATTGCAAAATTACATGTTCTGTGGAAACCGTTTTCTACCCCTTTGCTCTGGAAGCTCTAAAGATAGGGATGCTTCCACAAACAGAATGAATGAAGCCCCAATTCTCAATGGTGACAAATTCAGGAAATGGCAGGTTTTATCTTAAAAAGTTCAACCGATACACAAAAGCTCTCGTGCATGCCAATAATGGAATTATCAAATTGGGATAAATGCGCTTTTAAGAATTTTTATTTTCATCATTTATTTCAGGTAACACTTGTGGATAATATAACATAGCTTTGAGTTATAGAGCAGATAAGGAAAATGTAAAAAAAAAATTAGGGCAGGCCTTTATTAAAATTTTAAAGTATGCCTTTGCCATACTCTTATAAAGAGCCAAATAGGGTATCAAAATCTCTGGAGATCACTAGTATAATTTCTTTATCATGTTCCATTTAAAATTTAATTATGCAGTCTACAACAAGAAGAATCTGAGCTGTTTAAATAGGTCATGCAGTGAGTAACTTAACAGTATTCTAAAGTTTTCCTTGTAAAGATCATTCTTTTGATAGTCTGTTACACATCAGAACTCTATCTTATAAAACAAATGCAATTTAATTCAGTCACTACAGGCTCATATACATCTGTAAAGAATGAAATGTTTTGATTTAGGTAATTTAGAGAAGTGATGAAAGGCACGTTTCTGGAAGAGCTGCCCATGTTGGATGGCCAGTGTCTTCATATAGACTGTCTTTGGGTAATCATTATTTCCATGCAGGATAGAAAGGTCAAGGGAATCCTTTATTTAATGTTTGGGGCATTTTGCTTTATTATGTTTCCCTTATTTCCATAATCATTCGTAGCAAGACAACAACTTCTGCCACTGAATAATTAACCTATGACTTAGAGGTGCGTATGGCCTCTGGCTTGCTTCTCCATTCTCCACCTCAAATTTCACCCAGCATGCAACTCTAATTTCTTTATAATAAAATAACAAATTTAACACTGTGTTGATCACCTATATTATAAATATCACTTCATTTCATTCTCAGGACTATTGGCCTTATGATTATCCCCATTTTACAGAGAGAGACCGTGTGGCACACAGAGGGGAAGACATTCATCCAAGATCACGGAGCTAGTAAGTGGCCAAACATGACTTGAGAAGGGGCTGGAGTTTGGCTCCAGAGCAAATGTGAAAAACCACTTCACTAGGCTGCTTTTTACAATACAAAAGGGACCTTGTCTTAGATATGGACAGTGCTCAAATGTTGGTGAAGATAATTAGCATAAATCCATTTTGAACGGACCACGGTAATAGCTACCATGTATTGATTATTTTCTGTGTGCCAGACACTGAGCTAAACTGATTATATGCTTTATCTTCTCACACTGACACTTTGAGATAGGTATCATTATTTTTCCAAATTTACAAAGGAAAAACTGAGATAGATATTAACTAACCTGCTCAAGGTCACACAATTAAGAAACAGCAGACACAAGACTCAAGCACGTCTAAAGCCCAACCTTCTAAGCTCTATGCTAACACAAACTCAACAGCAACAGCTCCAAACAGCATAGTAACAGTCAAATTTAGGTTAGTAACTTCTCAGCCATTAAGATGAATGTTTCTGGGTGCCGAGTGTATAAATCAGTGAGCAGCATGCGCAGGGTAAGAGAAGGCAGAAATCATACATCTGGTCTACCACTGGTTCTCGGGAGAAGCCTTCTTCAGTGCTTCCTTGCTCCCTTCCTACTACCCCCCAAATCCCCGAATCTATGTGTTAAAGCCCCAACCCCTAATGTGATGGAATTAGGAGGTGGGGCCTTAGGGAGGTAATTATATTTAGATGAGGTCAGGAAGGTGGGGTCCAAATGATGTGATTAGAACCCTTAGAAGAGACACCAGCAAGCTTTCTCTTTCCCCCCAACTCTCAGCCATAAGAGGATAAGGCAATAAGGCAGCCATCTGCAAACCTTGGGTCAGGTCCTCACCCAGACACTGAGTACTGAATTGGCCAGCCCCTTGGTCATGGACCTCCCAGCTTCCAGAATCTTGAAAAGAAATGTTGTTTAAGCCATCAGTCTGTGCTATGGTATTTTATTATAGCAGCCAGAGCTGACTAAGATACTAACTCAAACTTTCATGCATTCTTTCAAACCTTTATACAGTCAGATGGTCAAAGACTGATATAAATATTTTGTTCAGGCACTGCTAGGCACTGAGGATAAATAATGAATAATAATGGGATCTCAATGTGGTTTCTACTTAGTGGAGAAGGTGTCTAAGTCTTCCATTAAACTGCAGTATCGGATGACACAAATGCTAGGATAGGAGTTAGTACCCGGGGCTTTGGAAATTAACAGAAAGTGCATAAAACCTTTCAGGACAAAGAAGCCGTCATAGAAGAAATGGCATCTAAGATGTGTGGCTTCTTTTTGATTGTTCGCTAGGTAGTGAATCTGACAGGGAGGGTTCTGAGGATTGTAAGGTCTTAGAGTATAATGGTGTCTTCTGTGGGGAATTTTAATTCCTTTTTTACCCCAAATCCATTCTATTAATTTTGCCCAGATTGCTCTTTAAAAACATTTAAGAACGTTCTCTGGATGAACAGTATCAAAGAGAATAACAGCTCCTCAGACTGGTGTCTAAACTCCTCACATCATCCGGTCATCCCCTAAACTCCTCTTCCCACCTCCGCACACTATCCAACAGTAAGGCACCACTTCCTGTTCCCTGCGTGCCATCCCTGGGCCTCTGTGATGACTTTCCCTCTATGTGGAGCGCACAGCCCTCTCTACCACCACATGCTTCATCCTGACCCATCCTCTCAAGTCATGCTCAGGTTGATTCATGATGCCGAAGGATGCCGTCCTTGTTTCCTCCAATCAGAAGTGCCTCATCTTATTGCTAAAAGCCCTTAGCGCCTTTTATTTGTTTATCTAAGTTGTCTTATCTATCTTTTGGCATTAAACATTTCCACCCAGCACTCTGATGAGCTGTACCTGCCACACCAGACTAAACTACTTCAGGGGAAGAGACAGTGTTCTGTTTGTTTTCTACCAAAGAGCCTACAACTATCCTTGGCATATAGTACTTGATGCATCTTTGCTGAATTAATGAAAAAAATGATAGATTTTTTGAATGTTCAACTACACCAGGCTTGGGTCCCAGGAGAGTTGGGGGAATTATTCTTTCTTAGGGATAAAAAGACATGAAATGTTCATCAGTTCCAGATTACTTAGTAAGAGGTTGGCCTGGAAATACCCATATCTTTTTTTCCCCCTACTTTCCTTACTCCCAAGCCCCTGGAAAACAATTTTCTACTCTCTGTTTCTATGAGTTTCATTTATTCATTTGTTTGTTTTGTTTTTTTAGAGTCTACAAATAAGGGATACCATGCAGTATTTGCCTTTCTCTGGCCTATTTCACTTAGCATAATGTCCTCCATATCCATTCATGTTACAAATGGCAAAACTCCTTCTTTCTCAGGGACAAATAATACCCTAGTGTATGTATGTATCTATGTATGTATATATGTAGACACATTTTTATCCACTTGTCTGTTGACAGACATTTAGGTTATTTCCATATCTTGCCTATTTTGTTTTTTTGTTTTTTTTTTAATTTTTTAAAGATTTTCTTTATTTATTTGGCAGAGAGAGATCACAAGTAGATGGAGAGGCAGGCAGAGAGAGAGAGAGAGAGAGAGAGAGAGAGAAGCAGGCTCCCTGCTGAGCAGAGAGCCCGATGCGGGACTTGATCCCAGGACCCTGAGATCATGACCTGAGCCGAAGGCAGCGGCTTAACTCACTGAGCCACCCAGGCGCCCCATATCTTGCCTATTTTGAATAAAGCTATACTGAACATTGGAGTGTAGATATCTTTTTAAGATCCTGTTTTTATTTATATTCAGAAATGAGACTGCTGGATCACATGGTAGTTCGATCTTTACTTTTTAGGGAGAACTCCATACTGTTTTCCACAGTGGCTACATCAATTTACACTCTCACCTACAGTTCACTAGGGTTCTCTTTCCTCCACATGCTCACCAACATCTGTTATCCCTGGTCTTTTGATGATAGCCATTCCAACAGGTGTGAGGAGATATCTCATTGTGGTCCTGATTTATATTTCCCTGATGATTAGTAATGCTGAGCACCTTTTCATGTACCTGTTGGTCACCTGTATGTCTACTTTGGAAAAACATTTACTCAGGTCCCCTGACCAGATTTTACTTGGATTGTTTGTATTTTTGCTATTGATTTGTGTGAGTTCTTTATATATGCTGGATATTAAGCCCTTATTAGATATATGATTTGCAAATATTTGCTCCTGTTCCGTAGGCTGCCTCTTCATTTTGTTGATGTTTCCTTCGTTGTGCAGAAGCTCTGTAATTTGATATATGGTCCCACTTGTTAATTTTTGCTTTCGTTGCCTTTCTTTTGGTGTCACCAACATTTTTATCTTCTAATTTCTAAAGAAGATCGCATTTCATATTGAAGACAACAAGAAATAGGAGATTCTTTTACTTACCAAAGCCTTCCATGGGGCACAGACATTGAACTTAAAACCCAGTGCCCATGACTGAGAAATATGGCCAATCAGAAAGTTTAGTCTTGTTCTTCCACTATGTGGAATCTGTTCAGTTCAAATTCCAAATAACAAAGATCAACTGAAGACTAAGATTCCATAGGTGAAACTGTAATATAATGACTTTTATCTCTGATAGTCACATAAACAAGCAGTTCTGTCTTCTTGGTAGAGGATCTCAAAGAATAATCCTATGGCATATGCTGGTGCTCTAGAAATCGGGGGTTCAGTTACAATATATTTGATATTTATATTCCATAATCACCGCAAAGAAGGCATAGACAAAAGATCAAGTTGTTGGATTAAAATATAAGAAAAAGTCCACGTTTTTCTTTCATGACTTTCACCTTTGGCCCCTGACTCCAACAGCTAAAATCTCGTAAAACATGGCTTCAAAGTTACATACTTAATTATTTCAAGCTTTATTTATTAATTATCCTCAATGAGCATCCTGACCTCTTGTTGCTGTGCTATAAGAACTATTGTAGCACTTCAGCTACTTCTACTAAGGTTTATTCCATTGCTTTATTTTCCATAATATTTAGTTTATATAAGGAAAGTGGACTATGTCAGCAAAGAATTAAAATGCTTTCCCTTTGTCAAAAATAGCCACTAATAGTACATGATTGTGCTAAAACCTCCATTAATATAAACCTTGCATATACTTTTACTCTGCTATCCAAAATCAAGGGCTAGCTCTGTTTAAGCATCATTTATATTAAAACCCCCCACTGGCCACAACTAATTTAGTGCCTCCTTTCCATTCGAATAGTTGGGGGTTTTACCATAATTTAATTAAAACACATCTACCTAAACTCCCTTCACCATTAAAAAGGATCTTGAAAGACAAGCTTGTAATGGGAAACAAAAAAACAAAACAAAACAAAAAACAACCAACTGTTCAGAATGCTAAATTGTTCTCTGCTACAGCAAAATAAAGGCGGGGAGTCACCTGTGAGATTGAAAATGATCATTTTCACAGTTCAGGAACGAGCAGCATACATTCCATTCCCAGGACACTTCCAGACAAAGAGGACAGCATGAATAGTACGTGTAGCCAGTTTAAATATTTGTTTTAATCCCAACAAGATCATTGGTTTTAATATGTATAATATAATTACAATGCTTAGCGCACATTGCTCATATAATCTAATTTTTTCTGGTGACATATAATTCCTGGGCTTTAATTTCAGCAATGGCAGGAACTCAAAAACACATTTAGGTTATCATTAGTAACGAAAAACAATCCTGGTACCTGTTTGAGCACCTTGTGCACATATCTCATTTCAACTTCAAAGCATTTTTAACTACCAAGACACAACCCACTGCTACGCGATTTGTACATTTTCACAGAATATCATCAACCAGCGGCGAGCCACTTGAAATTAATGCCATGTAAAGCAATTAAAGTTGAAATTCTCCACCCCGGTGCAATATTTGTAAATGGCCTTGCAGAAAATTTCAAGACAGTCAAAGCCGATGAAAACCAAACCATAAAACTGCTTTCAAATGCCACGGTCTTCCTTCCCAGCCACATATCACTAGTTAGCAATTGCCTGAATGTTCCATTTTTCCTAGATGTCAAAGCATAAGCACATTTTTAGGACGCAAAGGATAAAAAACACAAAGTGTCATGTTCCAGTCATCATTAGCCGACCCACAAACAAAATAACTACAGGTGCCTTGTTCTAAAGAGCACCAAGGTTTTCCAGGGCTCATTTGCACTTGGCCAGTGACAGACTGGAGAAATGTGCAACAGGGCAGGAAGCTGAAGAACAGACTGAATTCTACAAGACTCTACAAACAAATGAGTGCTAGTGAAAGAAGTAGTTTGTCGCCCGCAGAAGGATTCTTCACCAACGGTATTAACGTTATTTCATGTTAATGCGAAGAAGAGAAATAATTGTCAATGGATAGGTCCCACACTGCCCTGGAGAAAGTAAAACGATACCTGAGACCACATTAAAAGAAGCATAATTGAGGGAGAACTGACATATTATTTCTCACACCCTAATTGTCGTGCGTTAAAATGACTGCGAACTGCAGTTAGGATGGGATTGTTGTGTTTGTTTTCAACACGACACAACATTAGAATAGCAACAACCCATGGGGAAAAAATAGGTAGGCTCATTACCAAAATACCTCCCCTCAAACTGCAGAAGGGATCGGATCCTCCCTCGAGTAATAAACCAGCTACAGTGAAAGGTCCTTCACGGGCACTGTCTTTTGGTATTCACGATAGAACATGCTACTTAATAGAATTCAGGGTGCACACCGGGTCTCTCAGACATCTGAGTAATTTTTATCTGAGTGATGACAGCTCCATATGGGTTTCATCTGACAATATGAGGGTGGTCTGCTTCTCAGCAGGTCTAGAAAAGTTGAAAGTCATTCTGCATTCCATTATTTGGGGATTAGCTTCCTCACCACAAACGTGGGCAGACCCACAAGTCCCTCTCTCTCTGAAAATGACAAATGCTTAGGTCTTCACAGTGAACTTTCTCCTAGCGAAAGCACAATGACAAACAAACCCAGTGGGGACACACACACCAGAACACACGTCCGCTTTGAACCCTGTAAACAGGCACGCACTTGAAAAGTTTCTTTGGGATGGTATCCAAAGAATTAAGACATAGAATAATTTAAATATTTGGATCACAGTAAACAGGTTTTTTTTTTTTTTTGGCAATATTAATCATGAGCCTATAAGCAAAGATTTTCTCTACATAAAAAAAAAGCCACCAAATGTGCTTATCTCCTGTAACAGATGGCGACGATATGTACTTTCTCCCTATTCTAGTGCTGTTCATTATCACATTCTGCTGGCTCTTCTTCTTGTTCTCAAGACTCTCATCATTTTCATTTCTAGCAGTTCCCAGGCAATACCCTATGCCCTATTCACTCATTCATAAGTGGTTACCGAGCACCTTTTAAAACGCAGTAAAGATGCGAGGTGCTGTCTTTGAAGCCCGCTAAAATACCTCTTAAAATACTGTCACTCCCTTTTTTCTTTCTTCTAATAAACAGTGGTAATCATTTTTGATAGCTAGTTGCCTATAATATACATCCTGTTAATCATCTTATTTCATACAGGGACATAAAATATAAAAAATATATAAAGCACATGGATCAATGTATATATTGATTTCTTTTCCTGGTGAGATAATACTAAGATAGTACTAAGTATTTGTTTTAATGACAATAAGAAATACAAAAGTATTTATATTATAATATGATGTAAAACTATGATGTAAGGTCTTTCACGGAAGCTCCGAATTCTTTCCTAACTCTGTAAGTCATTGGACGCAATCACAATAGTAGATAAGTGGAAGAAAAATACAATTCATTTTGCTAATTCCCATGAATATAACAAAGGAAGCAACATGTTTATGGTTCCTGCAGAGAATATAGCATATATATATATATATATGTATATATATATACATATATATATACGTATATATATATCTCCAAATGCATGCTATAACTTTCAAAAAATGAGAATGATTTCTCTAAGCCATACATGGACATTTCTCTCATATCTCCTTAGTTACATCTCTTATGTGTGACTCATACACAATTTTTGGCATTTGCATCATGAAATATGAGGTCTTAAAATCTAATGTGAGGAATAGAAAATTACAAAGGCCTCTCCAAGAAGATACGGTATTTCTTTTGAGGTATATCAGAAATCATGAAATAAAAATCTTAAAAAAAAAAAAAAAAAAAAAGAAATCATGCACAGAATAAGCAAAGCCAGCCTGCTTACCTTGGTAGACTTCCCACTAACTCGGTAGTTGTCTCTCTGGAGGAGAAAAAGAAAATATGTATGATTAGCTTATTTTAGTAAATCATAAAAATTCGTTTTACAAAACCATAACACAACATGCCAAGGCATGGTAATATCATATGTGTGAGGGAGATAGAATTCAGGATGCACACCAGAAATTTACAATCGACTAACCACATTTCTCATTAATTCCCATAGACATTTCAATGGTTACTTTCAATGAGATTTTACACATGCAAAATATCTATCCCTGCTTTCTGTTTAAAACATTAAAATCTGACAATGTACAACATATACAAAGAAAATGGGAAGGGAAGAAAATCCCCAACCACCTTACAGGTATTTTCCAGTTAAACAAAGTGCCTGTATTTCTTTCTCCAAGAATCATTTAGGAACAAGTTTCTCTAAGCATGTGTCTTTGTGTAGATGATCTCTGTCACCTGAGGTTCATGAAAGAACACATACAGCACAAAATCCAATTCTTCCAGTAGCAAATTGCTGTTTTTTTATTTCTTCATTATAGTGTCCTACCAGGTGGGATTTTTGAAGGCTCATGCTATGATAATTCAAAAGGCATGAAAGACAAGTCACTAATTGAAAGCTTTATAGTGTACTAATAAGAACAACCAGAGACAGATTTCAAAACTAACTTTTTCCAAATTGCAATATCCTATCTTTCAATCAGGGATGCATTCTTGGAAATTACAGGAAGCAAGGAGTAAGAGGTTGAGACGGAGGCTTAATGATAAAAGTGGAGGTGGGTTAGTAAAGGTGCAATTCTTAGGAACAGTGGTACATAATCTTCTTCAGATCATACAGTCCCTTTAAGAATCTCATTAAAGATACAAACCCCTTACATAGGATAAAATAGTAATACACCCGTACATGGGCACCAAAATATGGTGCACAACTACAGAAGGTTTGTGGACCTCCTACAACTACCATGTGTACTCTGGATTAGGAATCTCAGACTTAAACTTACATTGTTTTTACTCATATTGACCATCCAAATAAAGGACTTCCTCCTCCAGGAATTTTCTCTGGCCCTCCCAGCCTCTAAAACTCTCTCCTACCTACTGTCTGTGACAGTCCCTGGGCTTGCTGCTTCCTATAGGAGCTGTACTACCTTAAATTAACGAATGATTTATAAATGAGTGAATTAAGCTGGGTTCCTATAGAAATAGTCTTTCCTAAATAACCAGATACTTTTTTAAAGATTGATTTATTTATTTTAGAGAGGGAGTGTGAGCACAAGGGGCAGTGGGAGAGAGAGCGAGAGAATCACAAGCAGATGTGGGGCTCCATCCCTGGACCCAGGAGATCATGACCTGAGCTGAAAGCACAAGTCAGATGCTTAACTGACTGAGCCACCCAGGTGCCCCAATAACCAGATAATATGAAACTTCCAGCTTTGATTGCTACAGAAACTAGGTTTTGAGAAAAAGCCTCCATTCCTTTAGCAAGAACCACAGTTGAAAGTTCTGTCTGTGACACTATTCATTGCTTTATATGTATTCCTCTCTTCTAAGAATTCCCTGCCTGCAGTAGAAATTTCTCTTTCCTGACAGAATCAGAACTGTGGGTACCCCAGTTATGAGACACCCCTCCCTTTAGTCTTCCTTTATAACATCGATCGCAACAAGCATCTTTTAAATTCTATTTTAGTATTTATTATTTTGTAACTTGAGGCCAACATTTGTGAGTACTCAATAAATATTTGTTCGATTTGCAAGGAATGAATTAATGAACTCTTCTGACCTTCTTGTTGCCCTGGAGGGTTAGATCTATGTTTTGAGCTTGCTCATAGTAATAGCAGCATCCCAGGGTCAAGGTATATTATCTTTCCTTCTTTCTAATCTTTTAACTCTTTATTTTGGCTTTCCAGATTATATGTACTTTAATATTATGAGACCCCTTGTATCTTTTTTAAAGATGTTGGACATATATTATAATATATCCACTTACATCCCACAGTAGAGCAGCATTTCTCAGCCTCAACTATAATGATATCTGGGGCCAGATATCATAAAGGCTGTTCTGTGCATTTAGGATGCTTAGCAGCAGCATTGGCCATTACCTACTAGATGCCAGTTGTATGTATCCACCCCCCCTCACTTTGTGACAAATAAATGTCTCTATACATTGCTAAATGGCTCCTGGGGCAAAACTGCCATCAGTGGAGAACCTTTGCAGTAGAACAATAGGACTGAAGGATTAGTATTTGACTTCTGTTTCAAAACCTTACTGGCTTGAGAAATATTCTCCACTCCCATGGAAAAACATGGCGGCTGAGCCTGGTCAAGAATGCCCATCTCACTGGCTCATGGCGCCTCCTAAGTGCATGCGCTAAGAGTAGGCTACATTTGCTCCCCAACCAATTTATGTTAGGCAGACTCATTCTTATTTTCAAATCTAATTAAACAAGATATAAAACCAATGAAAACTGACTGTGGAAGAGTTCTTGTTTTTTTTAAAACAAAGTGATATTCTTTGGAAAGAGTAAAAACGATGAGTAGCTTATGAAAAACTGATCTTGAATTAAGAGTAGGGGCAAGAAAACCATAAATATTGGGGGTTGAAAGACATGATTTTCACATGTGTTTTAAGTTCTTGTTCCTCTTCAAAAATAAACTAGAAACAGGTGGTCAGTTATAGGTGTGATGTATGCCTGAAAGACAGTGCAAGACTCCACTTGGGGGGTCCACAGACTCAAAGTGTCGGCCTTACTTTTAGCGCAAAAAGGCTACCAAAGAAAGTTCTGCTCTCCACATAGGAAGTACATGCAGGGGAAATTTATGTTTTACACAACTGTGTACTCAAAAATTTACATTAGAATTACAGATATCACTTCATGGGAGAAGTAATTTTTTCGTGAACATTCATGAATGTATGAACACAGTTTAAATGATCAGATGTTACCTAAAAACCCAATGATTCCATTGAAGCACATAGCTCCACGGTTTCAAGAAAGAACACGGAGAGGGAAAGAAGCATCGTATATGAGTATGGTCTCGAAGAGGGAAAGAAGCATCATATCTGACTATGGTAATGCAACTGGACTCACCAACCAAATGCCATTTTCGAGATTAGGAAAAACATTAGAGCTTTTAAAGTGACAACCTGTTCATTTTTACCCATTTGCTATTGCTAATAAATAATCTGAATTATTCACATTTTCATGAATTTATACCTTTTGTAAAGAAATCCTTGAGGAAAATGCATTTAGCATAATATGCTATGCTTTATCTAGATAATGCTCCATCAAAACCCACTTGAGAGAACTTAACAAAGTATCATACAGAACATTTTGGGGGCAGTGAAACCACTCTGTATATGGTACCGTGAAGGGGGACACATGTCCTTATTCGTTTGTCCAAGCTCATAGAATACACAAGGCCAAGAGTGAGCCTTAATGCAAACTATGGAACTCGGGGTGATAATAATGTGTCACTGTAGGTTCATCAATGATATCGATCCCGGTAGGGGACGCTGATAGTGAGGGGAGGCTGTGTATTTGTGGGGTCAAGGGGGATATGGGAATTCTCTGTACCTCCCTGTTACTTTTGCTGTGAACCTAAAACTGCTTTAAGAAATAAAGACGAGGCTTTTTTCCAATGAACTTTCATGGGGTTCTAGTGTCCACCATTACTATGACTTTCTGAACATAATTCATCTTCAGCACTAATATCTATCCAACATATTCGGTGAACACTTAGCATATGTTCAATGCACATACCACGCAGGGTGCTTTCAGAGACACCAAGATGAATTAGATCCTGAATCCTTCTTTCCAACTGTTTATACTCCAATAAGGGATATTATATCAGGTATAAAGGGATGGGTACTTTTGAATTTTATACTACTGAGAGCTCCTTTAAGCCAAAGACCATGACTTACTTGTAATGTTCAATACTTAGTCCCTAGCAAAACCCAGACACCCAGTATACATGAGTGGAACAGAACCAAGAAACATTTCCATTCGCAGGTAATTCCCACCTCCTACATTCATTTCTTAAAATGCCTGTTGGAATTAGAGCAATTGCACTAATTTCCTTTCTTTTGGTACCATTACTAAGATAATCTGATTTCACGAAGAGAGTAGAATGCTAAAAACTAAGCGAAAACAATGATGACAAAAACAACAAAGCACGCTTCCGTGTCCCAAGACATAGAGCTGTCCTGGGGGCTAAGAAGGAGACTAAAATGATGGATGATGGAGGGCACGCGACAGGTTGCATATCCTTGGGCAATTTCTTCTGCCTCCTGGCTCTCTAAATCCCAGAATGTAATAACAGTGCTGCCCTCTGATCTGGAGTTGTTGGATCAATCACCAATGTGAACACACAAGAAATCTCCCTGTAAGTTTGAGGTTGTGCTATAAATTCAATGTTATCAAAGAAAAAAAAAAAAGAGAGAGACAAGAACCTTTCAAAAGCAGATGAGTGTTCTGTGGGTATTATACAGTTTTTATTTTTTTGTAGATTATCTAGCATCCCTTTAAAAAAAAAAAAAACAAAACCAACTTGAAGTATGTAAAGCATTCGCCGGTTCACAGTGATGCCAGCTTTTATCATCTGTCTGAAATAGCGTTCTTCCTCATCATGTCCTATCCCTTTCCATTCCTGAACGATGCAAACAGTTCTTTTTTTAGGAAGTGTTGAAGCAAGAGCACACCATCCGTTTCTGTGAGCTTGCCAGTTTCCAAAATTAGCTGACAACTATAAAACAGAGGACAAGAGTCCCCATGCTAATTGTGTGGCAGCACGATAAATATTTTGAAGACCTGGAATGTTTCTCTCCAACGGTAGGTGCCTTGGATTCTTCTAGAAGTCCCAAGACTTTAAAACTGTCAAAATCCATTGTATTTTTATTGCGTGTCCTGCAAATGATCCAACGTTTCGGTTGTAGAAGAGGTGAGGTTTTCTTTAATTAAGAGTGAAAGTATGACCACGAAGCAGATTTTTTTTTCTTTTTCTTTCTTTATTTTTACTTATCCATTTATTTTTGTCACCTGGCGTGGGGCAAAGGGTGAGCATCTAAAGTTGATCTATTTCCCAATACGACAGCCACAATAAGAGTCACTTAGAAACCTCATTACAGGGGCGCCTGGGAGCCTCTGCCTTGGGCTCGGGTCATGATCCCGGGGTCCTGGGATGGAGCCCTGCATCGGGCTCTCTGCTCAGCAGGGAGCCTGCTTCCCCCTCTCTCTCTGCCTGCCTCCCTGCCTACTTGTGATCTATCTCTGTCAAATAAATAAATTAAAGAAAAATCTTTAAAAAAAAGAAACCTCATTACAAATGAATACATTAATTTGAGACCATTAACTCTTGTCTTACATGGTGAACTTTAGTTTCAGAAAATCTGAAAGACATCAGAGATCTCCTCTCTGATGAAGGAAGTCCAAAGACGCTGCTCATTCCCCTTCATCCAACACTGTTCTCATCCATCTATCATTTATCTGTCTTTATGTTCTCTTTATTTTGTCCCCTCTTAATTTCTTCCCTCCTGCCCCACCTCTCCTAAATTCCTGTTCATGTGATTAAAATTTCTGCTCAAGTGCGTGCTGCCACACATGAGTGTCTGTGTACAGACACAAGCAATTAATCCCACATAAAAACTATGCACACCCACCCAAGCTCACACTTTTCGGACTCTCATTTAATACCAGCCACTACTATAGGACATTTACATGAACCGACTCCATCAACACTTACAAAATCTTCATGCAGTTATCGCTATGATTTAAACACGATAGAGATGAGAAAAATGAGGCAGGAAAATGTAAGTAGCTTCTTAGAGCCAAGTGGCTAGTGACAGGGTCAGGATCTGAATCCAGGAATGCTGGTCTCAGAGTTCATGCTTTTAAACAGGATGTGATATTGCTACACAATATTTACAAGCTACAAAATATATGTGTATATACATATATGTATACATATGTGTATACATACACATACATTTTTTTTCTTTCTTTCTTTCTTTCCTTTTTTTTT